>NC_136410.1:263090733-263640733 GCF_051521515.1 Lactuca serriola | reverse complement strand
AAACCAGGTTCGGCCTTGGTGCCTTAGACCTGCTAACCAATAAGGAAACTTACCTCGAATGCATAAGCTCACTAAAAGAAATCCCTAGTTGCTGCCCTAACTACTCCTCGAGCTATCAATACCAAAATATCACCCATTATGACTTGGGTTCCAATTATGATCCACAACCAATACTTGGGGGTAAAATGACCATTCTACCCCTGACCCAACGTGAATCAAAACTGAGGCCCAAGCTCAAATCCAAAAAGGCCAAAACCAAAAGATGCACAAGGGCCTACTAATTCCCCAATTTTCCAAATTTTCCCAACCCCATATTGACCTTATCTTAAGCCCATAACTTCCTTAATAGAATTCAGATTACCTCAAGTACCCCTTAGGACAAACTTGGTCAAAGACAAAAGTCAAAAAGTCAAGATCAACAATCCATATTGACCCAACCCACCATGTTGTGCCTTTAACATGTTGTGTGTATCCATCAACTTTCAAACGGGGAACACCAAGCCAACACGCCGAGTTGGCCAACAAACTCGCCAAGTTCGCCCAAAACCCAAGAACTTAAAACATAAAGCTTCCTTCGTCAAATCCAAGAGCTTCAAAGCTCAAATCTTGACCAAAATGAGATCTAGAAGGGTAGAGTTTCCAACTATGCCACTACGAACCATCGAAATTGGTCCTAACACAAACCCTAGACTTAAAAAAGTGATGGCTTAACAATTAAGCGCTTAATCTTTAAAGACAAAGCCCCAAATTACATATCTGACACCCTAGAGCTAGAAGACCACGTAAAGTTTTGAACTTTACATTCCTGCAGGCCTAGGAAGAGCTTAAATGCTCAATAAGGGGTTAATAAGGGACTTAATGAATGCATGAAGCCCTTAAATCCATAAAGTTGGCACCTCTATGCCAAAAGAGTCCATGAGAACCCCAGATCTAGAAGAACAAGGCATTGGGACGTCCTAATCCCAACATCCATCCAGTCCATGGCTAAAACATAACAATTTAACCGAAAAGAGAGATCTATGAATCTAGCCATCAAGATATGAACTTGATACCTCCAACTTCTTGAAAAATGGGTAGTGGTTTTGGATCCAATTCTTCCTTTTCTAAGTTTAAAACATCAAGATATCTTAACTCCTTGAAAATGCATAAAATGAACACCAAACTTTCTTCGAAGGCTCAAATGCTTGACAATGGAGGGTACAACTCGATTTGGGGTTTTGACAACAAAGCAGGTTGATAAGAGGCCAACCAAAGGGACTTATGGCCTTTAAATAGGGTGAAACACCCTAAAAATTAAGGTTTCCTACCCAGCTGCAAACACATCGAGTTGAGGCACCTCAACATGCCATGTAGGTTGATTTAATCCTCGCGATTCTGCCATTGTTGGAACGCTGTGTTGGTTCCTCCAACACGTCGTATCCAACCCGCAATAGTCTTATTCCCAACAAATTTCTCCTCATGATTCCGGGTGTTACAACTCTCCCAACTTAAATTAGATTTCATCCTTAAAATCATTTCTTACCATTTCCAAGCACGCCAGATAACCTGCAGAACACAACTGCAACCCTGATCATACATCGGCCTTTCCAAATCTACTGAAACCATCCTTAACATGGCTCTTCAAGCCCGATGAAGAACGAATCCTTAATCCCATGTAGAAAACCAATCCTACCTCACCTGAAATCCGAATCCTGAAGTTTTAAATGGTCTGACTCGCGGACATACCTCCCATATTGAACCACTACCATGCCAACTCCATAGAATTTCATACCAAACAAAATGCTTCCAACCCCCGATCACCATGTTGCTTAAAAGGGAACAAATTCACTGACCATATACAGCAACAGAACATGTATACTTAATAGGAAGCTTAGATAATCCTTCGAGTAGAAGATTCATCCGTGCAATGGTTAGACTCGGACGAGAGTCTCACAACAAGGTCAAATCAATTACTCTTAGATTATTTAATCCATCTTCAAGTGATTTAGCATTTCTCATTCAAGAAGTTACCCAACCTATAAACCCCTCTACGTTACATACTGACTACACACTCAATCCTACAACTAAAAATTCAAAACCTTGACCCAACGGTCTCCACTAGGTCCCACCTGTATTGCCATAATCACATGGTCCTTGCCCACGTGTCCCACCCAAACCATAGTACGGAATGGCCTTGCCCACGGGTCACACCCGTTTAGGGATACACAGACCCTTGGGTCGTCTTCCTCCTGACCAGGTTGCAAAACTTTCCTTAGTTCCTCAACCTATGCAACTTATGGAATTCTAATGTATTATCTCCCACTTTGATTCGACAGAGCTCTCTTATCTCTCAAGATTTAAAGGATTCCCAACCCTTACCCTCCAATAATCGAATTGTTGACATCATGCACTTACCAATGCTAGTAATCCATCACTAGCCCAACCCAAATGGCCGCACTATCCTTGAAGACCAGAAGAACACTTATCGAAATCCCAACAACTAATAACCTCAACCACTTTTAACGATGCAACACCTAAATTATCAGTTCCTCAGAACTGATGCCCAGACCAAAACCTCAGCAATAGACCACTTCCCATGGCACCCCTAAGAGCCAATCAAGCACAACTAGAAAAACCATTTAGTCCTATTGATATTGGAGAACTAACCCGCTGAAACCTTACCACATACCTTCCACACAATGCCCCTGATCCGATCCTGGCAAAAAACCAGAATATAAACCGAACACTCAAAAACAACGAACAAGATACAACCCCATACTAACTCACTAACTGTTCGTGGCATGCAATTGACATATGACATATCATGAAGACATAACATTGTTAGGGTGTTGTGATAATCCTTGAGACAAATATAAGTAGGTGTGGAAGGTATTGTGGGCCCGTATTGATTGTAAGCACAAGACCCATGCACTTAACAAGGAAGTAACAACCCCTAGGGTTTAGTTTGGAGTTGGTTCCCCGTTATTATATGGCGTATCTGATATCTTTCTGGTGTATTTTCAGAATGGTGACTACGAGGCGGTTTGAGACCGGATCCGGATCCAGATCAGGATCGGGAGCTGGCAGCCAGGACAGGCCAGCATTGATAGAGGATCGCTTCAAGGACATCATCCGTCAGGAGGTGGTCGAGATTGTCTGAGGTCAGATTTCGGAGATGTTCGGGTCTATCAAGACTGTGATGATGGAGTATTTTGATGATAGATACACAACCATTGTTGAGACTGCTGCTACTGCCACCTCCGCAGCTATGGCAGCTGCGGGTGTTCAGGACAGGTCTTTCAGTACCGAGACTTCGATAACACGAAGCCCCTAATTTTTGATGGCATTCAGGACTCAATCATAGCCATGATTTGGCTATCTGACGTTAAGGGAAGCTTTTCACATCCTCATGTCCTACTAACCAGAAGGTCAGGTGTGCTCTGAACCTGCTAAGGTCCGTAGAGAAGGACTGGTGGAGATTGATGATGGGGTCGTATTCTGATGAACAGAGAGCTGCGGTTACATGTGATCAGTTCAGGGACAAGTCTCACACTCGATACATTCCGCGGGTTGATCGAGAGCGGCTGGAACATGAGTTTTTGGAGTTGAGACAGGTATTGGAGTCGGTGATGGTGATCACCCATATCTTTATTGAGAGGGTAATGTTTTTACCAGAGTTTTCTTCCAAGTAGGCTCAGATGACACGTTATCTGAGCATGCTCAAGACCGACATCAGATAGTTTGTTGCTACCCAACATTGTGATACATTACTGGAGTTACACAGGGCTGCTAGGCGACGTGAGCTTGAGATTGAGTTACAGTTAATAGAGCAGAGGCGGGCCCTGGCGCAGTCGCAGCAGGCACTGAAGTGGTCCAAGACCATTGATTCTAGGTCTAGAGGTCAGCACGGCCGCAATTGTGGGAAATGCAGGAAGGCTCATTCTAAGGTTTGTCGATCTAGTAGTGGGTGCCACAAATGTGGCAAGGGGAGCATTATGTGAGGGTTGTTGCCAACCCTCCCCGGTTTCGAGTGTGAGGACCTGTTACCATTATGATCAAGTTGGCCACATGAAGGCCAATTGTCCGTTGCTCGCCGCCAAGCCGGCGCAGGCTCCCGAGCCAACTATACTGAGGATCACTAACGGGAGCCAGGGTAGAGTAGAGCCACCAAGGGCTCGGGGACGTGTGTCTAGCTCACGGCCGAGGAGGCCAGGACAACACGAGAAGTGGTGGCCGGTATGTTTCTATCCCTTATCTTTGTTGATTATGTTTATATTATGCTCATATATGTTGTACGTATGTTAGATACATTCTTAGTGAACTCCTTGCCTGCTATAGTATTGTTTGACTTAGGGGCGAGTCAGTTATTTGTCTCTTGATCGTTTAGTATGGAGTTTGGTTTTCCCTTAGGAGAGTTAGAGTGTCCATCGCGAGTCTCCATCGCCAACAAACACAAGATTTTTGCTTCTTCAGTCTATCAGGGTTGCGTTCTGGAGATCTTCCGGGTATCCTTCCCGATTGACTTGATTCTGATTACCATGGGGGACGTTTGTGTGATAGTGGGTATGAACTGGCTGAGTTGTTTCGGTGCCATGATCAACTGCGAGGGTCAACATATGGTAGTTCGAACCCTAAGTGGGGGAGAATCGGTTATCTTTGGAGACAACACCAGGTTGGGTTCAGATTTTTATTCAGCCGCTAGGGCTCGACAATATATTCAGCATGGGTGTGCGGGTTATTTGGCGTATGTAGTGGATATGTAGGTCAGGAATCAACTCTGGATTTCAGAGGTTCGATTCGTCAGAGAGTTTGCTGATGTGTTTCCAGAGGAGTTGCCCGGAGTTCCCCCAGAGAGGCAGGTCAAGTTCAGGATCGACATTGTGCCAGGTGCGGCCCTTACTGCCAAGGCGTTGTACCGATTGGCACCACCAGAGATGCAGGAGTTGTCATCCCAGCTGCAGGAACTGCTAGGCATGCAATTCATCCGTCCGAACAGTTCTCTGTGGGGAGCGTCGATTCTCTTCATCAAGAAGAAGGATGGTTCACACCGGATGTGCATTGATTACCGGGAGTTGAAAAAATTGACGGTGAAGAACCGTTATCAACTTCCCTAGATTGATGATCTCTTTGATCATCTACAGGAAGCGTCTTGGTTCTCCAAGATAGATTTGAGGTCCGGGTATCGTCAGGTCATGTTGAGGGAGGAGGACATGGAGAAGACCACGTTCCAGACCCGTTACGGACATTACAAGTTCATGGTGATGCCGTTTGGGCTCACCAACGCGTTGGCAGTATTCACGGATATGATGAATCTGGTATGCATGCCGATGCTTGATCTCACAGTCATCGTGTTCATAGATGATATCTTGGTATATTCCAAGACCAGAGAGCAGAATGAGGAGCATCTTTATGAGCTATTAGGAGACATGAGGCGAGAATGGTTATATGTCAAGTTCCCAAAATGCGAGTTTTGGTGGCGAGACATTCAGTTCCTTGGACATCTCGTTAACCAGGAGGGGAATTTGGTTGATTCGGCCAAGATCAAGGCGGTTATATAGTGGTGGGTTCCAAAATCTACCTCGGATATTTGGCAGGGTACTTCTGAAGATTCAAACATGATTTTTCCAAGATTAAAGTACCCCTCACTCGCCTGACGAGGAAGGGGGTGGATTTCTGGTGGGGCCCTAAGCGGTGGGCTGCATTTGAGACTTTGGGAGGCGCCAGTTTTGAAACTCTCTGAGGGAGTTGATTATTTCGTGGTGTTTTGTGATGCATCGATCACCGGATTGGGAGCAGTCCTCATGTAGAGAGGGCGGGTGATAGCCTATGCTTCACAGGAGCTGAAGCCGCATCAGAAGGAATATCCCACGAACGATCTAGAATTGGCAGCAGTGGTATTCTATCTCGAGATTTGGAGACAATATCTATATGGGGTCTACAAGAGTTTGAGACATATCATGGATCAGCCGAACCTAAACATGAGGCAGCACAGGTGGCTAGACGTAGTCAAGAATTATGAATGTGATATGCTTTACCATCCGGGTAAAGAGAATGTTGTGGCAGACGCCCTGAGTTGCAATTCAGTTGGATCTTCTATTCCAACGACATGTATAAGGATATCAATAGATTATCCACATGTGAGCTTGATCAGGGAAGCTCAGGTCGAGGGTGTACGACAAAAAAACGAGAAGCTGGAGAGGATTAGGGGTAAGATCACCAGATTCGTGCAGGATAGTTGGGGATTGTTGACCCCTTGTGGTCGGGTATGGGTTCCGATGTTTGGTGGGGTTAGACAGATAATATTGGAGGAGGCTCATAAGTCTCACTTCTCGATTCACCTGGGGGCCACCAAGTTGTACCAAGATCTGAGACTGAGTTACTGGTGGTCGTGTATGAAGAGAGAGATCGCATGGTACATAGAGAGGTGCTTGAACTGTAGGATGGTCATGGTCGAACATCAGAGGCCGCAAAGCAAGCTGCAGCCTCTAGAGATCCCATGTGGAAATGGGAATAGATCACGATGAACTTCATCACCAAATTGCTGAGAACGACAATGGGTTTTGATGCTATTTGGGTCATCGTGGATCGATTGACCAAGAGTGCCCATTTTCTACCCATACGGGAGAGCTTATCATCCGAGAATCTGGCCAATGTGTATATTCGCGAGATCGTTGCTTGTCATGGGGTTCTGATCTCTATCGTTTCAAACCGTGATGTTCGGTTCACCTCCAGTTTCTGGTAGAAGTTCCATGAGGAACTGGGCACATGGCTGCATTTCAATACAGCTTATCATCTGCAGACAGATGGTCTGAGTGAGCAGACCATACATACCCTCGAGGATAAGTTGCGGTCCAACATTATTGACTTTGGTGGGAGCTAGGACTCCTACCTACCCCCTTGCAGAGTTCTCCTATAACAACAACGTTTATTCCAGTATTGGCGCTCCACCTTTGAGTTGTTGTATGGACAGAGATGTCACACCCCAGTCTGTTGGGGTGAGGTTGGTCACAGGGTGATGGTCGGAACGAGGTAGTTCTATAGACTACCAAGATGATTCAGCAGATTAGGCAACAATTGTAGACTGCTCAAATTTGGCAGAAGAGTTGCGCCGACTGACGCCGATCTGAGATGGAGTTTTAGGTTGGCGACATGGTGTTACTAAAGGTCTCCTCTTGGAAGGGTGTGATTCACTTTTAGGAATAGGGAAAGGTTGGGTCCCCGATACATTGGGCCATTACGGATTATTGTCAAGGTTGGCAAGGTAGCGTATAGACTAGGTTGGTAAGGTAGCGTATAGACTAGATCTCCCAGAGGAGCTTAGTCAAATCCATAGCACATTCCATGTTTCGCAGTTACGGAAGTACATAGTGGATGAGGAGGCGATTGTATCATTGGATAATATTCAGTTCGACGAGTGCCTGAACTATATAGAGAGACTAGTGGCTGTTTTGGAAAGGAAGGTGAAGATTCTACGTAACAAGGAGATAACTTTGGTAAAGGTACATTGGAAGCATCGTAGGGGATCCGAGTGCACTTGGGAGCTGGAGGCCGAGTTGCTGGAGCATTATCTAGAGTTGTTCACCATAGTAGGCTTCAAGGACGAAGCCTATATCAAGCGGGTGAGAGTTGTAACATCCTGACTCCCCAAGTATGAAATTTAAGGATTTTTATGCATTTCAAAAAGCGTACTCGACGAGTTTGAGGCCACAACTCGCCATGAAGAGACCAAGATGGTTGTGTAATTACAAAGCCTACTCGACGAGTTGGAAGACCATGTTGGATTAGGTTTGTAAGCCCATAACTATAATTGGTATGTACTTGACCCGAGAGTAGCGTGGTCCATTTTGGTTGCATATCACCAGGACAATTCGATATGATGGACTTTTGAGAAGAGGTTATTTATGATTTTTTAATATATTATAACTTCTAATATATTAACATGAAATCATATTATTTAATTAGTATTGATCAAGAATTAATTTGGAATTAATTTAGTGATCAAAAGAGAGTAGTTCAATATAAGGGATTGATTTGGTAAATCAAACATTCTTATGGTGTGGGCTTATGGTTATTTAGGATGGGCCAAACCAATATGGTAGTCCATGGATAGCCCATGGATATTTTAACCCATGGATCCTAAGTAAGATGAAAAGTCATTCACATTAGGGTTTACATGGACGTAACCCCAATCCTGGCCACACTATATAAGAAGCCCCTTAGCATCTAAAATGGCATACTAGTGATCCTTGGAGTTCCATGAGCCGATTTTGGTTCCATTTGAGGTGCAACACTTGGGGCACTAAGTTCTTAAGGCCAAATGCAACAAGTTCTACAAGCTACATAAAGAGGTAAACTCCTAACTAGTATTCAATATTGTTTATGTCAATTGTATGCTAGTTGTAGGCTTAATTCTTTGGAAACAATATTGCATGTATAATTACAGAAAACATAGATCCAAAGCATTTAGGGTTGTATATGCACCATAGGATGTTGTAGTATACTACAACCCAACAGTGTTATCAGAGCCATGGGTTGTTTTTTGTTATATTGATGCAAATGTTTGATTTTCAAAGATGAAAAACACATGAATTTTGTCAAATTTTAAGATAATTACTTGATTTTATGAAAACCTAATTATTTGTAAAATTTGAGTCATTTTACTACATGAGTTGAATTAGGTAAATTTATTAAAAGATAGAATGATATAATTATTTTATTTGTTTTAAACGTTTGATCTAAATGTTTTTAAGGAGTTACAAATTTTGTCATAAAATTTTGGAACTCAAAAGTCTTTTTTAAAAGTTATGATCTTAAGAGTTTTGAAATTTCCATAAGTTATGGATGTAAAAAGTCTCATTCATTAACACTTTAAGTTATGAATTCCAAGAGTCTTCAAAAGTTACAAAATTTGTTATAAATGGCTTTGAGGAGTTTCATAACTTTCCCTCAAGTTATGGAACTTGGAAAATCTCTTTTATGAAATTCTAAAAGTTTTCAAGAGTTACAAAACTTACCTTCAAGTTTTGGAATTTGAAAAGTTTTTTTATGAGATATTGAATTCTAAAACTAAAGTTATTTGGAAATTTTTCAAAAGTGTAACTCATGGGTTCATAACTTAACAATAAATTAAATAGTTTTAATTTTGTTTTAGCATCTTGATGTTTTGAATAATTCATATTACATCTTTATGGACTTTATTAATAGTTAAATAAAGTGTTTAATTAAAAGAGAATTAATAATTCCATAATGACATGGTTTAAGTATAATTAAATTTAGAGTATAGTTTAATTAATAGATTAAACCACTTAGTATTTTAAAAGTTTAAAATACACCCTTATACTATTATAATATTAAAAGTTTAATATATTATATGTTTAAGTAAAAAGTCGGTCCTATCATTAGTAAGCCTCATTCACGTAGTCGATCTATAAGGGGTTATAAGGTTACTGCCTATAAAATGGTGGTTTAATGAGTGTCAACTCTCACTCACAGCTTCCTTGACTGGTGGAGGGTCGTTAGTCGAATGGCTGGGATAGGAGATTAATTCTCATTAAAATTATAATGAAAATACCAAGTAATTAAACACTTATAAATTCCCAATCTTAGTTACTTAGGAAAAATATGAATTTGGTGCTAACCCATGAAATTGCACTTTGCACCTTGTTAAGTCGTTAGTGGAGCGCGTATGGTTAACCAACACACTAATCTGGGACTGACAGTGTGTGGAAAAGGGTAGCTTGATGTTAATCATAGATTAATAGAGCGTGGATGGTTAACTGGCACATTGATTAGGTGATTTGTAACATTAAGTGTACCAAGCTAATTTGCATGGTTATTCACACCTTGTTTGTGATCCTTGGCATTCCAGTCACAAACATGAAGGGCACAATCGACATTTAAACATGCCATTAAAAAGTTCAATGAATCTCAAAAGATCTAGGAATTTCAATTCATTTAAAACTTAATAATCAATTTCATTTTTCATGGTGGAAATTGGTAAATCGTCATTTACCTACCTTCAAATATTTTGCAATTAGATTACGGCATCCCTCTTCCGAATTGTAAAATATTATGTTGGGTCCTAGCCTTAATATTTCATTTTGGGTGTTATATTAAGGACATAAATTAACTAAACTTGAATTTCTCCCTGTAGATGTCTAGTTTTGACAACTATGATTTTTGCCGAATCTTTTAGAAAAAAAGCTTTCCTCATAAAGATGATGTTCCCCGAAATCATACTTCACTTCATCCACCTCCTCCAATAATTATCCTTGACCCACAAGCTCGAAGACTTGAAAAGTTCAAGATCACTCAATCCCTATTGGCTAGTAAACACAAAGATGGAAAGTCTATATGTGCTCATGTCTTGGACTTGAAGCTACATATTGACAGGCTGGGAATGTTGTGTGTTGTGTTCCAAAGGAAGTTGGATATTGATGCTACGACGTAAAAATTTAAAACAAATTTTCATTTTTAAAACATAATTTCATTCATAAAAAAATCCATTGCATCACATATTATCTCAATAAACAACCCTAGAATCTCAAGTACATAAATCTTCATTAGTGTGTACAGATCATGCCGGCGCCTTCCCGCGATCCTCGCTAGTACCTGAAAGACATAACACATAACACGGTAAGCATAAATACTTAGTGAGTTCCCCAAACTACCACATACAACGCATACACCACTCAAGGCCACAACTCTATAGGACCTTTCGATCCATGTGTCTCATCATCTTGACCTTCGGTCCTCATCATCTTGACCTTCCGGTCCATACACTGTTGACCATCCTGTCTATACCATACTACTCATAACATAACCTAGCACATACATATCATATAACAGCATACATCGCATTCTAATCATAGCACATAAGACCTTCCGGTCACACATAATTACCACTCTAGCTAAAGTATTGTGAGAAGACTCACCTCGTATGAAGTCGGATAAACTCTCGAGCTTGAATATCCCAATCTAGCGTGCTCCTATCAACAGGATAACATCTCTAATCAAAACCCTCTCATGTCCTCACTTCTAAAGGATGGGTAGAAGACCATTCTACCCCTCTATGACCTCTCTTGAACCAGCTTGACCAAAACCCTAAGGTCAACTGAAGTCAACGTTAGTCAACGGTTAAACTTTGACCAGACTCGTTGAGTGCACTTGGGTGACTCGCCGAGTCCAAGCGTGTCCTGTGAATCCTTCTAAGGCCTCACTCGACTTGTCGAGTGAACCTTCCACTCAACGGGTTAGCACTGGTCATAAATCACAGGGCAACCCCGACTCGACACTTCGAGTTCTGTTATGGACTCGGCGAGTTTCTTCCATAGCCACACTCAAATAACCTTTTGAGGTCAGATCTGTTTCTATAACCTATAGATCTTACTTCCCAATGCTCAATAATCACGTAAAGGTCCAACGTTTACACTCATGGAAAACTCACACGGATTCTTTTGGTGAAATAGCTTCTAAAATGGCAACCTAGGTTCATATCTCCAAAGGAATAGCATAAAGCAGGATATATAGGACTCTCTGGACCTCTTAAGGTCCAGATCTAAGAAAAATTCCATGTTGGGACCTCATATGCTTCGAATTCAACGTAAAGAAGACATAAGAAAACCCTGGATTCAAGTAGATCACCATATACACGAGCATGAGCATATATTTATACCTCTAGCAGCCTCTTCTGATCAAATGCTAGTAGATCTGAGCTCCTCAATCTGCCTATCTTTCCCTCCTTTCTTCTTTCTTGCAAGATCCCATTAGAAATGATGAAAATGGCTTCTTTTCTCACTCACAATGCTCTCAGGTTCTCTTGTGATCTCAAGGGTGAAAGTGGCCACAAATGAGGGCCATAAGATCCCTTAAGTAGGGCACAGATCTGAGGATTTAGGGTTTCTGTCCACAGTGCGGACTCATCGAGTTAACTCCCTGACTCGTCGAGTCCCTTCATTAATCCAATCAACAAATCGCGATTCTACTCAACGAGTCTATGCGTCAACTCGTCGAGTCCCTCTTTTGAAAAAAATAAATAATTAAAATATGATACCTAGAATTATGAATGTCACAATTCTCCCCCACTAGTATCAGACTTCGCCCCCAAAGTCTCACTCTCCAAACAGCTCTGGATGTTGCTCCCGCATCTCCAACTCCGGCTCCAAAGTCAGCTCAGACCCTATCCGATGTTGCCACTGGACCTGAACCAGGGGAACCTTCTTGTTCCTCAGAACCATAACCCTCCGATGCAGAATCACGATTGGTCTCTCAATATAATTCAGGCTCGCATCCACCTGATTATCCTCTAATGGCACTACTACCAATTCTTCGGCTATACACTTCCTCAACTGTGACACGTGGAAGGTATCATGTATCTGGCTCAACTCCGCTGGTAACTCTAAACGATACGCTACCCTGCCCACCCTTGTATTCACCCTAAAAGGACCAATGTACTGGGGCCCCAGCTTGTCCCTTTTCCTGAATCGGATCACTCCTTTCCAAGGACATACCTTCAAGAGTACGAAGTCACCAACCTAAAACTCGAGCTTGGATTGTCCCTTATCTGCATACTTTTCTGCCAACTCTGAGCTGTCAGCAACCTTTGGCGGACCTGTTGTATGTGCTCAGTCGTCTGAAGCACTATCTCAGTGCTACCCATCACTCGCTGCCCTACCTCTCCCCAGCAGATGCGAGTCCGACACTTCCTCCCATACAACAACTTGAAGGGAGGCATACCAATACTCGAATGGTGCTTGTTGCTATAGGAAAACTCAGCTAATGGTAAGTACATGTCCCAACGTCCTCCGAACTCCAACACACATGCTCGAAGCATGTCCTAGAGCATCTGAATCGTACGCTCACTTTGTCCGTCCGTCTGTGGGTGGTAAGCAGTGCTGAAATGCAACCTCGTACCCAACTCCTCATGGAATTTCTTCCAGAATCTGGAAGTGAAACGTACATCTCGATCTGACACAATCGAGATCGGTACTCCATGTCGTGATACTATCTCTCTCACATACATCTCTGCCAGTCTCTCTGCAGAAGAGCTCTCACTGATAGCAAGGAAGTGAGCGCTCTTCATCAGCCGGTCAACGATCACCCAAATTGCATCGACGCCCCTTGTGGTTCTCGGCAATTTAGTGATGAAATCCATAGAAATATGTTCCTATTTCCACTGTGGAACCTTAAGTCGCTACAACTTGCCATGCGGACGTTGGTGCTCGGCCTTAACCCTGCGACAGGTCAAGCACCTCTCCATAAACCACGCCACATCCGTCTTCATACAAGGCCACCAATACTCTCTTTTTAGGTCCAAATACATCTTAGTGGCCCCATGATGGATCAAGAACCTCGATCTGTGCGCCTCCTCCAACATAATGATACGTACCACGCCCGTAAACGACACCCAAATCCGATCCTGAAAGGTCATAAGCCCTTGGCTATCGGTAACAAACTCAGATACCTGCCCAATCACCCGATCTCTGTTGCGGTTCTCCAGTCTCACAGCCTCTACTTGGGCCTCACGGATGTTATCCAACACCGGAGTCATCACCTCCATCCTCATACAAATATCTCGTATCGAGGAACTCTCCGCCCTACGGCTTAGGGCATCAGCTACAACGTTAGCCTTGCCCTGGTGGTACAGGATCTCGGAGTCATAATCCTTTACCACATCCAACCATCTCCTCTGGCACATGTTCAGATTGGGCTGATATATCAAGTACTTCAAACTCTTGTGGTCCGTGTATATGATACACCGAACCCCATACAAATAATGATGCCATATCTTGAGGGCGAACACCACGACCGCCAAATCCAAATCATGGGTGGGATACCTCACCTCGTGAGGCTTCAGCTGCCTCGATGTGTACGCTATCAGTTGCCCTCTCTGCATAAGAACTGCACCCAACCCCGATATCGATGTGTCACAATACACCGCAAAATCCTCCATTCCCTCTGGAAGGGGTAACATCGGGGCTTCACATAGTCTCTGGCGAAGAGTCTCAAACAAGGTCTGATGCTCTAGACCCCCACGTAAAAGCAACGCCCTTCCGGGTCAACCTGGTGAGTGGCACGACAATCTTGGAGAAATCCTTGATAAATCTCCGATAGTAGCCGGCCAACCCCATAAAACTCCTGATCTTGGTGGGCGATCTCGACACCTCCCAACTCATCACCGCCTCAATCTTGGCCGGATCGACTAATATCCCATTTTGATTAACGAGATGCCCTAAGAACTAGACCTACCATAACCAGAAATCACACTTGGAGAATTAGGCGTAAAGCCTCTCCGATCTCAAAACCCTGAGGATCTCCCTTAAATGATCCTCATGCTGCTCTCGGGATCTCGAATACACCAAGATATTGTCGATGAAAACGATCACCGATTGATCCAACATCGGCCAGCATAACCTGTTCATGAGATCCATGAACGATACCGGTGCATTGGTGAGCCCAAAAGGCATCACCACGAACTCGTAATGCCCATAACGAGTCTTGAACGCCGTCTTCTGGATATCCTCATCCCTCACTCTCAGCTGATGATATCCATACCTCAAATCTATCTTGGAGAACTAGGACGCTCCCTGTAACTGATCGAACAGATCATCGATCCTTGGCAAGGGATAACGGTTCTTGACCGTCAACTTGTTAAACTCCCGGTAATTAATGCACATCCGTTGAGAGCCATCCTTTTTCTTGACAAAAATGATTGGCACTCCGCACGGCGAGCTACTTGGTCAAATAAACCCCTTTCCCAGCAGCTCCTGAAGCTGCGAGGATAATTCTTGCATCTCTAGTGGCGCAAGGCGATAAGGCGCCTTGGCAATAGGCGCTGCCCTCAGAACCAAATCGATGCGGAACTCCACCTACCACTCGGGAGGCACACCCGGCAACTCCTCGAGAAAAACATCTGGGATCTCACGCACTATCGAAACGTCATCAATCGAACTCGGCTTCTCTGCGACCACTCGTGTATCCATCACATAAGCTAGAAACCCGTTGCAGCCCTGTTGTAAACTCTGTGTCGCTCTGGCATCCGAATAGAATACTGACCCACATCAGGTGCCCTCACCATATACACTCAACACTCCCCCATTAGGGTCTTGTATCGTCACCATCTGACACTCGCAGTCTATAATCTCCCCAAACCGGCTCAACCAATCGATGCCCACTATAACACAAACGTCACCCATCGCAATTGGGACCAAGTCTATCGGGAACTCTACACCTAAGATCTCAAGTACACATCCTCTAATCACGTCAGTAGCATACACTGCTCGCTCGTCAGCTATGGAAACTCATAGAAGTCGACTCAACGCCTCTTGCCGAATACTGATGTGCTGACTAAACGCTAACGAAACAAATGATCGACTCGCACCCGAGTCAAATAACATCAAAGCAGGTACAGAACTCACAAGAAAAGTACCTACACATATCATAATATAAGCACAATATCTCAAATCAGCATAAATAAATGAAAGAATATATACCAGCCACTACATCGGGCGCTGCGCGGAGCTCCTCCGCTTTCAACTGGAAGGCTCTCTCATGATCCTTTGGTGTCTCGGCCTTCACTAGCAGACCCTCAGTAGCATGTGCAACAGTAGGGGCAAATCCCTGAGTTGATCCCTGTAACATCAGCGGGCACTCGACCTTTCGATGGACCGTCTGGTTGCAATGAAATCAAACAATAAATCCCTTAAGGCAGTCCTTGGATATATGCCCCTCCTTGCCACACTTGTAACAAGCACCTGATCGAAACACTCCATCATGTCCCTTGCCACACTTCCCACAAGTGCATCCCTTCTGGCCTCCAGATCTCGCATCAACAGGCTTAGCCCGCTTGGCTGTCGGCTGAGATTGTGCCGGTCGCCTGTCCCTCCTCTAAGACTCGACCTCCTCCCTGGCCTAAGTCTCCAGCTTAATCTTCCTCTTCCAGACATTTTCATGGAGTTTGGGATTTGTCTGGTACATCGAGTTCGCCATGAACTCATGAATTTCTCTCCTCGGTATGCTTAGATATCGACTCATACATTCCTGCTCGGTCGACATGTGCTCTAGACAAAACAACGCCCTCTCATGAAACATCCTTGTAATCATTGTCATCGACTCAGTTCCCTGCTTGAGGGACAAGAACTCTTATGCCAACCGCTCTATCTCCACCAGGGGAACATGCTCGTCTATGAACATGGTGGTGAACCTCTCCCAGGTCACCACTGTAATCTCCGCAAGAGTGAGATATGTCGTCACAAACTTCCAACAATCCTTCGCTCCCAAGCGGAGCTGGTTCAATGCGAACCGTACCCTCAGATGCTCCGGACACGAACAAGAGTTACAGCATCAATCAATATCGGAAATCCATCTCATCACAGCAATCATGTTCTATGTCCCATCAAACTCTGGTGGCTTCGTGTTGCTGAACTCCCGGAACAGCAACGAGTTACCCCCATGAGGTCTAGTAGCAGCCATAGCTGCAGTAGCTTTAGCAGCCGCAGCCTCAGTAACCGCTGCGTATCTCACGTCAAACGTCTCAATCAGGGTCGTCTTCATAGACCCAAACATCCTTGGTGTCTCTGTGTGGATAGTCGCAGCCACCTCATCGTGGATCATCTGACGAAGCTCCTTGTCACTCACGCCGCTGGCCTCTGGTTTGTGGCGTGTCCCAACCATGATGTCTCTGAAATACAACATAAAATATCAGAGACTCGCTCGAGTATACTCGCACTCGATAACTCAACCCTACTTGTTCCCTAGTACCCTAAGGATTCTTACTTGCGTTGCGCACTAATCCGGTGTTTTCAGTAGTACGGGCCTTATACTACCTTCCACACCGCAGCAGCATTCATTCCAAGTCCTCCTCCTAGGATGCCAGATCACAAGTACTCTACATCTCGCTAAGCATAGGCTACCCTTCGGTAGACTTCTCATAAGCTCCTCACTGCTACCTACTCACTCTCGAAGCATCTCATAGCAGCATTAATCTCTTAGTCTAAGGCATCACAAATCAGGCCACTATAGTACTAATATGAATGCCTAGCCTACACTAGCATGCATAACATATCATATCATATCTCATAACACATAATGTAAGGGTATTTTGGCAAATCACTGTTCGGGCGTTGGCTGATCATGCACACTGCTTCTTTCCGCTTTCCTCAAATTCCTTTACTTTTTAGAAAAATTGTTTCTTCTATGAAACTCTTTCTCAAATCCTCAGTTTGAGTTCAAATACACCCGAAGGTGCATCCGAATCTCTCAAACCAAGGCTTTGATACCAGCTTGTAACAACGCAAAAATTTAAAACAACTTTTCATTTTTAAAACATAATTTCATTCATAATAAAATCCATTGCATCACATATTATCTCATTAAACAACCCCAAAATATCAAGTACATAAATCTTCATCAGTGTGTACAGATCCTGTTAGCGCCTTCCCGTGATCCTCGCTAGTACCTGAAACTCAAAACACATAACACGGTAAGCATAAATGCTTAGTGAGTTCCCCAAAATACCACATACAACACATACGCCACTCAAGGCCACAACTCTATGGGACCTTCTGATCCATGTGTCTCAGGGGACTTCCGTCCCAACCCTGGTAGACCTTCCGGATGTACCGGTAATGACCTTCTGGTCCTCATCATCTTGACCTTCCGGTCGATGCACTGTTAACCATGCAGTCCGTATCATAATGACCTTCTGCTCCATACCATACTACTCATATAACAGTATACATTGCATTCTAATCATAGCACATAAGACCTTCCGGTCACACATAATTACCACTCTAGGTAAAGTATAATGAGAAGACTCACCTTGTATGAAGTCGGATAAACTCTCGAGCTCAAATATCCCGACCTAGCCTCCAATTATCAACAGGATAACATCTCTAATCAATATCTTATCATGTCATCACTTCTAAAGGATGGGTAGAAGACAATTCTACCCCTCTCTAACCTCTCTTGAACTAGCTTGACCAAAACCTAAGGTCAACTGAAGTCAACGTTAGTCAACGGTCAAACATTGACCAGACTCTTCAAGTGTACTCGGGTGACTCGACGAGTCTAAGCGTGTCCTCTGAATCCTTCTAAGGCCTTACTCAACTCGTCGAGTGAACCTTCCACTCGACGGGTTACCACTAGTCATGAATCGCGGGGCAACCCCGACTCGACTCGTCAAGTTCTCTTATGGACTCCGCGAATTTCTTCCATAGCCACACTCAAATGACCTTCTGAGGTCAGATCTGTTTGTCTAACCTATAGACCTGACTTCCCAATCTCAATAATCATGTAAAGGTCCAACCTTTACACTCATGCAACACTCATAAGGCTTCTTTTGGTGAAATAGCTTCTAAAATGGCAATCTAGGTTCATATCTCCAAAGGAATAGCATAAAGCAGGATAGATAGGACTCTTGGGACCTCTTAAGGTCCAGATCTAAGAAGAATTCCACTTTGGGATCTCATATGCTTCAAATTTAAGCTAAAGAAGGCATAAGAAAGCCCTAGATTCAAGTAGATCACCATATACACAAGAATGAGCATATATTCATACGTCTAGCACCCTCTTCTGATCAATTGGTAGTAGTTCTGAGCTCCTCAATCTGTCTAGCTTGCCCTCCTTCCTTCTTTCTTTAAAGATCCCACTAGAAATGATGAAAATGACTTCTTTTCTCACTCAGAATGCTCTCAGGTTCTCTGGTGCTCTCAAGGGTGAAGGTGACCGAAAATGAGTGCCATAAGATCCCTTAAATAGGGCACAGACCCGAGGACTTAGGGTTTCTGTCCACAATGCGGACTCGTCAAGTCGACTCCCCGACTCGTCAAGTCCCTTCATTAATCCAATCAGCAAATCGCGATTCTACTCGACGAGTCTAGGCGTCAACTCATCGAGTCCCTCTTTTGAAAAAAATAAATAATTAAAACATGATACCTGGAATTCTGAATGTTACAATTGACTTGGTTCTTCAGTCACTTCTCGAGTCATATAGTGAGTTCGTTAAAGACTAGCATGTGACAAATCATGACATTACCCTTATTGATCTTAGCTATTTGCTAATTGTTGCTAGATCAGCAATGATTTGGCGCAATGGTTAAGCAAATTTGATTGGAAGATCTACATCCCAAGCTAACATGGACATCCCAGAAACGATTCCTTCTCCCAAAGGAAAGGAATTGGACATGGTCAAAAGTTTTTGATCATAAGACAAAGGCCAATTCTCAGATTATTCCATGTGCCATTCCAAATGAGCCTGTGTGTTTCTATTGCCAATGAAAGGGACATTGGAAGCGAAGCTGCCTTGACTATGTGGGAAATTTAATTAAATTATATGGTTCTACTTCAGGTATGTCCACTGTCTAACTCTATTAAGTTCCTATTTGGAGATTCTTAATACATGATGTAATGTAATTACATTTTGATGTTTTGTAGCATCAAAGAGAACAAAGAAAGCTTAAAGGAAGAGTAAGTTGATTCTTATCACAAAGAGATGGATTTCAATCGCATGGCTCGATGATCAGAATTTTTAGTTGCTTCTTAAGAGTTATGATAGATTGCTTAGGAATAGATAACAACATAGTTTTCATTTGTATTTGCATTGTAAGGACAAGTTTTCTGCACTTTTATAAATAAAGAAAATTTTTGGATTTTATCTTATTTGAAATTTCCTTACAATGGCATTTGTGAAAAAATCGTTGCTTATATGTTTCAATTGATAGCAATATTGGAAAATGGATTTGATTCTTTCGTTTCTGGTACTGTCAAAATTTACCAAATAAGCAAAGATTCTCACCACCCAAGTTTCAATTGTCTAGAAACTTGGGATCATGAAACTTGTATTATGTGATGGATGAGAACCTTCGTCTATGGGAAATTTAGACTGATTTCTTGTTCACGTGTATATGTGACTCAAGTGAAGGACTAGGGGATCGGACACACTAGGCTGTGCACTGGTTTGGTCCACCATAAAGAACAATAAGGTTATTCGTCATGATTTACTAAAGTTTAGTAAATATGGTTATACTTACAAGATTAAGTGTAATTTTGAATCATTGGAAAAGTTTCAATGTATAGCAAAGCGAATAAGAATAATCAAATTAGGCAGAAAGATAAAAGTTTCTCCAATCTAAAAAGATGGGAGAGTACTTTAGTATCGTTTTTTATGATCATGTTAATGATTATGGAAAACCATATCACAATTGATCATCTAAGGATATCTTAGTGCATTTGTATGGCTAAGAAGAGGAATCGCGAATTGTTGAAATAGTTAAATCAAGAAGATGAGTCATACTTCGTTCCAAAACAAGTCTTAGAGTCACACTCCAAGATTGTGCCTTGAGTGGCAGAATCTTAAGAAGGTTTAAAGCACTCATCAAAAGTTGAGTAAAATGTTTTTTCTCTTGTACATTTGAAATTGGTAAGGTATGATGTCTTGGTAAGGACAAACACCAATTAAGACCAATTGTGTGAAGTGTTTATCTTGATAAGAATCTGCACTAACTCTTGAATATTTGTTTTGTCAAGGAATGGTTCACGACCAGAGAGTCTTATATGTTAATAGGGCAGTGGGAGTCTTAAAGATCTTGAAAAAGTTTCAAGAACTAATCAAGAATAAAACCTATTATTTATCACCAGCACACGAATTGAGGTTTGCAACCTATCGTATTGACAGATTCTTGTTTTTCTGCCTATTCCAGTTAAAAGTTGATTATGCATGTGAATTCTATGAGTTCTCAATTGTTTATATAAGGCAAAGCACTTGGATCAATGAAAATTTCATTGATCAGTATGGGTGAGCTGCTTAACAACTTGGAAGACATGGTAGGCCCTTGTGCTACCAATTGGTAGGAAATTAAGATTGAACAAGCTCAATCCATGTGAGTTTCGAGTTGTCAGAAACCTTGTATTTATGATTATGGTTTGACAAATTTACATGGATAGGAACACATACACCATAAAATCTAAGTGTCATAAGGTTTCTCTCCGCTTCATGAAAATGATTGTGAGGAAACGCTTTCACTAAATAGATTCTAAGGAGATGGCAATTGTGGTACTTGAACTCTCAAATTCGATTATGATTACGGCATCCCTCTTCATAGTTCGAATTGTGAGAAATGACAAAGGTCTAAACATTTGAGACTTATTGTTTTCAGTTCTAAAATTGTTTAGACACACATGTAAGCTATCTAAGGAAAGGTGTATGAGTTTGATAAACCTAGATAAAGTCTTATCGAAGCATCTCGTATCAGAAATCTGAACTTTGGTGATGAAAGTCAATAAGTATTGATTTCTAGAGGTCCAACTAATTTATGGGTACATGTCAAAGCTAGTGGGATCATAAGTGTTATGCAAATAAGAATATAATTATTATGCTAGTCGGAGCATAATTATTATGGTAAGTGTTGCAAGTTAGCAATCTTAATTCTAGAAAACAAAAGTTTCAAATTGCATAGTTGTAGGGTTTGAAAAGTTGTGTTGCTATAACTTATGGAGAGGAATTCATACTTCATTTCAAATATAAAAGCTTAGATTGAGATTTTAATCAAATTTAGTCAAGAACATATATCGATGTTGTGTTGAAATGGTTCAACATAAGGGAATTCTATATGTGGAAATATTGTAGCAAGAGACTGGTAAAGTATGACGTCTTTATGTGAGATTATGAATTGTATCCCATATGCTTCGGGTATAGGATCGATTGCATATGCTATAATATTTAAGTGTTCCATTTTTCCAAATGCCTTGGGCATTAACAGGGAAAAGGACTAGAACTGGATATAACTAAAATGATTAAGTAATTGTTGAGGACAATTTGAAGTTTACCAAAGATTGATTGCCCATGGTCAGTTGGAAGTATAGTGTAAATTTTTGGAAGGACCATCATGAAATATTCAGAAAAGAGGCAACTCTTTTTCAGAAGTGATAGTCAAAATGGTTTATATGGAAATGTTTCCATAGGTGGAAGTTATTCATTAAATCTGTGTAAGATTAGAAAGCTTAATGCAAGAAGGATGTTCAAAGGAATGTACTTTGAATGTGAGACTTCGTTTCCATTGAATTGCTCTCTATTGGAATACTTTGTAATGTCTGTTGCCAAGTCTATGTGACTTTTGTGCATAGTCATTACCAGAGGATCATTGCATATAAGTTTAGAATCTAACAGATTAGACTAAATAGCAAGAATTGGTATTCTTACATTTACGATAAGGATTTGGAATTTTGAAATGAGTGTCATTGGGAATGTTTATAATTGATCGATTTCACAAAGTAAGGACCGTAGGTAAAACACAGTGTGCATGCTTGGAGCATGGGATGACTATTGTTTTACTTCAAGTATTAAGTTGATTAGTCGAAAAATTATACAATAAATAATGTGTAATCAATATGGTGACTAAGTAAAAGGTGTTTTATTTATATTCAAAAGTTTTGAGACTATATTGGATTCAATTATTATTGTGTTTCACTTTGCGTGTTTGACTTCCCGAATAACTAGGTTATTCAAACTATCCACAGGCGATCATACTTTGGAAGTAGGTATTGATGCTAGACTGTCATGAATGGGTATGTAGGTTGCCTAAAGGCGTTTAGACATAAAATAAGTTTGTTGTAGTGTTCATGAGTACTTCTGGAATAAGATTCGAGTATTGGATTAAACCCACGCTCATCTGAATCACTTCATGGATTTTATCACGAGTGATTGTGAGACGAAAATATCTTATATTCTTGAAACGGAGACATGTGAGTTGTAGTTGTGAGTCGGTTGCACATTAACATATTTAAACGTACCAGTAACTTGGTGTTATAAAACATATTGTTGTGTGTGATTTGATGAGTAAGTACAAGAAAGAATTTGAGTAAAAGTTTATTCGTTCCTTTTTCCCCCATGTGGTTAAAAGCGATATTCGTGATCCCTCGATGATTAAGTGATGACACCCATAAGTGCTTGGCTAAGCCTGGACTGGTTTGATTTGTTCAATTAGTCGGTCGTCATAAATCGGAAATTAGGAAACAACAGTTGGACAGAGAGAATGATTATAATCCATGTCTCAGTCCATATGATATCTAGAATGGGGAAATATATGATACCTTATCTAATGGACACGTTATTGACTAGGTCAGAGTTCGACAACGGCTTTTAAGAGCTACGATTGCTAGTCGGGTTATGGAGTCGTACTTGGAATAATAGTTATCAAACTTATCCAAGTGGGAGACTGTTGGATTAGGTGTGTAAGCCCATAACTATAATTGGTATGTACATAAACCGAGTGTAGCATAAACCATTTGGGTTGCATATCACCAGGACAATTTGATAAGATGGACTTTTGAGAAGAGGTTATTTATGATTTGTTAATATATTATAAGTTCTAATATATTAACATGAAATCATATTATTTAATTAGTATTGATCAAGAATTAATTTAGTGATCAAAAGAGACAAATTAAATGTAAGGGGATTGATTTGGTAAATCAATCATTCTTTTGGTGTGGGCTTATGGTTATTTACAATGGGCCAAACCAATATGGTAGTGCATGGAGGCTTTAACCCACGGATCCTAAGTAAGTTGAAAAGTCATTCACATTAGGGTTTACATGGATGTAACCCTAAGCATGGCCACACTATATAAGAAGCCCCTTAGCATCCAAAATGGCACACTAGTGATCTGTAACAACCCGAGGTTGTTCATCGCCGAAAACCCGTACTACCCGAATAACTCGTCGGAAATCGAAATGTCCCGATATCGTTTTTGGGCTTAGTTAACTAAAATTATATATTTATTTTCATTCAATGAGGGTCCAAATTATTTAAGAACTCGTGAATTTAGCCCAAAACATTTGTTTCATACGTTTTAGAAATATCCTCGTCGGGTGACGGAAACTCAATCGGGTGCGACCCAAAGCTTCGTTTAAGGCCAGTATCGGGTAGAATTCCACCGTGTCCAAGTTTGAGGAACTATATAAGAGTGTTTAAGCACTCATTTGAAGCTTTTTCCTTCTCTCTCTACTCTCTCTCTAACCTCTCTCCTAAATCCAAGGATTAAGTGTCCAAAACTCAAATTTAAGGCTTCAAATCCTTAAGGTACCTTCCTAGCCTTAATCTATAGCATGTTTAGCTTCCAAATTAGACACTTAATCATGAAATTGGACAATATATGTGAGTTTACGGCCCAGGAGGCTGCTTAGGCCATAAACACCATTTTAGAGAGTTTTTAGCCCTTAAACTCCTTCCTTGACTCATTTGGACTTTAGATATGGCTAAGGGACTTCAAGATATGGACTTAGAACACTTAAAACTATGATTTTGAGGACTTTGAAGGAGTTTACGGCCAAGTCATAAGCTTAGGTCGTAAACTCATGTAAATGGTGTTTTTCATGCCTTTAAACCCTTCCAAATCACCTCTATGGCTTAGATATGAATTATAGGACCTTGGTATTAGCATTTGGACACTTGAAACATGATTTTTGAGGGATTTAGATGAGTTTATGGCCAAGGCATATGCTTGGGCCATAAACTCCCCAAAAACTTGGCATAAAATCAATTCTAAGGTGTTAGAAAGCCATCCAACACCACCAAAAGCCTTGGAATAAATCAAGGGACCAACCAAAAATACTTTAAAGGCCTTAAACACATATTTTATGGGATTTCTAAGAGTTTACGGCCAAGACCTGTTCTTGGGCCGTAAACTCCAAAATTTTTGGTGTTAGAATGCAAACTAAACACCCTAAAGCCTTTAGATGAATTTTAGAAGCCATTCTATGCTAGTTTCAGGCCTTGAAACACATTGTAGCTTCATATATTAGATTTTACGGCCATGAAGGGGGTTTCATGGGCCGTAAACTCCATAAATCCCTTATATGTCACTTGCAAACTCATTTCTAGGCTTGTGGGAATTTTTAGAATCACATGTGATTGGTTTTAACAACATTTAGCATCATTTTCATAAGGATTAAGGAGTTTACGGCCAGGAGCCTATGCTAGGCCGTAAACACCCATAAATTAATCATTTTGGTGATTTTAATCCATTCCATGCATTTAGATCAAAGCCTAGAATCATTTGCCATGTCCATGTAAGCCATTTAAGCAATTTAAACACCCAAAACCACACCCACATGAGTTTACGGCCGTAAACTCATGTATGTGTGTGTTTTGTGGTTGTAAACTCATTTAAAAGTTTACTCATGGGGAGTAAAGTCAAGTCCCAAGTCCCTAGTGTCATTTCCCATCCCTAAACGCCACCCGGGTCCCTCCAAACACTCGTATCGGAGTGTTTTCGCGACTAGAAGCAATTGTCCCTATCCAACAATCAATCTAAGTCCTAATTAGATACAAATGTGTATCTTTACCTTATAATTACGAACCTCGTGTATTTACAAGCCCCGGATCAACTCTTAGCATCCAAATCGTCATACTTCTCGTCCGGTGAGTTCATACCCCTACGCCTTTTTCACTGTTTTTAACTGTTTTCAGGGGGGGAATACAAGCAAACCAAAACTGTTTTCAAATCATAACATTTATGTGTTTCAAATAATATCTGGCAATCTTATAAACTCTTTTACTCCTTATGTATTATGTTGAGCATAAGGAATGATTTATCAATTACAACTAAATGGATTTTAGTTAAGAAAATAACCAAACTAATCAAATTATTATGGGAATAATTTGGGGGTTCTATATTTCTCTTTATATCAAGTACTGATATCTGTATTAAATTATTAGATAAACTATGTCTGATTCAGTTTATCTCTATATCGTTTGAATGTTTTGCCAGATAGTCTCATTGTATGTAACTATTTTCACGGTATCATGTCTTAAAATCTTTTTATGTCTATTATCGTATGAAAATCCTGTGAATAGTTTAATACTAGCTTGTGAGATAGTCACTACCCTTTTATGGATGATCAAGTAAATCCTCTCCGGAAGTGTAACCAGAGTCTCCTGGAGGGAGAGCGAGGAATTTGTGAATAGATCTATTCGGGACTGACAATCCCACACCTTAACTGCTAGCTACAGTTAGGCGGGCACGCCTGGGGTGACAAATTCTGGATATCATTCGACGTCTGACTAACGTCAAGGAGGTCTCGTTGTCGTATCAGCATGGTTACCCGACTCACAATACGTATTAGTATAAACTTATTCACAGATAGGATCTGTTTAGAATCTATATCTTGTTCGGGATGGCAATCCCATGGTCTTGTAATCTATATCTCGTTCGGGATGGTAATCCCATGGTTTTATGTCTATATCTCGTTCGGGATGATAATCCCATGATCTTGTGTCTATATTTCGTTCGGGATGGCAATCCCATGGTTTTGAAACTAAATCTTATACGGGATGATAATCCCATGATTTTATCAAGCTATCTTATATCTAGTTTCGGGATAGTGATCCCATGGTTTATCAAACTATCTTATATCTATTTTCGAGATAATGATCCCATGGTCTTTATCGAATTATCTATAATCTGGTTCGGGATGTAGTCCCAAGGTTTTCAAAATACTTTCTATTTATAGTTTGTCTAAATTATAGTTTTGTATATTAAACTATACTCTATGTTATTTAATCAATCTTGTATTTAGGAAAATATGGTATTTTCCTGGGGTTATCGTATATCACATAACTGAACTGTAATGAAAGTTAACGAAACTAATTAACATAAGAAAATATGGGATTTTCTTGGATATCAAATCTTTTCAGAAAACTAAAGGAAATCGATACATTTTCACAAAACAAAACCGATTATGAACTCACCAGCTTTATGCTGATTTTCAAACTGCTTGTATTCTCAGGTCCAAGTTAGACAGGTACCCGGCGATATCTTTTGGTGAAGATGGGGTGCTCCGAAGACTCGTCTCTTTTGTTCATATGATATATGTATAACTTTGTACAATTTACTTTTGAACCAAATGTAAACTTTCATATATATGTAATGTAATGGTTGTTTACTGTGATTACTATGTACATTGGATTTGATACACAACATGGAGTCAACCCCGGGAACGTTTCCGCCTTTGGTTTTCGGGGTGTGATAAATTGGTATCAGAGCCCTTGTTTATAGTGAACAGAGTATACCAAACCTTACATGGTATAAAACTATAAACATTAAGGGGACTAAGTGCTCTGAACTAAAAGTATCCTACAAAATATAAGTATTTTCAAAAGTATTTAAGTATGTCGAGCCGTCGAAATCCGTAGCTACAAGTAGAACAAAACATAAGTAAATGGGTGTTGTACACTGCAGTTAAACCTGGGCAGTTATGTAGTCGTGTCTAGGGTCAATATAGCCTGGCCAACTATATTCATTCGAGACACGGCCAACATGTGCTTGGGAGTGACTGTGGCATGCGGCATACCTAAAACTTACCCAATATCCCAAACAACAAATCGACGCTGCAGTGAACCATGAAATACTATGGGAGTATTTCTCGAACCGATCCTTTGTAGAAATTCTCGTATACGCGTTATTCCTTGATTATTCCTCTAGCGATAAAATGTTCTATCTTGATAACTCCTTTCTGCTTTATCGTTTTGTATGATGCTATATTTGCCTTGATGAGATATCTCCTGCCCCATATCTCTTGATTCAATTCAGAGGACTTATGATCCTCTCTTTCCTGATCTTTTTAGATCAAGATGCCTCCAAGAAAGAGACCCAGCTCAACGAACAACAACAATCCTCCTCCGCCACCACCTCCTATTCAAATCGATTTGGAAACACTTCAGGCAACCATTTCTACTACCATATCAGCTCTCTTACCTCAACTGAACTCTAGGGGTTCGGGAGGTGAAACCCAAAACCCAGATAATAGCCAGGGACACCAAAAAGGGGGTTCCTATAAAGACTTCATGAACGCAAAACCGACATTCTTCGATGGCACAGGGGGTGTCATTGCCTTAACCTGATGGTTCGAGAGAATCGAATCAATCTTTGAAATATGTGGCTGTTCGGAGTCTGATAGAGTCAAGTTTGCTGCCTGCACCTTCCTAGACAAAGCCCTGACTTGGTGGAATGGCCGAGTCAAATCCTTAACTTTACCTGTAGCCAATGCTATGGGTTGGGAAGCTATGAAGGAGCTTCTTCTCGCAGAGTATTGCCCTCAGGGCGAACTTCAGAAGCTAGAACACGAACTTTGGAACCTTAAGATGAAGGGTTCCGACATAGTTGCTTACACCTCAGGATTTGACGATCTGGCGTTACTTTGTCCGGGAATGGTTACCCCGGAAAGTAAAAAGATAGAGAGATTCATCTGGGGGTTGACCCAGCCAACAAAGGGAAATGTCTTGGCTGCGAAGCCAGACACATATGACAGTGCTAAGTGCCTTGCGAAAATCCTGATAGATCACGAAGACAACTCTGATGAAGAAGCTACTACCCCTGAGTCAGTCACTAGTGGAGGCGGAAGTAAAAAGAAATCCTGGAACAAACAGAAGGCCCAGAGTACGCAAGGGTCTTCTAAGAAACAGCAAATGGTAGCAGTCCATGCTGCTACTGCCCCTGTTGCTGTTTCAGCTGTAGGTTCCACAGCCCAAACTCCCGCCAGTGGATACACTGGTACCCTTCCTTGGTGTAGTAAGTGTAACTACCACCACCGCATTCCTGGTCCATGTCGTGAAAGGATCTGTGACAACTGTGGCAATAAGGGCCATCTTGCGCGAACCTGCAGAAAACCAGCCAAGCCAACAAACCAATCATCTGGAACGGGAATCAGTCCGGCCTGCTACAATTGTGGTGAAGCTGGGCACTTCAAAAGGAATTGTCCCAAGACAGCTACAACCACAAATCCCTCTGCTGCCGCAGGTATATCTCTCTTTGATAATTCTTATGCTTGCAACTCTTTTCAATTTTGGGTGCAAAAAGGGAAACCTGTTATCTATCTATTCGAATGTATTCTAAACTCAATCCTTCGCATGTAATCGAAATGTATACCGTCGAGACGACTAACTAGTGAGATAGAAAACACTAACTTCGTACGTATAGATTGAATCCTCGGTTCGGAGGACTATTCTATTCCATTCGATTTATAAAGGGGGAAAACTTTCCATGAAAATACTTTGATGCCATGTTTAATCAGAATTGACCGATTCTCATTCATATTGATATCTTTACTTTCGAAAAGGGTCGCTCGTCTAGATTTTTCCTCGACCCTGTTCTCGTGATCTTCGGCATCAAACTCTCATATCATTCTATGCTTTAGAACTCAAAAGTTTTCCCAATGTGAATTATCACGCATCCCTCGTTTCTGTGATTATTGAGAAACGGGAAGTTAGCAACTATTTCCTCTAAATGTCTATCCCGAAGGATTCCCGGGAGTTTCTTTCGAGCATCCAGCTTAGTCTCACATCAGACCTTTCGAGATCTTCGTAGAGATCAATTTTGTAACCTTCAGGTTTCGGATGCCCTTAGAGCTTGGTAACATCTATCTAGACCATCACGTCTCGAATCCTTAGTAGCGTCTACCTAACGAAACCCTAGTGATTCCTTTGAGAAAACCGAAGTCGTTCAGGGTTGGAACCTCCACGAGAAAACAGATTGATATAGTAGATTGAGAGAGAGTCAAAGTACAAAATCAAGGCATGTCCCGATAATGAAAATTCGTTAGAACGCCCAGTAGAGACCTGATTCCACTTGAGATAGTGAAGATCCGAGGCAACAAATCCATTCGTATCTCATTCCAATGCATGACCTGTATCTTATTCCTTGAATTTCGGGACGAAATTCCCTCTAACGGGGGGATAATGTAACAACCCGAGGTTGTTCATCGCCGAAAACCCGTACTACCCGAATAACTCGTCGGAAATCGAAATGTCCCGATATCGTTTTTGGGCATAGTTAACTAAAATTATATATTTATTTTCATTCAATGAGGGTCCAAATTATTTAAGAACTCATGAATTTAGCCCAAAACATTTGTTTCATAAGTTTTAGAAATATCCTCGTCGGGTGACGGAAACTCAATCGGGTGCGACCCAAAGCTTCGTTTAAGGCCGATATCGGGTAGAATTCCAGCGTGTCCAAGTTTTAGGAACTATATAAGAGTGTTTAAGCACTCATTTGAAGCTTTTTCCTTCTCTCTCTACTCTCTCTCTAACCTCTCTCCTAAATCCAAGGATTAAGTGTCCAAAACTCAAATTTAAGGCTTCAAATCCTTAAGGTACCTTCCTAGCCTTAATCTATAGCATGTTTAGCTTCCAAATTAGACACTTAATCATGAAATTGGACAATATATGTGAGTTTACGGCCCAGGAGGCTGCTTAGGCCGTAAACACCATTTTAGAGAGTTTTTAGCCCTTAAACTCCTTCCTTGACTCATTTGGACTTTAGATATGGCTAAGGGACTTCAAGATATGGACTTAGAACACTTAAAACTATGATTTTGAGGACTTTGAAGGAGTTTACGGCCAAGTCATAAGCTTAGGTCGTAAACTCATGTAAATGGTGTTTTTCATGCCTTTAAACCCTTCCAAATCACCTCTATGGCTTAGATATGAATTATAGGACCTTGGTATTAGCATTTGGACACTTGAAACATGATTTTTGAGGGATTTAGATGAGTTTATGGCCAAGGCATATGCTTGGGCCATAAACTCCCCAAAAACTTGGCATAAAATCAATTCTAAGGTGTTAGAAAGCCATCCAACACCACCAAAAGCCTTGGAATAAATCAAGGGACCAACCAAAAATACTTTAAAGGCCTTAAACACATATTTTATGGGATTTCTAAGAGTTTACGGCCAAGACCTGTTCTTGGGCCGTAAACTCCAAAATTTTTGGTGTTAGAATGCAAACTAAACACCCTAAAGCCTTTAGATGAATTTTAGAAGCCATTCTATGCTAGTTTCAGGCCTTGAAACACATTGTAGCTTCATATATTAGATTTTACGGCCATGAAGGGGGTTTCATGGGCCGTAAACTCCATAAATCCCTTATATGTCACTTGCAAACTCATTTCTAGGCTTGTGGGAATTTTTAGAATCACATGTGATTGGTTTTAACAACATTTAGCATCATTTTCATAAGGATTAAGGAGTTTACGGCCAGGAGCCTATGCTAGGCCTTAAACTCCCATAAATTAATCATTTTGGTGATTTTAATCCATTCCATGCATTTAGATCAAATCCTAGAATCATTTCCCATGTCCATGTAAGCCATTTAAGCAATTTAAACACCCAAAACCACACCCACATGAGTTTACGGCCGTAAACTCATGTGTGTGTGTGTTTTGTGGTTGTAAACTCATTTAAAAGTTTACTCATGGGGAGTAAACTCAAGTCCCAAGTCCCTAGTGTCATTTCCCATCCCTAAACGCCACCCGGGTCCCTCCAAACACTCGTATCGGAGTGTTTTCGCGACTAGAAGCAATTGTCCCTATCCAACAATCAATCTAAGTCCTAATTAGATACAAATGTGTATCTTTACCTTATAATTATGAACCTCGTGTATTTACAAGCCCCGGATCAACTCTTAGCATCCAAATCGTCATACTTCTCGTCCGGTGAGTTCATACCCCTACGCCTTTTTCACTGTTTTTAACTGTTTTCAGGGGGGGAATACAAGCAAACCAAAACTGTTTTCAAATCATAACATTTATGTGTTTCAAATAATATCTGGCAATCTTATAAACTCTTTTACTCCTTATGTATTATGTTGAGCATAAGGAATGATTTATCAATTACAACTAAATGGATTTTAGTTAAGAAAATAACCAAACTAATCAAATTATTATGGGAATAATTTGGGGTTCTATATTTCTCTTTATATCAAGTACTGATATCTGTATTAAATTATTAGATAAACTATGTCTGATTCAGTTTATCTCTATATCGTTTGAATGTTTTGCCAGATAGTCTCATGTTATGTAACTATTTTCACGGTATCATGTCTTAAAATCTTTTTATGTCTATTATCGTATGAAAATCCTGTGAATAGTTTAATACTAGCTTGTGAGATAGTCACTACCCTTTTATGGATGATCAAGTAAATCCTCTCCGGAAGTGTAACTAGAGTCTCCTGGAGGGAGAGCGAGGAATTTGTGAATAGATCTATTCGGGACTGACAATCCCACACCTTAACTGCTAGCTACAGTTAGGCGGGCACGCCTGGGGTGACAAATTCTGGATATCATTCGACGTCTGACTAACGTCAAGGCGGTCTCGTTGTCGTATCAGCATGGTTACCCGACTCACAATACGTATTAGTATAAACTTATTCATAGATAGGATCTGTTTAGAATCTATATCTTGTTCGGGATGGCAATCCCATGGTCTTGTAATCTATATCTTGTTCGGGATGGCAATCCCATGGTCTTGTAATCTATATCTCATTCGGGATGGTAATCCCATGGTTTTATGTCTATATCTCGTTTGGGATGATAATCCCATGATCTTGTGTCTATATTTCGTTCGGGATGGCAATCCCATGGTTTTGAAACTAAATCTTATACGGGATGATAATCCCATGATTTTATCAAGCTATCTTATATCTAGTTTCAGGATAGTGGTCCCATGGTTTATCAAACTATCTTTTATCTATTTTCGGGATAATGATCCCATGGCCTTTATCGAATTATCTATAATCTGGTTCGGGATGTAGTCCCAAGGTTTTCAAAATACTTTCTATTTACAGTTTGTCTAAATTATAGTTTTGTATATTAAACTATACTCTATGTTATTTAATCAATCTTGTATTTAGGAAAATATGGGATTTTCCTGGGGTTATCGGATATCACATAACTGAACTGTAATGAAAGTTAACGAAACTAATTAACATAAGAAAATATGGGATTTTCTTGGATATCAAATCTTTTCAGAAAACTAAAGGAAATCGATACATTTTCACAAAACAAAACCGCTTATGAACTCACCAGCTTTATGCTGATTTTCAAACTGCTTGTATTCTCAGGTCCAAGTTAGACAGGTACCCAACGATATCTTTTGGTGAAGATGGAGTGCTCCGAAGACTCGTCTCTTTTGTTCATATGATATATGTATAACTTTGTACAATTTACTTTTGAACCAAATGTAAAGTTTCATATATATGTAATGTAATGGTTGTTTACTGTGATTACTATGTACATTGGATTTGATACACAACATGGAGTCAACCCCGGGAACGTTTCTGCCTTTGGTTTTCGGGGTGTGACATGATCCTTGGAGTTCCATGAGCTGAATTTAGTTGCAAGAATATTTCTCAAAAGTCATCCTTTGTCCAAAGGTGTGTTGTGATTCCATTTGAGGTGCAACACTTGGGGAGCTAAGTTCTTAAGGCCAAATACAACAAGTTCTGCAAGCTACATAAAGAGGCAAACTCCTAACTAGTATTTAATATTGTGTATGTCAATTGTATGCTAGTTGTAGGATTAATGCTTTTGGAAACAATATTGCATTTATAATTAGATAAAACATAGATCCAAAGCATTTAGGGTTGTATGTGCACCATAGGATGTTGTAGTATACTAAAACCCAACAAACCCAACTCAACGAGTTGGCACCATATTATGACAACCCTTATTTTTAGGGTTTGCACCCTATATAATATCCTTAAGTCATAGAGGCTGACCCCTTATCAGCCTCCAAACCTTAATATCAATAGTGCAAACCCTAATCTCCATTATTCCTTCCATATTGTGAGCTAGTTGACACTTTGGAGCAAGAAGATGAGAAGTTGGTGAGAACGAGGCAGGGATTTAGCAAGCATCTTCATTTTGGCACTGAGGTGGACTATTGTGAGTATTAAAAATTCGATTTTTATGTACATGCATAGCTTGATCATGGATTTTGTCCCTTTTTTCCTCCTTATTCTTAGATGTGCATGCATGGAGATTCATATTGCTTGCAACTTTATGAATCTCTTGGGCAAGGGAGCCTCATAGTGGGTTAGATCTGACTTTTGATCATGGTTGGTGCCATGCATGGAAGTTAGGCCTTAATTCTTATTTTTAGCCCATTTTTCCTTCAAGACATGCATTGGAAATGCATGTCTATACAACTTTAATCTTTAGGACATCCTTGAGGTTAGAACCTCTTCTGAAAAGGATTGGATTCAGATCTCCAAGGTCTTGGGCTTAATGGTTAAGCCTTTGGGTTTACAAGGCTTGATTAAGAGTTTTTGGACGTTTGGGATGGTATCAAAGGATAAATTTGGAAACTTTATCCTTTAAGGAAAATTAGGCTTATAGATCTAAGCCTTAGAGTCCCTGGAATCAAAGAACCATTCGAATGTGTGCAACAGGGAGAGAACTCGACAAGTCGAGTCGGGTTTTTCCCGCTTTCTGGATTCTGAGTGAACTCGGTGAGTTGGTGAGATAACTCGACGAGTTGGTTAGGGTTTTTCTTGATCTTCTGAGATATGATGGAACTCGACGAGTCATTAGATGCACTCGACGAGTTGGGTCAACATGGACTGTTGACCTTGACTGTTGACTTTGATTTTGACCATGGTTGAACAAGTTTGACTTCTTAGGATACTTTGGTAATTTGGGATTTTAATGGAGTTAGTCATATGGTGGTTACAGGTAGTTGAGTTCGGATCTGTGAGTTGGGATTCGATTTTATCGGTTCAGCACTACTTGTGAGGTGAGTTTCCTCACTATACTTAGGGGTCGAAGGCACCAAGGCCGGCTCATTAGATTGATATATAGACAATTATTGGTATGCTGAGTGTGAGTTAGAGATGAATGCTAGTTGATATGCTAGTCTGGTAGATCTGTAGGACTACCTATGATACAATCTGATTATCTGTATGTGTATTTAGCTATTACATGTCGACATGTTGTGTGGGTAGGGTTTAGGTTGTACTGCTCTATGCGGTAACCAACAAACCCTGTAGTATGCCAGATATGAGCAGGGGGGCAGGGAGAGCATGCTAGACTCATACTGTGGAATCTTAAGCATTCCAGAAGTAAGCTGAGGGCCAGGGGAGCCTGCCAGACTCGCACTGAGGGCTGATCATATATAATCCAGTCTTAGGACTGAAGGGGCAAGCCAGTCATAAGTTATGGGATTGAGAGCAAGCCAGACTCATGCTATAGGCTCGGGAGCAATCCAGAGGTGAGTTGTGGGCCTATAAGGCAAGCCAGGCTCATACTGTAGGCTTAGGGGTAATCCAGTTTAGGAAACTGTGGACCCATTACATGTTGTTATTATGTGTTCTATTTTTTATGTATCGGTATTTTGGGGGAACTCATTAAGCTTTGGTCTTACACTTTTGCATTTTGTTTGATTTACTTCGGATAATCGCGGGTAGGCAAAGGCTTGATCGTGCACCGCATCACATTTTATAATTTTTATGTTTGGGATCCTCTAAAGTGAAACTATTTTGAAAACATTTTGTAATAAGTAATGGTTTTTGAATGCTCGAAAAAGTTTTACATTTTTATGAGTTTTATGGATGTTATAAAACATTTAAAAGCAATTTTAAATAAAGTAAGTATCAGAGTTCAATCCCGAAATCTCATAGTGCGGAAAAACACGGATATGCGTGCTGCGAATAAGTCGGACCCTTCCCTTTCGAACCGGAAGTACCTGAAACCAAAAACCACAAACTATAAAGACTAAGCTTAATGAGTTCCCCAAATACCACATCCATACATAAAAAATAACAATGAGATGTGGGCCCCGCCCATACTCAGATAACAATGAGATACGAGCCCTACCCACACTCGAATAACAGGCCCCACCCAATGAGATACATTCCCCGCCCACACTCATATAATAATAAAATATGGGCCCCGCCCTCACTCAGATAATAATGAGATACGGGCCCTGCGCACACTTAGATAATAATGAGATACAGGCCCTGTCCATACTCAGATAATAATGATATAACGTCCTCGCCCACACTCACATAATAACGACATATGGGCCCCGCCTACAATCATCAAACGGGCCTCATCCAATAGACATACATATACAAGTACATACACGTATCAGACAGAAAATAATTGTAACAACATAAAAAATGAGGGTCAGACTTGGTGCCTTAGACCCGCTAACTAGTGCAGAAACTTACCTCGAATGTTGAAGCTCACTAAAAGAAATCCCTAGTCGTTGCCCTTATGACTGCCTGAGCTATCAATACCAATATAACAGCCAATTATCAATTGGGTTCCAACTATGATCCATCATCTCTACTTAGGGTTAAAATCACCATTTTACGCCTGACCCAACCTGAATCAAAACTGAGGCCCAAGCCCAAAACCAAAAAGGCCCAAACCAAAAGAACTGCAAAGGCCCACTAATGGCCCAATTTTCCAAATTGGCCAAACCCCATATGGGCCTTATCCTAAGCGCATAATTTCCTTACTACAATTCAGATTACCTTAAGTACCCCTTGGGACAAACTTGGTCAAAGACAAAACTCAAAAAGTCAAGACCAACAATCCTTGTTGGCCCAACATGCCGTGTTGTCCCTTCAACATGTCGTGTTTCTCCATTGACGTTGAAAAGGGGAAAACCAACTCAACACGCCGAGTTACCCTACATACTCTTCGAGTTCAACCAAGACCCACTAGCTTTATACATTAAGTTGCCATCATCGAATCCAAGAGCTCTAATGCTCAGATCTCGACCAAAATGAGATCTAGAAGTGTAAAGTTTCCAACTTTACCCATAAGAATGTCGAAATGAATCCAAACCCAAACCCTAGACTTATAAGAGTGAGGACTTAACCATTAAGCACTTAATCTTCAAAGCCAAAGCCCCAAGTTGTAGATATGACAACCTAGAGCTGGAAGACCACGTAAAGTTGCTAACTTTACATTAATACATGCCTAGGAGAAGCTCAAATGCTCATGAAGGACTTAATAAGGGACTTAATAAATGCATGAAGCCCTTAAATCCATAAAGTTGGCACCTTTATGCCAAAAGTGTCCATGAGAACCCCATATCTGGAAGAATATGGCTGTGGAACATCCTAATCCCAACATCCATCCAATCCATGGCTAAAACATAACAATCTAACCCAAAAGATAGATAAAAGCATCTATCCATCAAGATAAGAACTTTATACCTCAAACTCCTTGCAAAATGGGTAGTGGTTCTGGATCCAAGACTTCCATCTACAAGCTTACAAATTTCAAGATCTCCTAACTCCTTCACAATGCACAAAATCAACACCAAACTTTCTTCAATTGTTCAAATCCTTGACAATGGAGGCTACAACTCGATTAAGGGTTTTAACAACAATGGAGGCTGATATGGAGGCCACCCAAAGGGACTTAAGGTCATTAAATATGGAGCAACAACCTAAAAACTTTGGTTTCCTTCCTAGCTGCCAACACGCCGAGTTGAGGCATCTCAACACGTCGTGTTGGTTCATTTAATCCCCGCGATTCTTCCATTCTGGACACACTGTGTTGGTTCCTCCAACATGTAGTGTCCAACCCGAAATAGGCTTAGTCCCAACAAATTTCTCTTCATGATTCCGAGTGTTACAGCTCTCCCCCACTTAAATTAGATTTCATCCTCAAAATGATTTCTTACCATTTCGAGGCATGCCAGACAAACTGAAGAGCACAACCGCATCCCTGATCATACATCGGCATTTCCAAATTTGCTAAAACCATCCTTAGCATAGCTCTTCAAGTCGGATCAAGAACGAATCCTTAATCCATTGTAGAAAACCAATCCTACCTCCCCTGAAATCCGAATCCTGAAGTATCAAATGGTCTGACTCCCTGACAGAGCTCCCACCTTGAATAAGTACCATGCCAACCCCATAGAATTCCATACCAAACAAAATGTGTTGAGAGAAAAACTTGAGACACACTTGAACAAACATTAGAACAAGTATAGTTGCGGAATTAGTTAATCTCAAAGGATCTAAAAGCTCAACAATAATAAGTTAATGAGTTAGATAGTTAGATAGTTAGTTGCGGAAATGTAAGGAAACATAAATGACAGCAGTATATATATATATATATATATATATATATATATATATATATATATATATCAAGTAAACACATAAGTTGATTCATAACATGGAATGCATTCAAACCAAGTTAGTAAGTGACATCAATCTTAGTGATAAAGTCATAAATGACTTGCTCTGAAGAGAAGTATTAATTAGTTCTATTAGAGAGGATTTAGAGAGTAAGAAAGATATGAGATGTGTAAGGAGTACTTAAAGATAAATCATATATACATATATATATATATATATATATATATATATATATATGTATATGTATATATGAGTGAAGAAAGATACGTATTGATTGAGAAAGAGTGAGCTCTATTTATAGAGACTCATGAAATACACTTGATTCACTCTCTGAGAGTAGCCATGCAAGGCATACTGGACAATAGAGAGTATTACAGAAAGATAAACTAAGTAAAGGAAAAGACTACGGTTGACTAGATAACTTCGGATGAGACTGCTGATGATGCTTGACTACGGATGCTTGTAGGTTGTGGTATGCAAAATTAAGAGCGTCACTTAATGTATCAACAATTTCCCCCTAAGTGACCTCTAATTTATCTTCAATTATCAAGTTTAAGAAACTTGATCAGGATCCACCAAAACTTCCTGATATTTCCAACCAAGTGATCCTCTTTATAATATTGAACTTGACTTCGGCAGTTGTATGTTTCGATCTTTCCACTGCGGTTCGATAGATTTCAAGTTGTTTCTTTGTGAGTCGATTCATGGAGGCCATGGAAATGAAGTACTTGACTTGCTCGATCTTTCTTTTGAAGATGACTCCAAGTTCAGGAAAGTTTGTTGCACCAAGGGATCTTTCTTGATTACCTTCGGTTGGCATCGGTGCACGGTCTAGAGGTGGTAGATCAAACTTCTTGGCAATGATTGTGTGGATATCCGCATCAATCGTTGTGAAGTCACAGACAGTTTCCTTCAAATAAGTATTTGCCCTTTCAAGTGCTATCTTCATCTTCGGATGCTTTTCACACTTGTACTGGAACACCTTTGCTATCACGAAAACTTCTTCTGGGTTCATGCTGGGGAAGTCAGCTTAGGTGCGGACATAATCCTAATTCCTTCTAGTGAATGTGTATTGCACGAAGTCAGCCTCCATGAATTTGTGGGGCTTGACGTTTTTAAATGCTGATGGTCTATCATTAGACCAAATCTTCTCAATGGGAGAGTCATGCTTTGCGTAGAATCGATTAAGTCTCTCGAATTCCATTGGCAGTCTTTTGTGATCAGGAAGGTTACGGGATGAAACTGCTCAAACACGGTGAAAAATTTATCATTTGGGGAGATACGAACATCCTAGTAGCCATCCGAAGGGGGTTCAGCAAACGTGAGGTATGGTTTGTAGTCGTCATCTAGCATTGTGCGGTGGGGATTCATCCAGGAATTTATCAAGGATTCATCCATCACAGTGTCAAAACCGCATTATCTCTATATGAGATCTGCAACTTTAGCTGCTTTCCAGTCAACTTTTTTTTGTTTAGTTACAGGGGAGTCATTTGAGCTTGGAGAGGACATGTGATCCATAAGATTCTTGAAGTGTGGGGGAGTTTCAGGTCGTTCAGGGGAAGGAACGATTTTTTGTTGCGGTGGTGGAGATTGATGTTGCGGAGACGGCTGCGGTGAAGGGATATTCTGAGAAGCACTGTTGGATTGATGATCTTTTCACACTGTCATGTACCGACAAAGAATTTCAACCAATTTAAAATTTTCGAAAAACAACCAGATTCCATTAAAGATATTACAAAAAGGTTTTCAATACAATTTATTTTTAAGTATTCCCAGAATCTCATCACAATATAATCACAAGGAGCGGTACGATCACGCCTTCGCCTTGCCACGATCTCTTGAAGAACCTGAAAAACATTAAACCACAACTGTAAGCTCGAAAGCTTAGTGAGATACCCCCAAAATACCAACCACATATACGCCCTTCCAGTCTACGACCTTCCGGTCCAAAACATATTGCCTTCCGGCCCATGACATAAATAGCATACATAACATAACAGAACATAGAACAGCCATGCATATCGGATCTACTGCGTGACTGGTCCACCGTATCGGCCTTCAGTCCACCCTCCGTGTCTAGTCATGTTCTTCGAGTCTACAGTGTGATTGGTGCGCCCGCACCGGGCCTTCAATCCACCAGGTCCACTCTCCGAATCTAACCACATACATCGAGTCTACAGTGTGATTGGTCCGCCCGCACCGGGCCTTCAATCCACCTGGTCCACTCTCTGAGTCTATAGTATGACTGGTCCGCCTGCACCGAGCCTTCAGTCGGCCTGGTCCACTCTCTGAGCCTCGGCATGTCTGGTCCGCCCTCTTGGGGCCTACAGCCTATCCGGACCGCTCGCTGGGCCTTCGGGACAACCGGTCCGCCCTGGGTATCTTGGCCTACAGCACAAAGCAGGACCCGCCTCAACCCAACTCCAGTCCAAACAACCATGTGCACATAAACGTACAATCATATAGCAATTCACAGTCAACAAGCCGATCAAACAGATCACATAACATATCATCATCCTAACCAGGATACCGACCTAACCGGTCACTAGCATAGCATCACCCTACATCTCATAATACTGATCTCAATCAGGTCTCTAACATATACCATCCTAGCTACCAAGATGCAAACATATCAAAGCAATAACATAACAACAGATACCCGGATCTCAATCCGATAAGGGTCGGCCTTGGTGCCTTAGACCCTATTGATATAGTGAGGATAACTCACCTCGCGAATGCCGATACTCTGAACTGAGGAAGCAGACTCTCAAACCACCAACTCACCGCAAATCCCGGACTAACCATCATAACAAAATAAGCATTAGGTCAATCATACTTCCACTTATCGGGCCAAGACAAAGTCCAAATCTCATACAAAGTCCAACATTAGCCCAATTTACCAAATTGGGCCCACTTCCCCAAATGGGCCTAGAACCAATGTCCATAACAATAATTGGGCCCAAAATACTCTATCCATAAATTCCCATACTGGCCCAATAACCAATTGTCCATCAACGGTCCAAACTCAAAGCCTAAAAATGAAAGTCCAACAGGAGGAGTACGCTGGGTGTACCCTCGTTGGTACGCTGGGCCAAATATGATTAGAATTCATAAAGTCTCAGACTTTATCACTTGGGACGTCCTTAAGCTCTTAATCCAAGGTCTTAATCCATTAAGATCTATATATCTCACACATGGGACAACTACAGCCCTTGGGACCTCATTTTTCTCACTCAAGACCTCTCCAAAGGTCTGAAAGGACAGATAATCTTGACCAAATCGAAATATGCAACAAGGTGAGGACTTTTGGGACAAGAATGGAGACAAAGCTTTCAAAATACATAGATCTATACAATATGAAGGTCAAGCAAGAAGCTTTATACCTCAAACAAGCTCCAAAGGATGGTATCTCTTCAGATCTACAAGCTCCACATGTTCTTCTTCTTCTTTGACAACTTCTCTTTTCTCCTTCAAGCCTTTCTTTTGCCAAAAAAGAGCTTTCCAAGGTCAAACACACCCAATAATGGAGAGAACACGAGATCTAGGGTTTCTCTGAGGTTGAAGATGAGCATAAGGAGGCTAAGGGGTGAACCAACATGTTCCTTATATAGTGGCTGACCCTAAAATAGGGTTGGGGGTTTCTGAGAGTACGATGGGCGTACCTCCCTGGTACGCTGGGCGTGCTCACCCAGCCACCCGCAACTTTTCGCCCCTTTACGCTAGGCATACCCAGCCAGACTACACCAATACTTGCATGCATGGGACCCTTTATCCACTTATACCACAAAGAGCTATAAACAATGATCAACTTCAAAACACCGCAACTCCTCTAATCTGAACCCGCTCCCAAATAACTTTACATTCATACGGGGGTGACGAGAGCCCAAATGCTTCTAACACATACACCAGCCCGAAACCATCTCGGATGAAACTCATTTCTCGCAAAAGGACCAGAATTACCCTTACTCTTAAATCTTAGGGACTTATAATTAAACACTTAAAGAACGGGGTGTTACATGTCAAAGGATCTAAAAGTTAGAACAAGTATAGTTGCGGAATTAGTTAATCTTAAAGGATCTAAATGCTCAATAATAATAAGTTAATGAGTTAGATAGTTAGATAGTTCGTTGCGGAAATGTAAGGAAACATAAATGACAGCAGGATATATATATATATATATATATATATATATATATATATATATATATCAAGTAAACACATAAGTTGATTCATAACATGGAATGCATTAAAACCAGGTTAGTAAGTAAGATCAATCTTAGTGATAAAGTCACGAATGACTTGCTCCGAAGAGAAGTATTAATCAGTTGTATTAGAGAGGATTTAGAGAGTAAGAAAGATATGAGATGCGTAAGGTGTACTTAAACATAATTTTTATATATATATATATATATATATATATATATATATATATATATATATATATATATATATATATATATATATATATAAGTGAAGAAACATCTGTATTGATTGAGAAAGAGTGAGCTCTATTTATAGAGACTCATGAGATACACTTGATTCACTCTCTAAGAGTAGCCATGCAAGGCATTCTATACAATAGAGAATATTACAGAAAGATAAACTAAGTAAAGGAAAAGACTGCGGTTAACTAGATGACTTCGGATGAGACTGCTGATGAAGCTTGATTGCGGACGCTAGTAGGCTGCGGTATGCAAAATTAAGAGGGTCACTTAACGTCTAAACAATTTTCCCCTAAGTGACCTCTAATTTATCTTCACTTATAAAGTTTATGAAACTTGATTAGGATCCACCAAAACTTCCTGATATTTTCCAACCAACTGATCCTCCTTAAAATCTCGAACTTGACTTCGACTGTTGTATGGTTCGATTTTTTTCACTGCAGTTCGACATATTTCAAGTTGTTTCTTTGTGAGTCGGTTCATGGAGGCTATGGAAATGAAGTGCTTGACTTGATAGGTCTTTCTTTTGAAGATGACTCCAAGTTCAGGAAAGTTTGTTGCACCAAGGAATCTTTCTTGATAGTCTTCGGTTGGCACCAGTGCAGGGTCTAGAGGTGGTAGATCAAACTTCTTGGCAATGATTGGGTCGATATCCACATCGATCTTTACGAAGTCACAGACAGTTTCCTTCGAATAAGTACTTGCCCTTTCAAGTGTTATCTTCATCTTCGGATGCTTTTCACACTTGTTTTGGAACACCTTTGCTATCAGGAAAACTTCTTCTGGGTTCATGCTGGAGAAGTTAGCTTGGGTGCGAACATAGTCCTGATTCCTTCTAGTGAATGTGTATTGCACGAAGTCAGCCTTCATGAATTTGCGGGGCTTGAAGCTTTTAACTGCTGATGGTCTATCATTAAACCAGATCTTCTCAATGGGAGAGGCATGCTTTGCATAGAACCGATTAAGTCTCTCGAATTCCATTTGCAGTCTCTTGCGATCAGGAATCAAATTTCAGTTTCCAATATTGTTTTCAATGGAAACATATAAACAACAATTTTTCACAAATGCCATTGTAAGGATACTTAAAACAAATAAATCAAAACTCTTTTTTTATTTTTTAAACTTGCGAAAAATCTTATCCTTACAACGCAAATACATATGAAAACTCTGTTGATATCTATTCCTAAGCAATTTATCGTAACTCTTAAGCAGTTGATCAAAATTCTTATCACCAAACCATTTTCGCGATCAGAATCAACATACTCCTTCTTTAAGCTTCCTTTGATTTTCTAAAACATCAAAAAGTAATTAGATTACATTATGTATTAAGAATCTCCAAAAGATATTTAATAGAGTTAGATAATGGACTTTACCTGAAGTAGATTCAAACTTTTGACTTTACCAGATCTTTCTGGTAAATCTGGCATTTTCGCAACCAATGCCCTTCTTTTGGCAAAAGAAACATGTGGACTCTTTGGAAATGGTACACTTGATTATCTCAGAATTAGCCATTCGCTTTACCATTAGGTAAAGTGAATTGACCATGGTCGATCCCTTTCCATTGGGAAGATAAAGCTTTTCTAGACTTCGAATGTCACCATTGTCAATGTCCAACTGAGTTCGGGAAGTAGATCTTCCAGTATAATTTACTTTATTAATGCCCCAAATCATTTCTGATTTAGCATTATCAAGCAAATAGGTAAGATCATTAAGGGTCATGTCATGATCTGTCATCAGGGATTAACTGAAGAACCAAGTCAACAGTTAGCTGCCTCGAGACTTTGACACCCGAATCTCCCTGCTTGCCAATAGGGAGTGAGTAGCTAAGAAATTATCAAGTCTTGAACCTTGTGGGGTTGGGAGATTTATTGGAGGGGGTGGAGGAAGTGAAGTATGATTTCCAGTCCCACTAATGTACAACAGAAGGATTAATCTTTCACCTTGATTTCCATGTGGGATATCACCGTCAATAGGATAACTTGTTCCTAATGATTTGGGAAGACCATAGATGTCTTAACTAGACATCTATAATGGAAGAAATTCAATTTTAGTTGATTTAAAGTCCTTAATATAACACTCAATATGAAATATTAAGCCTAGGACCCAACAAACTATTTTATACCTTGGAAGAGGGATGTCGTAATCCATGTTATAAAATATTTGAAGATAGGTAAATGACGATTTACCAATTTCCACCATCAAAATGAAATATAATTAAGTTTTAATTAGATTTGAAACTCCAAGATCTTTTGAGATTCATTGAACTTTCAATGGCATGTTTGAATCTCGATTGTGCCCTCTCAAGTTTGTTACTGGGATGCTGAGGATCACAAACAAGGTGTGAATAACCATGCAAATTGACTTGGTACCCTTCATTTTATCACCTAATCGATGTGCCGGTTAACCACACATGCTCCACCGATCTATGATAAAACATAAGTCACCCTTTTCCACACATTGTCAGTCCCAAGTTAGTGTGCCGGTTAACCACACACGCTCTACTAACGACTTAACAAAGATGCAAAGTGTAATTTCATGGGTTAGCACCATTTCACATTTTCCTAAGTAACTAAGATTGGGAATTTATAAGTGTTTAGTTATTTAGTATTTATCATTATACTTTTAATGAAGGGAGAATTATAGTCCTTTCCTACCCGTTTGGCTAACGACCCTCCACCAGTCAAGGAAGCGGTGGGTGAGAGTGGACACCCATTAAATTGCCATTTTATAGGCAGTAACCTTATACCCCCCCTTATAGACTGGCTTCGTGAATGAGGCCTACTAATGGTAAGATTGACTTTATCTTATACATATCTATATAATTAAAATTATAATAATAGTATAAGTGTTGAATTTTAAACCTTTTAAAATTCTAGGGTTTAATTTGGAATTAAAGTGTACATGAGGGGGTAACTTTACAAATTCCAAAAGTTGAGGCAAAGTTTTGAAACTATTTCAAGACTCTTCAATTTATAACTTATGAGTTTAATGGTTCATTAAAATGAAGACTCTTCATTTTATGTAACCTCTCATTCTTTAATCACAATTTTAAAAAAGTGTCTCTTGGAAATCCATAACTTGAGGACAAGTTATGAAGTCCATAAAGAAAACATTTATGAGAAGAAACCTTTCATTTTTTAACCTATGGCATATTTATGAGTTTTAAGATTTATAAATGTGACATTTTATGTAACTTGAGGACAAGTTACAAAAACGCATTTTATGAACTAACTCTAGATTAATTTGGATTAAAACAACCAAATTTTTTTTTTTTCATTAATCTAAACTAACTCATAAATCAAGGAAACATAAAACTCTTGGTAATCCATAATTTGAGGACAAGTTATGGACTCCAAACAATTTCATTGAGATCAAGAATTATACTAACAAACAATTTGCACAAAATTCCTCTGATTTACCAAAACTCAGAAGCATGAACATTCATAATCAACATTTTTCAAGAATTACATAAACTCATATAAAACTTGAAACTTTCATTATAGCATTGAAATTGGTTTAGAATAATCAGTACCACTTAAAAAATAGGTTTTATAAGTCCGAAACAGTCAAAGGTAATGATTCTAGACCAATTCCAGCACCAATACTCGAATATATGCTATTTGGGGTTTCCAACTGATCGAGTGCATGAACCAACTCGGCGATTTGGATGAGTTTGCACTTGGACTCGTCGCGTCTCTTAATGGACTCGTCGAGTCCCATGCCCAGACAGCACAAATCTTCGATTTTTCAGCAACTTAAGCAAGTATAACAAGAAAACAAACCTGGCTCTGATACCACTGTTGGGTTTTGAGCATTCTAACACTCCTACAGTGTACATGCAACCCTGAATACCTTGGATCTATGTTTTCTCTATTATACATGCAAATATCAATTTCCAAGGTATTTATCCTAACTAGCATATTATGAAGTACAAGTAATATAAAATCTAGTAGAATTACATACCTCTTTGTTCGTGCTTGATTCCATGGAGCTCAAGAGCCTAGTGCCCTAAACGTGACACCTCAAATGGTTCACACAGCACCAACTGCACATAGAATAACTTAAGAGAAAATGCACACTTCATGAAATCAGCTTGCCCTCTATATACACACATAGTGGCCGATTTTGCACTTGAATATGATACTTATATAGTTGTTACAATTTAGGTAAACCCTAATTGTCATGGTTTTCCATTTCCTTGGATCCATGGGTTCAAACACACCATGGAGTATCCTATGGGTTTTAGCCCAACTTAATAATCCATGGAGTCTTAGCCCACTATACAAGTATGGATGATTTACACAATCAACCCATATATTTAATTAGTCTTCTTTTGATCACTTAAATAATTCTAGATTAGTTCTTAATCAATACTAATTAAATAATCTTATTAATATATTATAACTTATAATATATTAATAAACCTTAAGTGTTATTTCTCTCATTTTAGTCTGTCCAAGTGCATGATGCCAAGCAACCCAAATGGACCATGCCGGGTCGGGTCAAGTATATACCAATTATAGTTATGGACATAGACACTAATCCAACAGTCCATCAGAGCATGGACCTTGCATAAGGTTGCTACAATATTGGCATTGTTGATTGTGTCTACCCAATACTTAGCTACAGATTGGATCTATTGTTGTTTCTACTGAAGCTACTTTTTTTTTCTTTCCTTCATTGGATGCTTGATACTCACTCCATGAGTCATTCGGATCTATATCGTCAATTCCTTGGTACCGCACCGAGGTGTCCATCGGGTTCACGGATCCTTACACATTTGTGCTCACCGTGCCTAAACCACCTGTTACTGATGTAAGCAGAGTAGGATTTCCTGAGCTTCCTTGGTCTCCTTGACCTAAAGTCAAGTCTGGCCTCAGCTCAGTTCTGGCAAAGGTTGAAGAGTCACCTTTAGGTTGGGATGGTGTTTGAAGTGTTTGGGTAACAGAAAAAAGAATGGAACGCAACTCCTCTGGGGAAAAGAAATGAAGACGGGAAGCCCTAGAGACCTTAGGGCGGGAGCTTGATCCATCCTCCTGGGATTGACCTAGGGGGAGTCTCCACGTTGTGGTGAATCAGACGCACCACTTGTGCCTAAGTGGTATAGGATGGTTGTTTCGAATGGATGTGCGGCCATCCCAAGGACTATCGGAGACTCTTAAGAGCCTGAGGTATCAGTCCGGTCACGCATCTGGCTTGTAGGATCGGTTTTTCGTTTCTTGAGGATTGCAATAGGTTGATCATCCTCAATAGAATCACTACTGGACGGAGATTGATGTTTGCTTGGTTCAACGTGTGTACTCACAAGTGGAGTGATTTTCCTTTTCTTGGAGGATTGGTTTGTTTGGACGCATCCTTTTTGGGAGTTCCTTGTTTCTTGGTGTTGTGGGGGCCTTGACGAGAAGAGAATAGCTGCTTGCGTATTTGGGATAATGATAGATTGCAAAAAGTTGTAGAAGATGGGACTGCGGTACTACCTGGGGCAATGATTGCGGATGGGGTTTGAAGAGGCGGGGTAGGAAGGTATGGGGCAATACCTTCTGTAGCCTCAATATGATCTAAGACATCAGCAGTCGTAAGACCGAGAGTAGAAAGAATGTGGGTTGGTAGTCTTCTAATTGGTCCAAAAACAGACTAATTAGACGAGGGATTGTACCTTTTGAGATCCATGGAGACGAAGAGGTTGATGTCGTTGCCCATACTAATTCTTGCGTCCGCATGCAGATTCGAAATGTAGAGAGACCAGAACCTTGCAAAAGTGAGATCGGTAGGTTTCTCTCTTGGGCTTTCCTTTGGAATGTATTGCAGGAAATCGTCCCATAGTATTTGACCGTTGTTGACATCATGGCCTGTGAAGATGCTCCATACAAGTTCTAGGAGCTTGAGTCTCATGTTGTCCGTGCCTCCGGTTCTGCCAAATAGACTGCGAATGACAAAGTGACAAACGAACTGCAAGACCGTAGGCAGTTGGTTTTTCTTGAATTCCCGAATGCCTTTGACTTTCTTTTGATATCCCATTTGGTAGAGTGCAGAAAGGATGTCCGCCATTGATGGAGTAAAGATCTTGATGGATGGATGAACAAGAAGGTTAATGGCAGTGAGAAATTTCTGTTTGGCCAGAATGACCAAAGAATCGTTAACTAGGTTAAGATCCACTTCTTGGAGATTCTCGAGTGGTCGATAGGCTGAAAAGGCACACTTGAATAGGGTTAAGAGAGGAACAACATTTGTAAATGAATAGAAGGGTCAAAACAGTGGGTGATTGGACAAGAACTTGATCATCAATTTTATAGGCGCATTGTAGGAGGACTGCTCTTCGAACACAGCTCTGAAGTTTCTTGAGGCAATCATTGGTGTGGAATGTCTTGAGGAAGAGTCTGAACTAGTAGGTTTTACTGATCCAGATGCCTTGGAGGGTTTCTTGGATACACCTGATTTCACCATTGTTGAATTTCGAAGAAGCTTGCAGGAAGGAAAACAGAGGGCAAGAGAAAGGTTTATGGTTCAGAGAGTGTAAACTTTTATTTGGGAAGAAGAAAGGGGTTTTATAGTGGCTTAAGGGAGCGGAAAATGTTTTTACCCTAATTGAATTTGGGTAAAACGTTTGGGTGTTTATTTCGACTTAAGAGTGCTAATCTCAGCCACAGATTAAGAAAAGGATTAAATTTGTATTTTGAGATTTACCAAAAGGAGGCTTGCATTTAATGAAATGTCAGGTTTATGGCCACGTCTGGAGAACTTGTGGTGAGGGTGAGAGTAATCCGTTGGGTAAAGGGAAGTTGTAACGGATTTGATGTTTTAGGGTAATAGGAAGAGACAGATTAAAAGGATTTGGCTTATGGAAAATCTTTCTTTTTGTCATCATACCTAAAATAGGTCTGACACTAGGTTTATCCAAAAAGGATGAGACAGATACACAAAGAATGTTGTTTTTAATGTTTTCTCTATTTAATGAAGGATCATTAAATATCACACCATGGTTTTTTTTATTTTCAAAAGAATGTAATAGTCTGAAAATCAATTAAAGTGACTGCGGATTGAAACTTCATTGCAGATGGATCATATACAGTTGGATGGATGACTGCGGTAGATGAACTGAGAAGAGCACTTGAACAAAGATTAGTAATAACAAACAAGAAGGACCATTGAAGTAAAAGTATGATATATGGTTGCGGTACAAAGGATATATCAAAACCATCTATCATAAATAACTTCAACTAGGACCGCAACGGAGACCAAGGATGGTCTGTGGTACCTATCAATTCAAAAAGAATTGTGGCTCCGGATTCTTCATTCCTAACATTTATAAGAAAGTGTTGAGTTTTGTAGAGTCACAATAGATTGGTATCCGCAGCATTCTGTATCCATAGTCTACTGTTGCGTTTTCATCTATAAGACTTGAGAATAATAGCTGGCGGCGGCCACATATTCAGCTTCTGCGGTAGACAGTGATACACAATTTTGTTTCCTTGAGGACCAGTTGACTAGTCTTCCACCCAGTAATTGACATCCACCTGAGGTGCTGTTGCAATCAAGTTTGCATCCGGCATGATCCGCATCTGTGAATGCTTGAAGACTGAAATCATTTCCTGATGGGTACCATAATCCAAGAGATTTGCTACCTTTTAAGTACCAAAGAATTTGTTTGGCTGCGGTCATGTGAGACACTTTTGGGTCAGCCTAGTACCTAGCACATACACCTGTTGCAAAGACTATATTTGGTCGGCTTGCGGTGAGGTACATCAAAGAGCCAATAATACCTTTATAAGACTTGTGGTTAACAGAATCACCTGAGGGATCAGCAGATATCTTATAACCGAAGGCCATGGGGTCCTTAGCTGAAGAAGAATTGTCCATTGAATATTTCTTCAATAGTTATGAGGTGTATTTTTCTTGATGAATGAATATCCCTTGAGGGACTTGTTTCACTTGAAGTCCTAGAAAGAAGTTAATCTCTCTATTCATGCTCATTTGGAACTTGTTGGTCATGAGCTTAGCAAATTCATGCACCATCTTTTGATCAGTTGAGCCAAAGATCATATCATCCACATCTATTTGTACAAGCATTAGATGATCACCATTTGCTTTTCGAAATAAAGTGGGATCAATCATCCTCGTTTGTAACCGGAAGAGACAAGAAATTCAGATAGAGTCTCATACCATGCTCTTGGGGCTTGTTTTAGACCGTAGACTGTTTATTTCAAGCTTGTAGCAGTGGTTTGGGAATTCAATGTTTTCGAAGCCCGAAGGTTGTTGAAGATAAACCTCTTCTTTAATTCATCATTGAGAAAGGCACTTTTCACATCCATTTGATGAACTTGATGTTTTTGTGCGCTGCGTATGCTAAGAAAATATGGGTGGCTTCCATTCGTGCTACCAGAGCATACGTTTCATCATAGTCAATGCCCTCAAGTTGGCTATATCCCTTGCAACTAGTCTTGCCTTGTTTCTGACGACCGTACCAGATTCATCTAACTTATTCTTGTACGCCCATCTACTGCCAACAATGGTGTGACCTTGCGGTTTTGGAACGAGCTGTCATACCTTGTTCCTTTTGAATTCTTCTAGTTCTTCTGGCATTGCGGAAATCTAGTGTGGTTCAAGTAATGCTTCTTTGATCGATCGGAGTTCGACTGAGGACAAGAACACTGCATAGTGACAGTGATCGGAAAAGTCCTTGGATGATTGAGTATGGATTCCTGCGGATGGGTTGCCTATAATTTGACCTGGTGGGTGGTCTCTCGTCCATACGTGTAGACGGGATTGCAGATGATCAACAGTTGCGGTGGAGGGGATGTCTTCTATATCAGAAGAGTATGCGGTTGGAGAAGGATGTTCCCCCTAGAACTGAGAACATCCTGCTGAATTAACTTGCACTGGGAAGACGGGATCAGAGTTATCTTGGGCAGATGGCGAAGGTTCCCCCTGGAGTGTAGAAGGAAGTTCGCCTTGAACCTGCGAAGGTTCCCCTTGGATTGCGGATGAGAGTGTGATAATGCTTGATTCTATTCTTGTGTCAATGTTTACTATGTTTTCGTCATCCGAATCCTAAGAAACGTTTGATGGTTGACACTCTCTGTGGATTAGAGCTTCATCTTCTGGTACTGGAACCTCGATGGTTGTTGTATGGTCCGGAGTTGAGTTTTCCCCCTCAAACGAAGAGGTGGATGTATTTAGCGATACTTCTTTGGACTCTGTTGGACCAGATACATTTGCATGTTGTTGCTGAGCTTCTAGAGACATGAGAACTTCGGGTAACATAGCTGTATCTACCAGATCAAATAGATCGTCATAGTCTACTTCAACTAGATTTAATGGACCCAAAGAGGCAGGAATATCACTTTCTAGAATTGTTGTGGTTTCTGTTAATGGAGCGAAGTTGAAAATGTGATAGTCATCAAATTTCACATCGAAGCTTTCAATAATCAACCTTGTGCGTCTAATGAGAACTCGATAAGTAACCTTGTTAGTGGAGTAGCCAAGGAAGATACCTTCATCAGACTTCGGTGTGAATTTATTGAGGTGATCTCTGTTGTTGATTACGAAGCATCTACACCCAAATATATGAAAGAATCGAACATTTGGCTTGCGGTTGTTAAGGCCCTCATATGGTGTTTTGTTGAGACGTTTGCACACAATGTTTCGATTTTGTACAAAACAGGTTGTGGCCACTGCTTTGGCCCAGAAGTAGAGAGGAAGGTGTGCAAAATTGAGCATAGATCTAGCAGCTTCTACTAGACTTCGGTTCCTTTAGTCTACTACCCCATTTTGTTGTGGTCAGTAAGGAGCTGAGAAGTTATTTGTAATCCCTTTGGAAACCAAGAAACTATTTAGAAGGTGGTTAGTAAACTCAGTTCCATTATCACTTCAGATACGTCTGACTGGTAACTTGATCTGAAGTTTCATTTCCTTGATAAAGTTGATCATCACCTGCGGTGTTTATGACTTGAGTCGAAGAAAGAAGACCCATGTGAAATGTGTGAAGTCATCCACATTAACTACTATGTATTTTTTGTGATGAAGACTGGCTACGGTAGATGGACCGCATAGATCAATGTGTAAAAGTTCCAATGATTCAAAAATTGAGGAATCAATCACCGTGAGGTGACTTGCCTTCAACTGGTTTCCACACTCACATACAGGACAGAGAGTATCATTGCTGAACTTGAGGATTAGAATACCTCTTACTAGCTCTCCGATGACAAAATTGTTGATGTATCTGAAGTTAAGATGAGCGAGCTTGCGGTGCCATAGCCAGCTGACTTCGGATATGGCTTTGGATAGAAAGCATAACTGCGGTTTGCCTATGATCAGAGATACATCCAGAGGGTACATAGTACCTTCGGATCTAGACTTGATGAGACAAGTGCTCCGATCTCTTGTCATTACATAGCAAAATTGGTCATCAAATTCAACACGATGTTCTGCTTTACATAGTTGACCAACACTGATGAGATTGTGTTTAAGGCCTACTACATAAGCAACCTTTTGAATAAAGAAGTTTCCCGTAGTGAGAATTGATGGGTTTTAGCCATAAGAACTTTCCTATGTGCGCATGCAAAACCCTAATGCTTGGATCTAGGCTTTCTACTAAACATGCTTTTGAATCCAAGACTTCTAATGACTAATTAGGTTAAATAACAACATTGAAACAGATCTAGAATCATACCTTTGAGATCCTTGTTGATCTTGAGGTCTTGGAGCTTCTAGAGTCACAAGTGTCACTCCTCTAATGGCTTACAAACACCAATAGCAATAAGAATGATTTAGGAGAGAGGAGAGGGGAGGAATTCGACCAAAGTTCTCTTGCTTTTTCAGAAGTATCGAATTCCCTATGTCATGGGGTCTATTTATACTTGTAGACTCCTTAAGGGTTACAACCTAAACCCTAATTGGATAATCTTCTCTTAAGGCTATCCAAATCCATTCCATAGATAAGTATATGGACGATTTAAGCTATCCTAAACCTCTTTGAATTCGTCCATACCACATCCTAATGGATTTACAGTCTAAAGCTTAACTATCAAACAACTGACAGTTTATACCCCTTTATTTAATTAATCTCTTTAAGTCACCAAATTAATTCTAATTAATTCTATGACTTATATTAATCAAATAACAAATATATTATTCATTATATTATTCCCATAATATATTAATAATATTTACTCTCTCTTAATAAATCATCCTATCAAGTTGCTATGATGAAGGCAACCCAAAAGGACCATGCACAACCGGATATAGTTACAGCCTTAGACACTATTCCAACAGTCTCCCACTTGGATAAGTCTAGTAACTATACAAGTATAATTCGGTTTGCAATCGAAGCTCTCAAAGACGCTGTCAACTCTGATCTAATCAATCTTGTCCTTTAGATAAGGGAACGGACAGTCCTCTGCTAGATATCATGCTGACAATCCTATGGAATGGTTAGTCAAGCATTTAGGTTTCTCGATCTCTGATTTATTTGACATAGAACTTAATCGAACACATCAATTCAGTTCTGACCGGGCCCAGCACATAAGTCAAATCAAATCATCGAGCGGCCGAGATATCGCTTTTACCTTCTTAGATAAAAGTTACAGATAAACTTCGACTTATATGCATTTACTTATTCATTTACCAACTATACACAACAATACGTTTTATAACACCAAGTTACTGATGCGTTTTCGTATTATCAATGTACAATCAATTAACAAATAATAAACCATATATCTAGGTTTTAAGACTATATGATATTATCGTCTTGCGATCACCTTTCATATCGTATTCCATAAGGCGATTCCAGCAAGCGCGGGTTTATTCCGATGCTCAAAACTAGTTCATAAGCACTCATGAATGTTGCAGCAATCCTTTGCTATGTATAACACCATTTATACATTCTACACACCAATTCATGACAATCTTCTTTCATATCTACTTCCAACATATGAACGATTGTGGACCATTTGAATAATTCGATTATTCCTAATAATTTCAATTATTCTGGAAGTCAAAACATGCAAAGTGAAACAATAGCTAAACAATTAACATAAGATAGTAACATTACTCATAAATAAAACTCCTTTATTTAATCATCAAATGTCAATTACATTTATCTATTACACGTTTCTAATACTATCTAATCTACGCTAATATCATCCTTCAGCCCAATACTCCTAGCATGCTGCAAATGCTTAACCCTACTCAGTCCCTTCGTAAGCGGATCTGTTGGGTTATCTTCTGATGATATCCTCTTCACTACGAGTTGTCCTTCTTCTACACGATGTCTGATTAAGTGATATTTTCTGTCGATATGTCTTGATCTACCATGATCCCTCGGTTCCTTGGTCAAGGCAACCGCTCCTTCGTTATCACAGAAAATCTCCATGGGCTCCTTTATGGCAGGTACGACTCCAAGATCACCAATGAAGTTCTTTAGCCATATTGCCTCCTTCGACGCTTCGCTCGCTGCAATGTACTCTGATTCGCACGTTGAATCAGCTACAGTTTCCTGCTTGGAACTCTTCCATGTCACTGCTCCTCCATTTAGGGTAAAGACCCAGCCCGACTGCGAACGGTAGTTGTCCCTGTCGGTCTGAAAACTGGTGTCACTATACCCTCGCACCTTCAAGTCATCACTCCCTCCGAGGACTAAGAACCATTCCTTCGTCCTCCGAAGGTACTTAAGGATATTCTTCACCGCAATCTAATGTGCTTTGCCAGGATTCCCTTGATATCTGCTAACCATGCTCAAAGCGAAGGCTACATCAGGGCGAGTACAAGTCATAGCGTACATGATTGAACGAACTGCGGAAGCGTATGGTACTCGGCTCATTTCTGCTATCTCAGCTTCGGTACTCGGACTTTGAGTCTTACTCAATTTGGCATTACTTTTTATCGGTAGTTCTCCCTTCTTTGAGTTTTCCATACTAAAACGTTTTAGTACTTTCTCTAAGTAAGTATTCTGACTAAGTCCAATTAGTCTCTTACTTCTTTCTCTTACTATCCTTATTCCCAAGATGTAAGAAGCCTCTCCGAGGTCCTTCATAGCGAAGCACTTCCCGAGCCAGGACTTTACCTCCTGCAGAGTCGGGATGTCGTTTCCTATGAGTAAAATGTCATCGACATATAGAACGAGGAAGCTTACTATACTCCCACTGGCTTTGACATATACACAAGATTCGTCTTCGCTTCGTACAAATCCAAACTCTTTGACTTTCTCATCGAAGCAAAGATTCCATCTGCGAGACGCTTGCTTAAGTCCATAAATGGACTTCTCAAGCTTACACACTCTATCCGGATGCTTCGGATCCACAAACCCTTCTGGCTGAGCCATGTAAACATCCTCAGCCAGCTTTCCATTAAGGAAAGCGGTCTTGACATCCATTTGCCAAATCTCATAATCATGAAATGCGGCAATAGCTAGCATCACTCTAATAGATTTAATCTTCGCAACTGGTGAGAAGGTCTCATCATAGTCAACTCCGGGAGTTTGAGTAAAACCCTTCGCAACCAATCGCGCTTTATATGTGTGCACGTTTCCATCCACGTCGGTCTTCTTCTTGAAGATCCATTTGCACCCAACGGTCTTACGTCCGGGCACATAATCAACCAAATTCCAAACTTGGTTATCATACATGGATTGGATATCGCTATCCATTGCCTCTTTCCATTTTGCAGACTCCGGGCCTGCCATGACTTCCTTATAGCTATTAGGTTCATCAAGATTTACTAGTGTACCATCACTAATATACGTGTCCCCTTCGGTAGTTATATGAAAACCATAAAACTGGGGTAGAACTCTAACTCGATCGGAACGTCTAAGAGGTAAGGATTCGTCAATCGGTTCAACCGGAGTTTCCTCCTCGGGTTGAGTGCCAGCGGTAGAGGTTCCTTCATCTATCGACTCTTGAATCTCTTCAAGCTCGATTTGCCTCCCACTGTCTCCTTGGCTTATGGGTTCTCACTCTCGGAAAACTCCTCTCCTCGCAACGAAGACAACATTGTCCTTCGGTCTATAGAAGAGATATCCAAAGGATGTCTGCGGGTAGCCGATGAAAATACATCGCTCACTTCGAGGTTCAAGCTTGTCGTGAGTATCTCGTCTTACGAAAGCCTCGCAACCCCAAACCTTGATATGTGCCAACGAAGGAGCTTTCCCTGTCCACATCTCGTGAGGTGTTTTGGCAACCTTCTTAGTAGGGACTCAGTTAAGGATATGGGCGGCAGTCTCTAAGGCATACCCCCAAAAAGATATTGGTAGCGAAGCACGACTCATCATAGAGCGAACCATATCCAATAAGGTTCGATTACGCCTTTCTGCCACACCATTCAACTGCGGTGTCCTAGGAGGCGTCAATTGTGAAACTATTCCACACTCCTTGAGATAATCATGGAATTCAAGACTTAGGTACTCTCCTCCTCGATCGGATCGAAGCATCTTGATTTTCCTGCCCAATTGATTCTCCACTTCATTCTTGAACTCTTTGAACTTTTCAAAGGTGTCTGACTTTTGCTTGATTAAGTAGATATACCCATATCTACTATAGTCATCGGTAAAAGTCACATAGAAGCGGTTCCCATCCTTCGTGGTTGATCTAAACGGTCCACACACATCGGTATTTATTAGGTCCAATAGACCCTCGCCCCTTTCACATGTACTCGTGAAGGGCGACTTAGTCATCTTTCCAAGCAAACAAGACTCGCATGTGTCATCTTCCCTAAGGTCGAATGACTCCAACACTTCATCCTTTTGGAGTTGGGCTATGTGTTTCTTGTTGACATGTCCAAGACGACAATGCCACAAGGATGCTTTATCCATACTAGTGGAAGAATCAATATTCAAAACATCATTTCCTAAGTTATCAACAATCATAACGGTTTCATATATTCCATTACATGGTATAGCTTCAAAGTAAAAGACACCATTTAGATAAGCCAAAATAGAACCATTCTCATTATTAAAAGAAAATCTAAATCCTTGTCTATATAAACCATGAAATGAAATGATGTTTCTTGCCATTTCAGGCGAATAGCAACAATTGTTCAAATCTAAAACTAAACTATTCCTAAGCACTAAGGAATACACTCCAATCTTGGTCACAGGCGACGATCTTCTGTTCCCCATGATTAGATTGATCCTTCCTTGCTCCACATCCCTACTTCTTCTTAGTCCCTGCACATTAGAACAAATGTGGTAACCACAACTGGTATCAAGAACCCAAGAAATAGCATGATTAGAATCATTAGATTTGATTGTATATATACCTGTGAAAGATGGATTGATCTTTCCTTCTTTGATTGCTTGCAGGTAATCCGGGCAGCTTCTCTTCCAATGTCCTATCTTGTGGCAGTGGTGGCACTCTGCCTCCTTCGGGTTAGAGCAGGGCTTGGCGGGATCAACTTTGGTCCCACTAGAAGAGGCACCATCTCGGGCTTTCACCTTGCGATAGTTCTTCGATGAAGCTTTCCTCTTCTTACCCTTCCCTTGTCCAATAGCCAAGACAGGAGCAGCGGGCGGATTGGGAGTAGGTGCAACAGATGTCACAACTGGAAATTTTGTGCCATGTAATCTATACACTCAAGCTAATGTGAATCAAAAGCTTAAGAACATGTGTAACACCTATGATTATAACTTCAAAAACTTCAAGTAAATACATTATACAAGTACTACAAGTAGTCATCAAACAATTGGAAACCCTAAAAGTCCTTGTTATGTCCATTTTGGATTAGGACTCCCCTATTGGATCCAAATGGGCCAATAAGCTTCCAATTAGACTATCATGGGCTTAGAACCCTAATTGGGCTCTAATTGGACCCACACTTATTTATTTCAACATTTTGGGCCACATTGGGCCAAGAATGAAATAAATTAATGACTATGAACCATAATTAACCTAATTTGACCCTAACAAGTCATAAAAATCACATTTAAATTAAATTGGACCAAAAATCACTCAACCTAACCATGAGAATTAGGCTTAAGTGTTTAAGGCCCAAACACCCTCATTTCCTCCATTATTCTCGGCCCAAAAGCTCAAGCCCAAGAAGAGGGTTGACCTTAGTGTGCCACCTCCTTATTGTCTTGTGGATCTCCATGCAAATCCATTCCATGTATCCATGCACATCACTTTATGTCTACATCTCCCTCTCTCTCTCTTCTTGAACTCGGCCGAGAGCAACACCACACACACACAAAACACTCACAAACTCTCTCTAAAATTCACTCAAGACTTCTTCCTCTTCTCCATCCAAAATCTCGAAAATTAGGAAGCATTCAAGGAAGTTCTTCCACAAAAATCATCATCTAAGGTAAGGTTTTGCTTGGATCTATGACTTGTATTCCTTATTTATCAAAAATCTCTTCCTAATCCATGCAAAAATCATGATCTTGCACTCTAGAAACCCCATAAACTCGAAAATTTCATCAAGGAGTGCAAAGGCCAAAAATCACTTCATTTCTTCCAATCTTTCTTCAAAAACCGAATCAACACCCAAGGTGAGCTTCATACCCCCTATTTTCTGTTTTTATGAGTTTTGTGGGGGGGGGGGGGGGAATACAAGTGAAAGTGTAGATCTATATGTGTTTTGTATGCCTTGTATGATTTTCATGCTTATATGTATGCTTTTATGTGTTTTAATGTTGGATCTAGCCATAAAACCCCTCAAAACCGAGATATAACTTATGTTTTATGATTTTAGCTTCCAATATATTTCTACATACAAAGTGTTTCAAGAAAAATGGCTAAGTGGTTTAGTAACAATTTTCTTTGGGTTAAAAACACAAATTTTGGGCCTAAAATGTGAAGAATACAAAATTAAGGGTCCAAAATGGCATATTACGAATTCTGCTGGATGAAGGGTGCCAAAACAGTTTCCATAAATCAATTTCTGGAAATATACTCATTTAGGGGATTAAAAACATAAATTCCAAGCTTAATGGGCTAAAAATGACATTTTTGGCCCAATGAGGCCCATTATGTGAATTTTTCTGTTTTGGAGGGCCAAAACTGTGATTTTCTGTAAAACAGTGGACTATAAGTGTTCCAAATCCTTTTCAAAGGTTTAAAATGCTTTTTAAATTTAAAAAGGACCAAAGTTGCTAAAATTTTCCAATTTGGGCCAAAATTGCCAAAGTTGCGAAAAAGAAGGGTTAAAACCGAGAAAACTGCATTTTCAGGGACTTAAACTGTTTTCTATGAAAAATATGCTGAAAAATATTAATTTCAATAATTTTTGGTGTTAAAATGTCAAGAAAATTAGTTTAAGGACCAAACCGGGAAGTATTTAATAAAAGGGTTGAAAATGTAAATTTTACGAACAATGAGGGGCTGAAAACAGAAAAATTTCAAGGCTAATTCAATATGCACAATTTGATCAAATAATGACACCGCGGCTTTCGACGAAATACAATACATTACAATACCAAAAGTCGTTGCTAAACGAATTGGCTCGGTCTCGAACCAATAGAAACCTACAACTACTAACACTACGACACTACTACACTACGGTTCATACAAATAACGTTTGGGAACTTAGCTTACATACGAGTGTGCACAGACGTCTACGCACCAACTTCGGGCCCCAAAAGTGTAAAATCTTGCTTGTTGGGCCTAGCTAGCCCAATGACCTGATCTTAAGGCCCGAAGACGCATATTTTCTACAAAGTGTTGAGTTTCACCAACTTGGCACAACGTAGAGGGACTTTCAATGGCTTGTATACCACTGGTCCCCAAGGGCCCTTTGGTATTGCTAGAAGAGTCTGCATATTTTGCGAGGCGGGTCGGGGACCCCTCGTACGCATATTATCCCCAACCGATTAATAGAGTCATCGAGGCCTTCGTGTCCTCTTACTCTTCGGATGTGGGACGACACATAGTCAGGGCGGCTGGATAACGTGATTTGTACGAACGACGCCTTCGGGATCGTTAGTATTGCTATAAACTGGGCGTTTGTGTAATGCGGGTTTGTAGTAAATAATCATGCTCAAAAATAATCCAACGTCGCCTGGGAATGACACTTCTATTTTTGTAATGGTTTCAACGCAACATAATGGATTTCAAAGAATTAGGAAAACATCGGGTTTTCCTAGGTTTTTCAAAACATACCGGATTCGAAACACATATAAATTTTGAATAAATAATTTTCACAAGTATAGAAACAAACAGGCATACCTATGGATCTTCACAAACATTTTCGAAAGTTTTTCATTTCGGAAAATATCGGATTTTCTGGTGGTTTTCAAACAATACAAAACATTGGAATTCAAACACTACTTATGAACTCACCAACATTTCATATGTTGACGTTTTTCAAAATACTTGTATTCTCAGGTAACAGATAAAGTGAAGGATGAATTGTACTCTATGACGTTTTGCTGTCGTTTAACTAGTATCGAACAATCACTTTCGAGAATGTAATGTTTTGAGACAATGTAATGAATGTAAACACTATCAGTTGTAATATTCAAATGTTGGTGATGAATGATGTTATGTTTCATGTATATTCATTGTGATGGTATTCAATTGAGTCACGACAGCCCCCGGACGTTTCCGCCGTCTGGTTCGGGGGTGTGACAACAGACTTGTCTTTGAAGTTGCTCTCAGCAACCCTCAAGAGACCTTGGAGCTTTCTTAGGGTGACCTCTTCTTTGTTCATGTGGTAGGTCATCCTAAATTGATTGTACATCGGAGGCAAAGAGTGAAGCACCATGTCGATCGCCAAATCCTCACCGAAGTCAACATTTAACTTGCGAAGGCGGTCGACATACCTTTGCATCTTTTGCAAGTGCACGGTAACAGATTCTCCATGACCCATCTTTGCGGAAATCATGTTAGTGAAAATCTCGTACCTCTCTTGTCTCGCGTTTTGGTGGTACCTCTCCAATAAGTCTTGATGCATCTCGTACGGGTACATGTCCTCGTAGGACTTTTGGAATTCGGAGTTCATGGTGGCGATCATGATGCAATGTACCTTCGTTGCATCTCGCTCATGAGTTTCAAAGGCGGTGATTTCGGCGGGAGTAGAAATTTCGGGGTTGATTTTCTCGAGCTTCTCATCGAGGACATACTCCTTATCCTCATAGCGAGCAATGGTGCGAATGTATCTTATCCATTCGCTAAAGTTCGTTCCATCGAAGGTGGCCTTTTGGCAAAGGCTCATCAATGTGAAAGAACTAGCAGCAGCGTTGTTTGCGTTCGACATCTACAATTAGAAAAGGACAAAGATAGATTAGAATAAGAATCCCTAATTATCACCCAATAAGAAAATTAGGGCTAGGATCCAAAAATAACATTTACATACTAGAAAAGGGATGTCGTAATCTAACATGCAAATAAATTGAAGGTAAGTGAATGACGATTCACTAATTCTCCATCACAAAACTTAAACTATTAGTCCTAAGTGTTTTTGAGAATTCCTAGGTTCGGATGAGATTCATTGAGACTATTCAATGGCATGTTTAAATCTCGATATGCCCCTCTCGTTTGTGACTGGGATGCCGAGGATCACAAAGCGGGTGTGAATTACCATGCAAATTCACATGGTGCCTTCATTGTAACAATCACCTATTCGATGTGCCGGTAAACCACACACGCTCCATCGAACTATGATAAACAATGAATCACCCTTTGCCACCTTCGCTTAGAACCAATTAGTGTGCCGGTAAACCACACACGCTCCACTAACATCTTAGCAAGGTGCAAAGTGTAATTTCATGGGATTGCATCAATTCACTTTTCCTAAAGTAACTAGGATTGGGAAATTTTGGAAAAATATGTGTAGTTACTTTGTATTTCTTATTATACTTTTAATGAGAGGATGAGGTTGCCCTATCCTACCCGTTCGGCTAACGACCCTCCACCAATCAAGCAAGCGGTAGGTGTGAGTGTACACCCATTAAGCGCCATTTTATAGGCTGCAACCTCATACCCACCTTATAGATTGGCTTCGTGAATGAGGCCTACTAACGGTAAGACTAGCATTTAGTTATACATATATATATTATTCTAGTAATATCATATTAGTATAGGGTTGTATTTTAAAACTTTTAAAAAATCTAGGGTTTTGAAATTTAAGTTGTCTAAATTAAAACTTTTAATCACAAAGGTAAATTTCAAAACAAGAGGGTAGGTTTTAAACATTTAAAACATGGAGGATCAAATAACAAATAATTCCAATTAACAATTAATATCCTAATTATCTATATTTGATTTATTCAAGATTTCTTTTAAGATAATTACCAAAATAATCAAAATAATTAATTAATTATCATATAAGGAAATTAAATATTTAATTAGTTGATAATTACCTTTAACTAGATCAAGATGATAGTTATATTTATCAGAAAAACGAATTAATATTGATCTAATTAGTTTATGGTAAGTTAAGATAAGATAAACACAAAGAAATCCCGAATCTGGCCATTCCTGACGCCTGGACTCGCCGAGTGCACAAAGGGACTCGCCGAGTCAGGCCTACTCGCCGAGTACACTTTGAGACTCGCCGAGTCCATGACTCAGAAACCAAAAATCGAATTTTGCAGGTTTGTTTCAGTTAATCAAGCAACAATTTACAGAAAACCAAGCTAGGCTCTGATACCACTGATGGGTTTTAGCCATAAGAACTTTCCTATGTGCACATGCAAAACCCTAATGCTTGGATCTAGGCTTTCTACTAAACATGCTTTTGAATCCAAGACTTCTAATGACTAATTAGGTTAAATAACAACATTGAAACAGATCTAGAATCATACCTTTGAGATCCTTGTTGATCTTGAGGTCTTGGAGCTTCTAGAGTCACAAGTGTCACTCCTCTAATGGCTTACAAACACCAATAGCAATAAGAATGATTTACGAGAGAGGAGAGGGGAGGAATTCGACCAGAGTTCTCTTGCTTTTTCAGAAGTATCGAATTCCCTATGTCATGGGGTCTATTTATACTTGTAGACTCCTTAAGGGTTACAACCTAAACCCTAATTGGATAATCTTCTCTTAAGGCTATCCAAATCCATTCCATAGATAAGTATATGGACGATTTAAGCTATCCTAAACCTCTTAGAATTCGTCCATACCACATCCTAATGGATTTACAGTCTAAAGCTTAACTATCAAACAACTGACAGTTTATACCCCTTTATTTAATTAATCTCTTTAAGTCACCAAATTAATTCTAATTAATTCTATGACTTATATTAATCAAATAAAAAATATATTATTCATTATATTATTCCCATAATATATTAATAATATTTACTCTCTCTTAATAAATCATCCTATCAAGTTGCTATGATGAAGGCAACCCAAAAGGACCATGCACAACCGGATATAGTTACAGCCTTAGACACTATTCCAACAAGAATACCATAACCTCGGATTATCCCATTCGCATTGTTCCCAAATGTGACATTTCCACCGTTGCAAATTGGCCTGAAATCTTGAAGGTATTCTAACCTTCCCGTCATGTGCAAGGAGCAGGCACTGTCGATTAACCATTCTTCTTCTTTTTCCTCCTTGCACAAGGCCTAAAAATTATACGGTTAGTTTAGGCATCCAAACTATTTTGGAGCCTAGGACAATAGATGAGTTTTTGATTGATGCATGAAAAGAGGTTGCAGGGATTGGTTTCGTGTCAACTCTTAATCCTAGTCCTGGGTGTTTGTGAGTTTTTGGAGTGTAGTGCCTTTTTGAAAAGTTATGAGGTTTCTGAAAAGGATCAGTTTTGAATGAGGTAACTTTGTCTGACAACTACATTGACATTGACAAGCTGACATTTTTTATTTTGTTTTGGCACTATGTTTGGTCAGCGGTCGGAAGGATGTGGTTGATTTGTGACTAGTCCGAGGTTGGTAAGATCTGACATGTGTGCTGTTGGATTAAGAAAAAGTTTGTCTCGCAGAACATTTTGCACGTGTAGATACCTTGGACCTGTCCTTGGGATTTGGTAAAATGCCCTTCCACTTGTTGAAAGTCCAATGTAATTTTAAAAGTGTTGGAGTGGGTAAGATACCCTTCCATTTTGGATCATCTGAGGAATAGATTTGAAAACCATTGTTTTGAAAATACCTTTCTTTCTTTTGGGTTTTGTCAGATGAGTTAGGAATGGATGTTGAAACTGCACATTCCTTTTGCATGCTTTCTTGACGGGAGAGTTTTTTAAAAAATAGTGAGCAAAAACAAACTTTTCTGGACTCTTAGATTTTGGAAATCTGGTATGTCTTTTTGTTTTTAGAAAAAGTTTGTCGATTTGTGTCTCGAGATCGAATATCCTCTTTGAAAACCTTTTTTGCTAAAGTTTTTGGAGATCCTTAGTCATTAGTGTTTAACTGCGGTTTCCTAGAAGCCTTTGGAAAATTTTGACAACAAGGGCTTGACTCATCAGAACTTGAAGATTCAGGCTTTTGACAACATTTACGTACTTCAAAGTTTTCTATGGGTAGTTCATGGTGATTTGGTTGAAGAGTCACATAACGTTTGATTGTGGACTTTGGTAAGGAGGACTTAGCTACCGTAGTGTAAGTCTGAGTTGTGACTTGAATGGGATTTTCCTGAGAATCATGACTGCAGTGAGAGACACTGCGGTTTGAGGACAAGGGTGGAAAGTCCTGTGAGACTTCAGGACTTTCTATGACAATTTCTTCATCTATAACAGATGAGGTCTGAGAATTTAGGTTGATTGTGCCACTGATAAGAGGTTGATCACACATGTAAACCGAAACCTCAGGCACAATTCACTTAATGACACAATTATTACTTAGATTATGAAGTCTACCGAAGTGTGTTCTGATATCTTCGGGAAAGGTCTTGTCATTGACTAGAAAATGAAATTATCGGTCCAGAGGGACATAAAGTCGATCTTTGTTAAAACGGGGTGAGGAATCCTCTATGGTAGGATATCCACTAGACCAACCCCAATTGTATGTATTGTCCACAGTTCCATTATTAACCAAATTTTCAATGGCTTCACTTTCATTGAACAATTTTTCTATTAAAAGATTTGAACATACAATCTCACTCTGAAGTAAATCTCTTTGGTTTGAAGCTATCTCTAGTTGTGTTTCACTCAACATTCTTGCATCTTCTTCTAACTCTAAATCTCTTTCTAACATGGCCATTTTGAGTCTTTTGTTGTCCAATCGTCCTCTCACATGAAACATCTCTTGGGACGCTATGTTCTTCTCATCTAAGGCTTTGTTGTAGTCTAAAAGGACGGCAACACATGTGTCATTATGATTGTTTATGAAATGTCGACAATCATTCATGTTATAGTTTAGAGTTTGGATCGTGAGTTTTACCTATTCTACGATGCTTAGAGTTCCATCCTTTGTCATGTAGCAGTAGTTCCTTTCCATCTTTTTAGATCCATCATCATCAGCAGTTGCTAGCATGCTGATCTTGCCTTTACATTTGATATTGCTGATGTTTTCTTCTTCTTCCCCGGATGATCAAACTTGATGGTCTCTTTTAACATGAGTCACATATCCCCTAGCCTTTTCCTTTTCCTCTAGTTCTTGAGTCATTCTAAGGTAGAATTCTCTATCTTTCACTATGTTGGCTTTGCAATCCTTTGCAAAATGATTCTCTTTGTTGCACTTGTAACTTATTACAACATCACTTTTGTCTTTTGAAGGGGTACCGGAGTCAGAGGTTTGAATGGACTGTAGACCCTCCTTTGGTTGAGCGTTTTGAGATTGGGGTTATGGGTGTGAACTTTTAGGATAATTGGAGTGATTGTTTTGTGGGTTGAAGTAACGACTGATAGGAGGTTTGTTGAATTGTTGATTCTTGAGAAAAGAGTGAGGTGGTAGCCGTTTGAATTGTTTACTAACAAGAGCAATAGCCTTCTGAAATTCTTCTTCATCGTCATACTCTGATTCAGCTTCGTATGACTGCAGTGTAGTGTCATTCGAGGAAGAATAAGACTGGTTGTGAGGAGCTTGTGCTACAAGAGCAAGTGGTCCTCCGAAGTCAACACAGTCTTTGAGTACGGTGGATTCTTGTGCTTGCAATTCTCCATATAACTTGTAGAGTGACACGGAATGAATCTTTCTAGCTCCTTGAACTATCATCTTAGCAGTAGTCCAATGTCTTCCTAACCCGTTGAGAAATTGAAGGTTTCTTTCATGGTTATTGCGGATGGTGCCAACATTTGATAACTTAGTAACAGTCAGATTGAACCTTTTGAATGATTCATCTAAACTTTCACCAGCATGAGCTTTGAAGTTGTTGAATTCATTGGGTGCAGTTGTGAGCTTGTTATCTTGAGCTTGTTCTGAGCCCTCATACAAGTTCTTGAGAACATCCCATATCTCTTTTTCTGATTTTCAGTTTATGATAATGTCGAAGTTGTTAGGAGCAACTCCACAAGAAATTTCATAACAGGCAACAGCATCATTTTCCATTTTATCAAGATCATCTTTGGTGGGACGATTCATGATTGGTTGTCCTCCTCCTAGTCTGGATGTGGCGCCATCAGTTTGAACAGGTGTAAGAACAGGGACATGTGATCCTTCTTCAATAGATCACCATACATCTCCACCAAGTCTCCTTAAGTATCTTTCCATTCTTTGACACCAGTGATGGTATTCATTTTCAACCAATATTGGAGCTCGATTTGAACTACCAACACTGTTGGAAACATTTAGGGAAAGTGCTTGTGCTATTTTTTGCTTTTTTGTGTGTTTTAAGAAATGAGCTTCAGTGGTATAGAAGGCGCTTTGAAAATCAGAGTTCCGTTTTTCAAAAAGCAACCACTATGGCTCTGGTACCAATTGTTGAGTGAAAAACTTGAGACACACTTGAATAAACGTTAGAACGAGTATAGTTGCGGAATTAGTTAATCTCAAAGGATCTAAAAGCTCACCAATAATAAGTTAATGAGTTAGATAGTTAGATAGTTAGTTGCGGAAATGTAAAGAAACATAAATGACAGCAGGATATATATCAAGTAAACACATAAGTTGATTCATAACATGGAATACATTCAAACCAAGTTAGTAAGTGAGATCAATCTTAGTGATAAAGTCATGAATGACATGCTCCGAAGAGAAGTATTATTCAGTTGTATTAAAGAGGATTTAGAGAGTAAGAAAGATATGAGATGCGTAAGGAGTACTTGAAGATAATTCATATATATATATATATATATATATATATATATATATATATGAGTGAAGGAAGATTTGTATTCATTGAGAAAGAGTGAGCTCTATTTATAGAGACTCATGAATTACACTTGATTCACTCTCTAAGAGTAGCCATGGAAGGCATACTTGGCAATAGAGAGTATTATAGAAAGATAAACTAAGTAAAAGAAAAGACTGGGTTGACTAGACGACTTCGAATGAGACTGTTGATGAAGCTTGACAGAGGATGCTTGTAGGTTGCGGTATGCAAAATTAAGAGGGTCACTTAATGTATCAACAAAATGCTTCCAACCCCCAATCACCTTGCTGCTTAAAAGGAACAAAGTCATTTCCCAAATACAGTTACAGGACACTTATACTCAACAAGAGGCTCAGATAATCCTTCGAGTAGAAGAACCATTCCTGTAACAGTTAGACTTAGACGAGTGTTGCGCAACAAAGTCAAATCAATTACTCTGAGATTATTTAACCCCACTTCAAGTGACTTAGCATTTCCTAATCAACAAGTTACCCCACTCCCACACGAAACTTCAAATCACAACTACTGCCCGAAGCACCACACTGCCTCTTGGCTATTTCGCACAAGCAGCCACGACTTCCCTGGTCCTAACTTGTCTGCCAACTATCTGAAATACCGAATTCCTGACCAGCTACTGACTCAAAAGACACTCACATAGTTGCCTTATGCAACTTCTAAAAGAAACCTTGACTTGAAATAATCATCAGAACATCTTGACACCCAACCCAATGCTAAGTTGAACGCTACAGGGCTAACTGTAGTCTTAACTCATACCCGGTCTCCCACGACCTACCACTTCCTGGTTCCATGCATATACGATCTTCCTAAATCCTTACGAACTGACCTACCCCGGTCTAACTACCTGAAGAAATCTTTGACTAGTCAAATATGGAAACCTATCTAAAAATTCGGAAACCCATATTATCCTTACCCCCACACATATCGGACCACACCAAAGCATAGGAGCCTAATATCCTAATAAACTAAAACCATTCAATACCCCTGAACCCTTCCATGGATTCCCTCAACATATTGATACCTTATTTCAAAAACCTACATAACATAAAGCGTGACACATAGACACCCACGATTCCCAACGTGAGTTCCCATTAAGAACCAATTCGGTACCCATCTCATAACCCGATACCCAAAGATCTACACTTGTAGTTTACCGAAAATCCTCTAATTCAAGACACCCCTCCTAAACCAGAAGGTAAAAGATTCTGAATCCATCACTGAGACTACCAGCCTCGCACCTAGTCCAACCACCAGTTTCTCAAAAGTCCAAACAATTAGGCTACCCAGCCTATAAACCCCTTTACATCACATACTGACTACACACTCAATCCTACAACTCAGTATTCAAAACCTTAACCCAACGGTCTCCACCAGGTCCCACCTGTATTGCAATAATCACACGGGCCTTGCCCACGAGTCCCACCCAAAGCATACCACAGAGAAGCCTCGCCCACGGGTCCCAACCATGCAGGGCTACGCAGGCCCGACTTCGTACTGGATCCATTCACAAACCTACTATGCATAACAAGAGTATGTTGACAACGAAAGTTTTCTAAACTCCCACTTACACAACCTCAATCCAAATAGCCACTTGGGTCGTCTCCCTCCTGACCAGGTTGCGAAACTTGCCTTAGTTCCTCAACCGCTCCAACTTCTGGAATACTGATCTATTCTACCCCACTTAGATTCAAAGGAGCTCTCTCAACTCTCAAAATTTGAGGGATTCCCAATCCCCCTTACCCTCTAATACTCGAACTGCTGACATCCTGCACTTACCAGTGCGAGTGATCCATCACTAGCCCAACCCAAAAGGTCGCACTACCCTTCAAGACCAGAAGAACACTTCCAGAAATCCCAGCAACTGATAACCTCAACCACTTTTAATGATGCAACACCCAAATTTTGAAATCTACAGAACTGGTGCCCAGACCAAAACCTAAGCAATAGATGACTTCCCTTGGCACCCCTAAGAGCTAATCAAGCACAACTGGTAAAACCACTGAGTCCTGACAATACTAGAGAACTAACCCGCTGAACCCTAACCACAAACCTTCCACACAAGGCCCTTGATCTGATCCTGACCAAAAACCAGAATAACAACCGAACACTTGGAAACCTCCAACAAGATACAACTCCTTACTCACCCACTAACAATTCGTGGCATGCAATTGGCATATAACTTCTCTTGAAGATATAACCCAAACATAAGCAGAGAATAAACCAAAGATACACTTACCCAAACCGATGCAAGATTCCAAAATAATGTAAATACTAATAAAACCATAAAGAAAGCAAAATATAACATACCCTCAATGTCGCTAGCTGGAGTCCTGACCTCCCCAGTCTGACACTATAATGTCTAGCTCCTCTACGTTGGGCTCCTTCCCTACGCTCTCATCCATCGGTGATCCTCAAAGTTCTCAGAGCAAGCGCACTCACTGCTCCTCCCCTCAACATCAGACACTCTCCCATCTTGTGGCCCACCAGTCCGAAGAGAAAACATAACGGGCTTGCCCCCGAGGACAATCCCTGCTAATATGACCGAACCTGCCACACGTAGCAGTCCAAACCTCTGGAACGACAAGTCCCATCTTGTAGTTTCCTACAAGAGCTGCATTGACTTTGGCCCTGTTGGCCTCTCAAACGAAGATCAGATGCCTTGGGTCTCTTCCCAAGGTGCTGCAATTCGATCTCCCGCCCTCGGGATTTAGAAGCAATATCATTCAGGGTCTGGCACACTGACACACTCACCAGCTCACTCACCGAAGGTTGAACTGTGATAGCATTAGCAACCTCTGCCTTAAACCGGCTAAAAAGCCTCTCCCATGACATACTCTCCAATTCAAAAATCGTAATAGATCGTGCAATAAATTCCCAAAAACTCCTTGCCACCCGATACAAGAGATCCAAGGCGTACCGAACCTTGGCTCCTATGGGGTAGCGACTAATGCGGAAAACACTCTCCATCTCCATAATCCAATGCGAACTCAAAGCACTTGCAGTCCTTCCGCTAACTAGCTCACCACCTAAGTCGGGACCAAACGCTGAACCTTCCCCATGCATGCTCATCACCATTCTAAAAAGCGACCATACCCACGATTAGAACACTCTCCATCTCCATAATCCAATGCGAACTCAAAACACTAGCAGTCCTTCCGCTAATTGGCTCACCACCTAAGTCCGGACCAAACGTTGAACCTTCCCCATGCATGCTCATCCCCATTCTAAAAAGAGACCATACCCATGATTAGAACATAACCATAAATCCTCCCCCACAAGCTTCCTAGATTCTCCAATACTCTCCTCGCTTCGATATGGATCATGTGCTTTCGGTAGTACGGGCCCAATACTACCTTCCACACCTATCCATAATTCCCTCAAGAATACTACGGAATCCTCTAAGTCACCTTCTCAAACTGATGCGCCAAAACTCACTAAACCCACTGAAACATATCCTAGACTCACCTATGTTCTTGACCTCAACCAGCCCCCATCCGCTGAAAGACTCCCACCAATATCAACTAACTTCCTTTTGAATATAGTCTCATACAACAAAGATCAGATAATCCTTCGAGTAAAAGACTCAACCCTAGAATGGTTGGACTCAGATGAGAGCTGCACAATCGGGTCAAATCCATTACTCTAAGATTACTTAACCTGTGCCACATGCGACTTAGCATATTCACTTCGCAGTCAATTCACATCCTATAAAGAACAAAGAAATCAACATTCAGGCAACGAAAAATCTAACCAACATACACTAATCAAGCCATTATATCCACTTATCAAATATACATATTAGCACGTGCTACTAAAGCTCATACAATCAGGCATATCAGGGCATTTCTCTTATAATGAAATACTGACTAGATACTTAGCCCTAATCTATCATGCAATTCTCATAATAATAGAATATATCATAATAAGCATGTATTGGAATTTTGGGAACCACTTAATTGAGCTCGGCTGATTGCACACATCACACCCTTCTTTGATTATAAATTCCTTTTTAATTAAATGTTTATTTTATAAGAATTTTCACCAAACCCTCAGTTTGAGTTCAGGCACACCTGAGAGCATGCTCGAATCCCTCAAACCAAGGCTCTGATACCAACTTGTAACATCCCAAAAACAAGCGTAAAAATTTCATTTTTATTATAATAAAAACACATGTAACTTGATCCAAACATTTAAAAGAATTTCTATATAAATTAATTATCAGCGTTAAATCCCGAAATCTCATAATCCGGAAAAACACGGGTGTGCGAGCTGCGATCAAGTCGGACCCTTCCCTTTCGAACCGAAAGTACCTGAAACCAAAAACCACAAACTGTAAGAACTAAGCGTAGTGAGTTCCCCAAATACCACATACCATACATAACATATAATAATGAAATACGGGCCCCGCACACACTTAGATAACTATGAGGTACGGGCCCCACCCACACTCGAAAAATAGGCCCCGCCCAATGCGATACAGGCCTCGCCCACACTCGGATAATAATGAGATACGGGCCCCACCCACACTCAGATAATAATGAGATATGGACCCCACCAACACTCAAATAATAAAGAGATACAGGGCCCGCCCACACTCAGATAATAATGAGATACGGGCCCCGCCCACACTCAGATAATAATGAGATACGGTCCCCGCCCACACTCATAAATTATGACCCACCCAATAGACATACATATACAACTACATACAAGTATCACACAGACAACAAGTATAACAACATAACCAAATGAGGGTCAACCTTCCCACTAACCAATAAGGAAACTCACCTCGAATGTTGAACCTCACTGAAAGATATCCCTAGTTGCTGCCCTGACGACTCCCCGAGCTATCAACACCAAAATAACACCCAATTAGTAATTGGGTTCCAACTATGATCCATAATCCATACTTGGGGTAAAATGACCATTTTACCCCTAACCCAATGTGAATCAAAACTGAGGCCCAAGCTCAAAATCAAAAAGGCCCAAACCAAAAGATCCACAAAGGCCCACTAATGGCCTAATTTTCCAAATTGACCCAAACCCATATGGGCCTTATCCTAAGCCCATAATTTCCTTAGTACAATTAAAATTACCTCAAGTACCCCTTGGGTCAAACTTTGTCAAAGACAAAAGTCAAAAAGTCAAGATCAACAATCCATGTTGACCCAACACGTCGTGTTGTGCCATTAACACGTTGTGCTTATCCATCAACTTTGAAATGGGGAAAACCAAGCCAACATGCCGAGTTGGCCAACAAACTCGCCGAGTTCGCCCATAACCCAAGAACTTAATACATGAAGCTTCCTTCGTCTAATCCAAGAGCTCCAAAGCTCAGATCTCGACCAAAATGAGATCTAGAAGGATAAAGTTTCCAACTTTATCCCTAGGAATTACCGAAATTGGTCCAAACCCAAACCCTAGACTTAAAAGAGTGAGGACTTAACCACTAAGCACTTAATTTTCAAAGACAAAGCCCCAAATTGAAAATCTGACACCCTAGAGCCGGAAGACCGTGTAAAGTTGTCAACATTACGTTCATGCAAGCCTAGGAGAAGCTCAAATGCTCAAGAAGGGATTAATAAGGTACTTAATGAATGCATGGAGCCCTTAAATCTATAAATTTGGCACCTTTATGCCAAAAGAGTCCATGAGAACCCCAAATTTAGAAGAACAAGGCTTTAGGATGTCCAAATCCCAACATCCATCCAATCCATGGCTAAAACATAACAATTTAACCCAAAAGATAGATCTAAGCATCTAGCCATCAAGATAAGAACTTGATACCTCAAACTCCTTGCAAAATGGGTAGTGGTTCTAGATCCAAAAACTTCCTTCTCCAAGCTTAGAAACATAAAGATACCCTAACTCCTTCACAATGCAAAAAATGAACACCAAACATTCTTTCAAGGCTCAAATATTTGAAAATGGAGGCTACAACTCGATTTAATGTTTTGAAAACAATGGAGGCTGATAAGGAGGCCAGCCAAAGGGACTTAAGGCCTTTAAATAGAGTGCAACACCCTAAAAATTAGGGTTTTCTTCCCAGCTGCCAACAAGCCGAGTTGAGGCACCTCAACATGACATGTTGGTTCATTTAATCCCATGATGCTTCCATTCTAGACACGCTGTGTTGGTTCCACCAACACGCCGTGTCCAACCCGAAATAGGCTTATTCCCAACAAATTTCTCCTTATTATTTTGGGTGTTATAGAGAGTGAGAGAGAGAGAGAGAGAGAGAAAGAGACAGGTTCTTTTGAAAACCAAAAGATTTATGAGAACTAACTCATCGTTTTTCAACACCAAAAACACCAGTCTTCTCCAAATGGTGCGTCTAAGGCATATCTAGGCAAAAAAAAAGATTGACATTTTTTTTGGTTTTCTTTTTAGGTTTTTTTTTATATGACAGCTGATGAGCATAATCAACACTCATATGGACTGCTAATGAGCACAATCAAAAGTCATATGGACTGCAGATGTGCACAATTGGTAACCATATGGATTGTTGATTTCTTATCAACATTCCATATGGCTGCCGATTGTGCACATCAACAGTTCATAGGATTGTTAATTGGGCTCATCAGCATTCATATGGACTGATTCTTGTGCATACATCCAACTTTTGAAATATAAAAATAAAAATAATTCTCAAAAGTTTTTTTAGCCTAGATATGTCTTAGACGCACCATTTGGAGAAGATTGATGTTTTTGGTTTACAAAAATGATGATTTGATTATGAGTGCGCAAGTTCGCACACACACACACACACGCACACACACACACACACACATATATATATATATATAGAGAGAGAGAGAGAGAGGGAGAGAGAGAGATAGAGAAAGAGATAAAGGTTTCGTTGAAATAAAAAAAATAGAGATCTTGAGATTCAACGTCAACCACATATTTCACATATGCCGCTCTAACCCCCCTGCGTATCGTCATGATAGATCGGTTATAATCATACATGATTATCGAGCGTCATATGTTCCCTTCTCCTCCTCTACCATCCCCATCTCCACAACCACTACCACCTCTGACAGCAGCCCACCACACCACTGCCACCTTTGCAACTTATACCACCACCACCTTTTCTACCACCAACTGTCATAATTATATATGATTACTTAATCTGTGAATTATACACACACACACACATATATATATATATATATATATATATATATATATATATATATATATATATATATAATCATTTATAATTAGGCATATAGGTAAAAAAACGTGCATAATCATATATGATTATTCCTCTATGTCATATAATAATTTATGGTTAGGCATAACTTGTTGTTGCCGGTACACCGGAGCGTTAGAGAGGCAAGTGAAAAATATATGGCTAAGGTTGAATCTCAAGATCTCTATTTTTTTTAATCTCAAGTGAACCGTCTTCTCTCTATTTTTCTCTCTCTCTTTATGTTTGTGTGTGTATGTGTGTGTGTGTATATATATATATTGAAGTACGTTCAAATAAAAACAGGAAATAGTGTGAGAACATAAAAACACTATGTTTATGTTATTATTCTATAATGAATGATGTATATATATGTATTTTTGAATTAATTCTAATATGAATATTAACGTTTGATTATTCATATATACATTAGAATGTAATTATTTTATTATAAATATATGTATGTGTATTTTTGTAGTAAATTTTAATTTTAGTTTTAACATGTCACTATTCATTTATTCATTGATGAATAACATAAAGCTTTAGACACAAAATTCACTGCAGAATAATAACATAAAAATAATGTTTTTACGGTCTCACATTATTTATTGCTTTTATTTCAACTATCCCCATATATATATATATATATATATATATATATAAATATATATATATATATATATATATATATATATATATATATATATATATATATATATATGTCACAACTAGCATTTTTAGCTAGGAAATACTATTCTCATGTAAGCATCATCTATTGTAAGGCATGTACTCTAAATGAAAATCATACTCTATGCTCACTCAAAACCATCCATTTGAATCCAAACTCTTGATTTAAGTTCAAAACCAAATACAATACGTTCCATATAGTCAACTACGGGTTGAAAACCCTAAAAATCCCAGTTCAAGTTTAATATGGACTAGGATCATCTTATTGGGCTTCATGGACCAATAAACTTTAAGTTTGACTATTTTGGGCCAAGGGATCCTAAATGGGCTCTAGTTGGACCCACATTCCTGAAACTAAAACATTATGGGACATGTGAGCCTAAAATGGTTCAATTTATCCCTAATGGGCCATGATAGGCCAAAAACAAACTCTTTCATCTTATTGGGTTGTGAACCCTCATAAGGGTCCAATGGGCCGAAAACCATTCATTTGGGCCTCATAATATCGAAATCAAGCATGAAAGGCCCATACTACTTCTCCTTTCTTCTCTTTTTTCTCTCTCTCGATCCAACAACAATAATACAATATGTATATATATATATACATACATACATATATATATATATATATATATATATATATATATATATATATTATGACATCCCCATTTTCACAGCCAGAAAAGACCGATTTTTGTTTATGCTTTATAAAAATCAGAGTATCTCTTTTAATAAAAATGTTGCGGAATTTGTCCCCCAGAAAAACATGATAATATCAATATCAAAGCATTTCCGAAGAAATGTATTTCAATTCATTTTAAAACATTTGGGATGTTATCGTCAATACAGAAACATAAACATAAACAGAACTTACATTCATTTACGCTAGTGATCTATGTCTCCATAATCTCTCAGTGTAATGTAACTTCACCTCGTCACCTATGATACAAGTAACTGAGTGGGTGTGACAACCAAAAAAAATTTCCAACCAATTTAGACTTTTCAAAAACAACCTGATTTCATTAAATTATTACAAAAAGGTTTTCAATACAATTTATTTAGAGTATTCCCAAAATCACATCACAACATAAACATGAGGAGCGGTATGATCATGCCTTCGCCTTGCCACGGTCTCCTGAAGAACTTGAAAACATTAAACCATAACTATCAGCCCGAAAGCTTAGTGAGATATCCCCAAAATACCAACCACACATACGCCTTTCCAGGCTACGACCTTCCGGTCCAAATCATACATAGCATACATAACATAAAAGAACACAAAACAGTCATGCACCTCGGGTCTACTGTGAGACTGGTCCGCCGCACTGGCCAACAGTCCACCGGGTCCACCCTCCGAATCTAGCTATATACATTGAGTCTGCAGTGTGATTGGTCCGCCCGCACCGGGCCTTCAATCCACCTGGTCTACTCTCTAAGTCTACAGTACGACTAGTCCGCCCGCACCGGGCCTTCAATCGGCCTGGTCCACTCTCCCAGCCTCAGCACGTCTGGTCCGCCCTCTTGGGGCCTACAACCTATCCGGACCGCTCGTTGGGCCTTCGGGACAACCAGTTCGCCCTACGTATCTTGCCCTACAGCACAAACTAGGACCCGCCTCAACCTAACTCCAGTCCAAACAACCATGTGCACATAAACATACAATCATATAAGTATTCATAGTTAACAAGCCGATCAAACAGATCACATAACATATCATCATCCTAACCAGGATACCGACCTAACCGTTCACTAGCATAGCATTACCCTACATATCACGGAACCGACCTTAACTAGATCTCTAACATATACCATCCTAGCTACCAGGATGCAAACATATCAAAGCAATAACATAACAACAAATACCCGGATCTCAATCCGATAAAGGGTCGGCCTTGGTGCCTTAGACCCTGTTGATATAGTGAGGATAACTCACCTCGAAACTACCGGCTAAAAAGATAAGGTCTCGTTGCTCCAAACTCCGACACGAACTCCTCCACTGAACAACACCAAAGCACTGAACTCAATAATTACCAAAATACCCCTGGAAGACAACTGGTCAACCCTTGGTCAAAGTCCAAGTCAACCCTTGACTGACTCTACTCGCCGAGTCAACCCGATGACTCGCCGAGTCCCCATGCCCAGCATTTCCTTCAATCCACGACCCAACTCGCCGAGTCACCCCGAGACTCGCCGAGTCCAACAACTCTGAGTCCACTCGCACACAACTCACCGAGTCATCCCTTGACTCACCGATTCTCGGCTCAACCAGAAAAGATTGGGACTTTTCGAAAAGACTCGCCGATACCAAGAACAGACTCGTCGAGTCTAAGGCTATCTTCAACCTACTCGCCGAGTTGTTCTTCCAACTCGCCGAGTTCCAGGCCATCTTCAAGCAACTCGTCGAGTCTACCCATGTGGCTCGCCGAGTACCACCGGGTCTGAATCCATACCGAGGCTTTCCAAGCCATGCAGATGATCCAAACCATAGATCTACCCTTCCTAAGGCCATCTATCACGTAAAGTGGCAAACTTTACGTGAATCCAAGGAGATCTAGGCATTTTCACTCTAGGGTTTGGGCTTGGGACAAGATTGCTCCACCAATCACTCAAAAGCAGGGACTTTTATGCATTCTAACCCTTTTCAATTCCAGATCTGAGGTAGCAACCTCAGATCTAACCTCTAAACTCCAATACATCAAAAGATATGATCTCTAACACCTCTAAAATGATGAATCTAGATAATAGCAGCTCAAACAATGAAATAATACCTCAAAAGGAAACTCCAAGAGAAGATTAGTCCAAACCCTTGCAAAGCCCTTTGACCCAAGTCTCTTCTCCTTCAAGATTTCTTCAACAATCACTTCTCCAAGCTCCAATTGCACTCTAATCCCTCAAAATCGCGCCTCAGGGCTTTCTGGACTTCTACAGGGGGTAAAGAGGCTGGGGAGAGGGTATAATGTCCTTTAAATAGGGCTTATCCTCCCGCGACCTCAGCAGACACCCCAACATGATGTCATTCCATACCACTACCGCAATCGTGCTGCTCAATGACCACAACTGGACCACTCCGATCATAACCCTGCGCTGCTGCTTTCACTTCCGTGAATTTACACTCCCCTCCGGAACTACATTCCTCCCTCTTTCCTTACCAAGGAATCCACTTTTGCCGCCTTGTCACCACGACAAGTGCCACGGTGCTCACCCAACGCTACATCACCCCTTTATAGCATAACCACTATCCATGCAACACACATGCTCTGAATCTGCTTCCAAAGGCTCTCGAGCCCATGCACCAACTTCACTAATCAAGATCAATACCTGGGGCCAGACCTTCTAATGCTAACACATCGCAACATACTCAATCCAATTCCTTGAACCGATCTAACAATACCTGCAGAGTCATCAGCATGAATGGACCGCCTTACCAGGCCTTCAGCCAATCTGGACCACTCTCACTTTCAGCCAATCTGGACCGCCCTCCTGGGCCTTCAGCCTGGATGGACCATTTTCTGAGCCTTCGGCCTGACTGGTACGCCTACCGGCCTTCAGTCTATCCGGACCGCTCAACTAACCTTCATCCTTTCGAGCTATCTCTCTGGGAATCTTCCCATGCATACTGTTCTAGCCCTCTAGGGGTTCCGAACTGTAACACTGAAAATTTTAAAATTTATTTTTCACAATTTATAAAAGCATTTCTCTCTTAATTTCATAAAACATCAAATTTCAATATGCATCATACAAATCCCAAGATCACATAATTATATCAAATTCCTCTACGTGTGTACAGATCAAGTCGGCGCCTTCCCACGGTCATCGCTAGTACCTGAAACAACAACACTAACACCGTAAGCACAAAGCTTAGTGAGTTCCCCAAAATACCACACATAAAACACATATTAGCCACTCGAGGCCATAACTCTATGGGTCCGTGCACCCAACTCTGTGAACCCTCAGGTTCTAACTCTGTGAACCTTCCGGTTCCAACTCTATAAACATGCACAGCATAAATCACATAGAAATAATGCAGTACAACACATAACATACACGTAACATACATGCACTAACACATAACTCTGATTACCAACTCAAGATAAGGTGTAGTGAGAAGACTCACCTCGCGTGTCTCGGTATCTCACGATCCCTGGAAATCCCTCGTGCTCGATCCTCCGAGCTCTAATCCTCCTATAACATCACAAGACTCTAATTAACACTTTTTATCTCTAAGGTTGACTACCCCTAAGAAGTCAACACAGGTCAACGGTCAACGGTCAACGGTCAACTTTGACCGGACTCGGCGAGTGCCCGCGGCAACTCGGCGAGTCTAGACGTTCTCACCACTCTCTAGAATTCCCTTTCTACACGTCGAGTACTCCCCCTGACTCGACGAGTTCCACCTGGAAGAATCGCGGGACCACCCCGACTCAACTCGCCGAGTCTCAAGAACGACTCGGCGAGTCCCAGCTCGACTCAGACCACATGACAATCCTCTCTAACTCGCCCTGACTCACTGGGTCAACTCCTGACTCGTCTGGACCACTCTCTGGCCGGTCCAAGGCAATCTTCAAGCTACTCGCCGAGTCTGCTCATCGGACTCGGCGAGTCCATTCCATGCAATCACCCAAACTCGCTTCTAAGGTCAGATCCATTCCAACAATTCATAGATCTGGCCCTCCTAGACTGATTCATCACGTAAAGTCTTAGTCTTGATGCATTAACAACCTCTATATGACCAATTATGAAGAATCTTCAACAAATCTCACTACACAAGGTCATGGCCTCCATTGTTCTCTATAAAGCTTGAAGAATGAGGCTCTCTGGACCTCTATGGATCCAGATCCGAAGTCTCATCACTAGCATGGGACTATTGGTCATCAAATCAACTCAACAAGGCCACAAGAAACCCTAAAATCGATTATTCTTCACAAAACAGGAGATGAGTCGAAATCATACCTTTAGATTGAAGGGTCAAGCTTCAAATCCACCAAATAGTCGTCTCCCTTGCCTCCTCTTGGCTAGAGCCTCCTTCTTCTTTGCTAAACAACTCACAAATGTCAAGAAATGCCTCCTTTCATTCTCAAATCGCTAAAGCACTTTTGGGGGTTTCTCTCTATGGACTGATGGATGCAAATGACGGCCATAAGGCCATTTAAATAGGTCCCAAACCCGAGAAATTAGGGTTTCATTAAACAGCGTGGACTCGCCGAGTCCATATCCTGGACTCGCCGAGTCCGAACGAATCCCGCGTCCAGAATCGCGACCCTACTCGGCGAGTCTGAGCTCCAACTCGCCGAGTCCCTTTTCAAAACTCAAAATATTAAAACAATAAAATACCTGGAGATCCGGGCTGTTACAATTCTCCCCCACTAGGATTAGACTTCGCCCTCGAAGTCTCGCTCTAAAATAGCTCCGGATGCTGAGCCCGCATCTCGCGCTCCGGCTCCCAGGTCATCTCTGATCCCTTCCTGTGTTGCCACTGAACCAACACCAAAGGTACCTCCTTGTTCCTCAGAACCTTGATCTTCCGATCTCTGATGGCTACTGGTCTCTCGGCGTAATTCAGGCTCGCATCTACCTGAATATCCTCTAATGGAACTACTGCCGACTCATCGGCAATACATTTCCTCAATTGCGACACATGAAAAGTGTCGTGGATTTGCCCCAACTCTGCTGGCAATTCCAAACGATAGGCTACCCGGCCTACCCTCGCAATCACGCGAAATGGCCCAATATACCGGGGCCCCAACTTGCCCCTCTTCCTGAATCGAATCACCCCTTTCCAAGGAGAGACCTTCAGGAGAACGAAGTCACCGACCTGAAACTCAAGCTCGGACCGGCGTCTGTCTGCATAACTCTTCTGTCGACTCTGGGCGGTCAACAACCTCTGTCTGACCTGCTGAATCTGCTCTGTCGTCTGAAGCACGATCTCGGTACTGCCCATCACTCTCTGTCCGACTTCTCCCCAGCAAATGGGGGTCCGACACCTCCTACCATACAACAGCTCAAAGGGTGGCATACCAATGCTCGAATGATGGCTGTTGTTGTAGGAAAACTCTGCCAAGGGTAGATACGCATCCCAGCTACCCCCGAAATCCAACACACATGCTCGAAGCATGTCCTCAAGCGTCTGAATCGTCCGCTCACTCTGACCGTCTGTCTGGGGATGATATGCTGTACTAAAATGCAATCTAGTACCCAACTCCTCATGAAATTTCTTCCAGAATCTGGAAGTAAAGCGCACATCACGGTCTGAAACAATCGAGATCGGCACCCCATGCCGAGATACCACTTCTCTCACATATAACTCTGCCAACTTCTCTGCTGAAGAACTCTCACTGATGGCAAGGAAGTGAGCGCTCTTCGTCAGCCTATCCACAATCACCCAAATTGCATCAACTCCCCTAGCAGTTCTCGGCAATTTGGTGATGAAATCCATAGTGATCTGTTCCCATTTCCATTCGGGAACCTCCAATGGCTGCAACTTGCCATGCGGTCTCTGGTGCTCGGCCTTAACCCTACGGCAGGTCAAGCACCTCTCAACAAACCATGCGACGTCCCTCTTCATACAGGGCCACCAATACTCTCTCCTCAAATCCAAATACATCTTCGTAGCCCCCGGATGGATCGAAAATTTCGAACGATGTGCCTCCTCCATCAAGGAAGTGCGCGAACCACCCACAAACGGTACCCAAATCCGACCCTGAAAAGTCATAAGCCCTCGCCCATCCGTAACGAATTCTGAAACCAAACCAACGACCCGTTCCCTCTTCTGCATCTCCGGCTGCACAGCCTCGGCCTGTGCCCCACGGATGGCATCCAATACCGGAGCTATCAGGGTCAATCTCAAACATACATCTCGTAATGGAGTGCTCTCCGCCCTGCGGCTCAACGCATCGGCCACCACGTTGGCCTTGCCCGGGTGGTACAGGATCTCACAATCATAATCCTTGACCACATCTAACCACCTCCTCTGACGCATGTTTAGATTGGGCTGATCCATCAAGTACTTCAGGCTCTTATGGTCCGTGTATATCGTACATCGAACCCCATATAAGTAGTGGCGCCAAATCTTGAGGGCGAACACTACTGCCCCCAACTCTAGATCATGCGTGGGATACCTCGTCTCATGAGGCTTCAGCTGCCTCGATGCATATGCTATCACATGACCCCTCTGCATCAACACCGCACCCAACCCCAAAATCGATGCATCACAATATACTACAAAATCCTCCATCCCTTCCGGAAGGGCTAATACCGGGGCTTCGCACAACCTCTGGCGAAGTGTCTCAAAGGAGGTCTGCTGCTCGGGACCCCATGAGAATGCAACACCCTTCCGGGTCAACCTGGTGAGCGGCACTGCGATCTTGGAGAAATCCTTGATAAATCTCCGATAATACCCTGCTAATCCAAGGAAGCTCCTGATCTCAGAGGGTGACCTTGGCACCTCCCAACCCATCACCGCCTCAACCTTGGCCGGATCGACCAGAATCCCTTCCTGGTTAACGAGATGCCCAAGGAATTGGACCTCCCGTAACCAAAAATCACACTTGGAGAACTTTGCATAAAGCTTCTCCGATCTCAGTACCCCAAGGACCTCCCTCAAATGCTCCTCATGCTGCTCTCTAGATCTCGAATACACCAGAATATCATCGATAAATACAATCACCGACCGATCCAACATCGGCCTACATACCCTGTTCATGAGATCCATGAACACCGCCGGGGCATTAGTGAGCCCAAAAGGCATCACCACAAACTCATAATGCCCATAACGCGTCCTGAAAGCTGTCTTCTGGACGTCCTCATCTCGCACTCTCACCTGATGATATCCCGACCTCAAATCGATCTTGGAAAACCAAGATGCTCCCTGCAACTGATCAAATAAATCGTCGATCCTCGGCAACGGGTAACGGTTCTTGATCGTCAGCTTGTTCAACTCCCGGTAATCAATACACATCCGGTGTGAACCATCCTTCTTCTTGACAAACAGAATAGGTGCTCCCCACGGCGAGCTGCTCGGCCGAATAAATCCCTTTCCCAGCAACTCCTGAAGCTGCGAGGATAACTCTTGCATCTCTGGAGGTGCAAGACGATAAGGCACCTTAGCTATAGGCGCAGCCCCCGGAACCAAATCAATACCAAACTCCACTTGCCTCACAGGAGGTACTCCCGGTAGCTCCTCGGGAAAGACATCTGGAAACTCACACACCACCGGTACCTCCCCAACTGAACTCGGTCTCTCGGAAGTCGCTCGCGTATCCATCACATACGCCACAAAACCCTTACAGCCCTGCTGTAGACACTGCCTCGCCCTAGCGGCCGAACAAAAGGCTGATCCCGAACGTGTACCCTCACCGTACACCGAAAGAACTCCCCCACTAGGGTCTCGTATAGTCACCAGCTGACGCTCACAGTCGATAATCGCGCCGAATCGACTCAACCAGTCCATGCCCACAATGACACAAACATCACCCATCGCAATAGGAATCAGATCAATCGGAAACTCAATCCCGAAGATCTCTAACACACATCCCCGGAAAACCTCTGTGGCACAAATCACTCTATCATCAGCTATGGAGACTCTCAGAGGCCGACTCAGTGCCTCACGACTAGCACTGATATGCTGGCTAAAAGCCAAAGATACAAAAGACCGACTCGCACCCGAGTCAAATAACACTAAAGCAGGTACGGAATTCACAAGAAAAGTACCTACACATAACATAATATAAGCATAACATCATATGTCAAAATAAATACACGAAAGGAAACATACCAGCCACAACATCGGGCGCAGCGCGGACCTCCTCCGCAGTCAGCTGGAAGGCTCTCCCTCGAGCTCTCGGCGTCTCGGCCTTCACAGGCCGGCTCTCTGTAACTCTGGCGGCGGCAGGAGCAGACCCCTGAGATGCTCCGCGCAACTGCGGACACTCGGCCTTCCGGTGTCCGGTCTGGTTGCAGTGAAAGCACACTGCAAACCCCTTGGGGCAGTCCTTGGCCATGTGCCCCTCCTTACCACATTTGTAGCAAGATCCTGCTCGGCAGACTCCGTCATGACCCTTGCCGCACTTTCCGCAAGTGCGGCCCTTCTGGCTCCCTGGTCTGGGATCAGCAGGCTTGGCCCGCTTGGCGGCCGGCTGCGACAACGCCGGTCGCCGATCCCTCCCCTGAGACTCTGCCTCCTCCCTGGCCTGGGTCTCAAGCTCAATCTCCCTCTTCCGGGCATTTGCCTGAAGCTCGGCAAATGTACGGTACGAGGAGTTCGCAGCGAACTCCCGAATATCCCTCCTCAAGATGCTCAAGTAGCGGCTCATACGTGCCTGCTCAGTGGACACGTGCTCAGGGCAGAACATCGCCCTCTCGTGGAACATCCTCGTGATCGCTGTGACAGACTCAGTACCCTGCTTGAGGGTCAGAAACTCCTGTGCTAAACGCTCCCTCTCCACCTGGGGAACGTACTCATCCCGAAACATAGTGGTGAACCTCTCCCAGGTCACCGCAGAAAGCTCAGCAGGCGAATAATGCGCTGTCACAAACTTCCACCAGTCCTTCGCTCCCAAGCGAAGCTGGTTCAGCGCGAACCGTACCTTCAAATGCTCAGGAGACGAGCAAGTGAAGAAACACCCCTCAATATCAGATATCCACCTCATAGCTCCCACCGGATCCTGAGTAGCATCAAACTCTGGTGGTTTTGTGTTGCTGAACTCACGGAACAGCAACGCATCCCCACCCTGTGGCCTCGCAGCAGCTATCGCTGCGGTGGCTGCTGCAGCAGCAGCCTCAGAAAGAGCGGCATAACGCTCATCAAACGTCTCAATCAATGTGGTCTTTATAGACCCAAACATCTCTGGTATCTCTGCCCTGATGGCCGCAGCCACCTCCTCCTGAATGATCCGGCGGATCTCCTCCTCACTGGTACCACTGCTCTCGGGCATCAAACGTGTCCTCACCATGATCTACCTCTGAAATACAACATACAATAAATTAGAATCCCCACGAGTATGCTCACACGCGACAACTCTTTTCTCCTTGATTCTTGGCATTCTAAAGATTCTGACTTGGGCTGCACACCGCTCCGGTGCTTCCAGTAGTACGGGCCCAATACTACTGTCCGCACCGCACCAGAATACACTCCAAGTCCTTCTCTTTGGATCCCAGGTCTCAAGTACTTTATCATGCATAGACTACTCTCTAATAGATCTCTCATAAGTCCCTTGCTGCTACCTACTCACTCTCAAGCATCTCATAGCAGCTCACCTCTCCCTAGGCTAAGGCATCACACATCAGGCCACTCTAGTCCTAATAGCAATACCTAGCCTACTCTAGCATGCGGATACATCATATCAATATCAATATCACATAATATAAAAAGGTATTTTGGGAAATCATCGTTCGGGCGCTGACTGATCGTACACACATCTCTTGCTCTGCGTTTTTCGAAAATCTTTTACTCTTTTTGAAAATACATCTCAAATCCTCAGTTTGAGTTCAAATACGCCCGAAGGTGTACTCGAATCCCTCAAACCAAGGCTCTGATACCAACTTGTAACACTGAAAATTTTAAAATTTATTTTTCACAATTTATAAAAGCATTTCTCTCTTAATTTCATAAAACATCAAATTTCAATATGCATCATACAAATCCCAAGATCACATAATTATATCAAATTCCTCTACGTGTGTACAGATCAAGTCGGCGCCTTCCCACGGTCATCGCTAGTACCTGAAACAACAACACTAACACCGTAAGCACAAAGCTTAGTGAGTTCCCCAAAATACCACACATAAAACACATATTAGCCACTCGAGGCCATAACTCTATGGGTCCGTGCACCCAACTCTGTGAACCCACAGGTTCTAACTCTGTGAACCTTCCGGTTCCAACTCTATAAACATGCACAGCATAAATCACATAGAAATAATGCAGTACAACACATAACATACACGTAACATACATGCACTAACACATAACTCTGATTACCGACTCAAGATAAGGTGTAGTGAGAAGACTCACCTCGCGTGTCTCGGTATCTCACGATCCCTGGAAATCCCTCGTGCTCGATCCTCCGAGCTCTAATCCTCCTATAACATCACAAGACTCTAATTAACACTTTTTATCTCTAAGGTTGACTACCCCTAAGAAGTCAACACAGGTCAACGGTCAACGGTCAACGGTCAACTTTGACCGGACTCGGCGAGTGCCCGCGGCAACTCGGCGAGTCTAGACGTTCTCACCACTCTCTAGAATTCCCTTTCTACACGTCGAGTACTCCCCCTGACTCGACGAGTTCCACCTGGAAGAATCGCGGGACCACCCCGACTCAACTCGCCGAGTCTCAAGAACGACTCGGCGAGTCCCAGCTCGACTCAGACCACATGACAATCCTCTCTAACTCGCCCTGACTCACTGGGTCAACTCCTGACTCGTCTGGACCATTCTCTGGCCGGTCCAAGGCAATCTTCAAGCTACTCGCCGAGTCTGCTCATCGGACTCGGCGAGTCCATTCCATGCAATCACCCAAACTCGCTTCTAAGGTCAGATCCATTCCAACAATTCATAGATCTGGCCCTCCTAGACTGATTCATCACGTAAAGTCTTAGTCTTGATGCATTAACAACCTCTATATGACCAATTATGAAGAATCTTCAACAAATCTCACTACACAAGGTCATGGCCTCCATTGTTCTCTATAAAGCTTGAAGAATGAGGCTCTCTGGACCTCTATGGATCCAGATCCGAAGTCTCATCACTAGCATGGGACTATTGGTCATCAAATCAACTCAACAAGGCCACAAGAAACCCTAAAATCGATTATTCTTCACAAAACAGGAGATGAGTCGAAATCATACCTTTAGATTGAAGGGTCAAGCTTCAAATCCACCAAATAGTCGTCTCCCTTGCCTCCTCTTGGCTAGAGCCTCCTTCTTCTTTGCTAAACAACTCACAAATGTCAAGAAATGCCTCCTTTCACTCTCAAATCGCTAAAGCACTTTTGGGGGTTTCTCTCTATGGACTGATGGATGCAAATGACGGCCATAAGGCCATTTAAATAGGTCCCAAACCCGAGAAATTAGGGTTTCATTAAACAGCGTGGACTCGCCGAGTCCATATCCTGGACTCGCCGAGTCCGAACGAATCCCGCGTCCAGAATCGCGACCCTACTCGGCGAGTCTGAGCTCCAACTCGCCGAGTCCCTTTTCAAAACTCAAAATATTAAAACAATAAAATACCTGGAGATCCGGGCTGTTACACGAACTCTATCTCCATCATACATACTCAATCCCGGCCTGATCCCACGCCCTCCACAATCAAATACCCTTGGTCTGCATCTCGCCCCGCACGCCTGCCACTTACTCATACAGGCCTATACTCTCGACTGACAGAACCACTGTTGAATCCCAAGCAGCCAAACATCCTCCCATGCTCATCGATCTTCTGGAGAATTTTCCAATTCTCCCCCACTTAGGGCACTGACTAACAACCACCGGTCGCTATCAAGGACATCCAAAAATAACCCTGCACAAGACCAACACTTGCACGCGAACTGATTCCCACTAGCACGAGCAACCTTCACAACGCTCATATCAACACTGACCATCCCGATCTCGACAGAAATTCGATCTTCAGCTAACCACTCCTCAGAATGCAAATGCCACCCGACATTCAGACCAAAAGCAAATTTCCACTAATAACCCTCATGAATGATAACCAACGAAATTCCCAATACTAAACCCATAACCATACCATAACCCTCAAAGAACAACGAATACCACACCGAAGGCCACATAAAGAGACAAGCAGATAAACAATACTCCACAACAATCACAAGATAATGAAGACATAAAGAAAGAAACATACCCATAGCTGTATCCGGCACTGCTCGGATCTCCTCTGCTATAAGCTGAAAAGCACGACCGTGAGCCCTTGGGGGCTCCGCTCCACCCTGACCTCCACCCGTGATCCTCAAAGTGGCCGGTTCCGGAGCCTGCACCGGTCCTGCAGCAATCTGTGGACAATCCCTCGCATAGTGCCCCTCCTTTCCGCACTTGCGGCTTGCGCCACCGGACCTACAAACTCCGGTGTGACCCCTCCCACACTTCCCACAAGTGTAACTACTCTGTTCTCCCACCCTAGAATCAACGGTCTTGGACCGTTTCGGTGCTGGCTGCGACTGCACCGGAGCCTGCTTCAACTCACGCATCTGCAACTCAATCTCTAACTCACGCCGCTTGGCGGCCTCCTGCAACTCCAACAAAGTCTCGCACCTCTGTGTAGACACAAATTGTCTGATATCTCTCTTAAGCATACTCAGATATCGGGACATCTGTGCCTGCTCCGAAGCAAACTCAGGGCAAAACATCGCCCTCTCGGTGAACATCCTGGTGATCTCCGTCACCGACTCCGAACCCTACTTCAGCTCAAGGAACTCCTGAGCCAATCTTTCTCTCTCAACCCGCGGAACATAACGAGTGCTGAACATCTCTCTGAACTGATCCCATGAAACCGCAACCCTCTGCGCATCCGAATATGACCCCGTGGTCAATCTCCACCAATCCTTCGCCCCGAGCCTCAACAGGTTCAGAGCACACCTCACCCTCTGATCAACAGGGCATGAACACGTGAAGAAACACCCCTCCACGTCCGATAACCATCTCATAGCAACAATCGGGTCCTGAACTCCATCAAAGGTGGGAGGCTTCGTGTTATCGAAGTCCCGATACTGAAAACCCCGACCAGCTCCTCTCCTTGCCGCTGCTACAGCCGCTGTAGCCGCCGCGACAGCCGTCTCTGTGAGAGCTGCATAGCGCTCATCAAAATACTCAACCATAACGGTCTTGATCGACCCAAACAGTTCCGGCAACTCAGCCCGGAACAACGCAGCAATCTCATCATGGAGGATCTCACGAATCCTCGCATCCAACTCACATATGCTCATATGACCAATAACCTCGGGCGGCACTGACCCGCCCAGAACTCCCTCTCCTGCTCCCGATCCTGACCCGGATCCCCTCCCAGCATGCCTCGGAATCTCCATACCGAAAAACACCACAAAATCTCAGACACTTCTTACCAACCCGGGAACCAACTCTCAACCCAACCTTAGAGGTCATGGTTTCCCTGATATGTGTATGGGTCCTGTGCTTTCAGTAGTACGGGCCCACACTACCTTCCACACCTACCCATATTTGTATGAAGTACTACCATAACACCCTAGTGAAAACATGCATAACAAATGCTAAACCCTCACTACTAGAGGAACACTGGAAATCTCCCCCAAGGAAACCCTAGGCTAACAGGCATCAAAAATCAGGCAACATTATCATGAAATCCTGAAGATCCCTAGCCTAGCACTAGCATGCTGTTCTATCAAAGCTCAAAAACAAATATTGTGTATGGTATTTTGGGGTTACTTACTGGCTCCGGCTGATCGTACCTCCGCGTCCTCCTTTACTCATTTTGAAAACCATTTTAAATTCTCTTTTGAAAACTCTCCTCGATTTGAGACTGGAGTCACACGAGTGTTCCTCCAATTCACTCAAACCAAGACTCTGATACCAACTTGTAACAACCGACAAAAAATTTCCAACCAATTTAAACTTTTCAAAAACAACCCGATTTCATTAAATTATTACAAAAAGGTATTCAATACAATTTATTTAGAGTATTCCCAGAATCACATCACAACATAAACATGAGGATCGGTACGATCACGCCTTCGCCTTGCCACGGTCTCCTGAAGAACCTGAAAACATTAAACCACAACTGTAAGCCCGAAAGCTTAGTGAGATATCCCCAAAATACCAACCACACATACGCCTTTCCAGGCTACGACCTTCCGGTCCAAATCATACATAGCATACATAACATAAAAGAACACAGAACAGCCATGCACCTCGGGTCTACTGTGAGACTAGTCCGCCGCACTGGCCAATAGTCCACCTGGTCCACCCTCTGAATCTAGCCATATACATCGAGTCTGCAGTGTGATTGGTCTGCCCGCACCGGGCCTTCAATCCACCTGGTCCACTCTCTGAGTCTACAGTATGACTGGTCCGCCCGCACCGGGCCTTCAGTCGGCCTGGTCGACTCTCCGAGCCTCGGCACGTCTGGTCCTCCCTCTTGGGGCCTACAGCCTATCCGGACCACTCGCTGGGCCTTCGGGACAACCGGTCCGCCCTGGGTATCTTGGCCTACAACACAAAGCAGGACCCGCCTCAACCCAACTCCAGTCCAAACAACCATGTGCACATAAACATACAATCATATAAGCATTCATAGTCAACAAGCCGATCAAACAGATCACATAACATATCATCATCTTAACCAGGATACCGACCTAACCGGTCACTAGCATATCATTACCCAACATATCAGGGAACCGACCTTAACCAGGTCTCTAACATATACCATCCTAGCTACCAGAATGCAAACGTATAAAAGCAATAACATAACAACAAATACCTGGATCTCAATCCGATAAAGGGCCGGCCTTGGTGCCTTAGACCCTGTTGATATAGTGAGGATAACTCACCTCGAAACTGTCGGCTGAAAAGATAAGATCCCGCTGCTCCAAACTCCGACACGAACTCCTCCACTGAACAACACCAAAGCACTGAACTCAATAATTACCAAAATACCCCTGGAAGACAACTGGTCAACCCTTGGTCAAAGTCCAACTCAACCCTTGACTGACTCTACTCGCCGAGTCAACCCAATGACTCGCTGTGTCCCCATACCCAACATTTCCTTCAATCCGCGACCCAACTCACCGAGTCACCCCGAGACTCGTTGAGTCCAACAACTCTGAGTCCACTCGCACACAACTCACCGAGTCATCCCTTGACTCACCGATTCTCGGCTCAACCAGAAAAGATTGGGACTCTTCGACAAGACTCGCCGAGTCCAAGAACAGACTCGTCGAGTCTAAGGCTATCTTCAACCTACTCGCCGAGTTGTTCTTCCAACTCGCCGAGTTCCAGGCCATCTTCAAGCAACTCGCCGAGTCTACCCATGTGGCTCGCCGAGTACCACCGGGTCTGAATCCATACCGAGGCTTTCCAAGCCATGCAGATGATCCAAACCATAGATCTACCCTTCCTAAGGCCATCCATCACGTAAAGTGGCAAACTTTACGTGAATCCAAGGAGATCTAGGCATTTTCACTCTAGGGTTTGGGCTTGGGACAAGACAGCTCCACCAATCACTCAAAAGCAGGGACTTTTATGCATTCTAGCCCTTTTCCGTTCCAGATCTGAGGTAGCAACCTCAGATCTAAATACATCAAAAGATATGATCTCTAACACCTCCAAAATGATGAATCTAGATAATAGCAGCTCAAACAATGAAATAATACCTCAAAAGGAAGCTCCAAGAGAAGATTAATCCGAATCCTTGCAAAGCCCTTTGACCCAAGTCTCTTCTCCTTCAAGATTTCTTCAACAATCACTTCTCCAAGCTCCAAATGCACTCTAATCCCTAAAAATCGCGCCTCAGGGCTTTCTGGACTTCTACAGGGGGTAAAGAGGCTGGGGAGAGGGTATAATGTCCTTTAAATAGGACTCATCCTCCTGCGACCTCAGCAGACACCCCAACATGATGTCATTCCATACCACTACCGCAATCGTGCTGCTCAATGACCACAATTGGACCACTCCGATCATAACCCTGCGCTGCTGCTTTCACTTCCGTGAATTTACACTCCCCTTCGGAACTACATTCCTCCCTCTTTCCTTACCAAGGAATCCACTTTTGCCGCCTTGTCACCACGACAAGTGCCACGGTGCTCACCCAACGCGACATCACCCCTTTATAGCATAACCGCTATCCATGCAACACATATGCTCTGAATCTGCTTCCAAAGGCTCTCGAGCCCATGCACCAACTTCACTAATCAAGATCAATACCCGGGGCCAGACCTTCTAATGCTAACACATCGCAACATACTCAATCCAATTCCTTGAACCGATCTAACAATACCTGCAGAGTCATCAGCATGAATGGACCGCCTTACCAGGCCTTCAGCCAATCTTGACCACTCTCAGAACTTTCAGCCAATCTGGACCGCCCTCCTGGGCCTTCAGCTTGGCTGGACCGTTTTCTGAGCCTTCGGCCTGACTGGTACGCCTACCGGCCTTCAGTCTATCCGGATCGCTCAACTAACATTCATCATTCCGAGCTGTCTCTCCGGGAATCTTCCCAAGCATACTGTTCTAGCCCTCTAGGGGTTCCGAACTCTATCTCCATCATACATACTCAATCCCGGCCTGATCCCACGCCCTCCATAATCAAATACCCTTGGTCTTCATCTCGCCCCGCACGCCTGCCACTTACTCATACAGGCCTATACTCTCGACTGACAGAACCACTGCTGAATCCCAAGCAGCCAAACATCCTCCCATGCTCATCGATCTTCTGGAGAATTTTCCAATTCTCCCCCACTTAGGGCACTGACTAACAACCACCGGTCGCTATCAAGGACCTCCCAAAATAACCCTGCACAAGACCAACACTTGCACGCGAACTGATTCCCACTAGCATAGACAATATTGATTCAGGGATTATTCCCTCAATAGGTGCCCAACAAGGGTTAGGGCATCATCGCATGAATACATAGTTACAACATCGGCTGAACTCGTAATTCATAGTAAGGGTTTAGCGTATCATCGCGTGAATACGTAGTTACAACATCGCCTGAAATCGAAATTCATCACCTACAGGTTATTGGCCTGCTGGTGTTTCCACTTGGTTGTCTAGAATAGTCCATGGTCACCATCTATACTCTGGTAGATGAATACATCGCCACATTGCCTGTTAAGGTTATTGTATCTCCTTTCATCCTACATCACCTATTCATCATCATCTATTTACCTAATTATCATCACATTTCTATCATCGTCTATCTCTCATCATTTTATTTTATCACAAACCAACTATATCATCTACCCATGTTTCATTCGTAACATATTTGTAGATATAAAATAAATATATCGTTTAAATCTTTTAAAACATGTATAAAATCGTTCATCCAGCATAGACAACAAGTATTCAAATAATATGCACACATAGCACGTAATTTATTTAAAATACTTGATATCTATGTGTAAGATGAAAGTAACTATGCACTCACTTGAAAAGGTGGTGATTCTGAACTCAGACAGCGCTTCGCTTCTTAAAAATAATTTCCTTCGACGAAACCTAGTATTATTACCACTAGAGTTTAGTCTACTATTCGCCGAGACTAATTAATAGTCTAGCTATTATTGCTATTATATAAGAATTAAACAATACTTATATAACTCATAATAATAGCCCAAGTACTTATTATAAGTTCCTAATAACGTTACTATAATTAAATAAAAGCTATATTAAAAATAGCGTAGGCGTAGCTCACTTACAGCAAATTATATAGAAAACCGGGCTTTGCTTGGATTATCGTTCCCGAGCCGAAAATCTCTTCTTCTCGGATCCATCGAGCACTCCGGGGCTTCCGTCATGTGCAAGGGAGGTTCCCTAGGCTTTTCAGGGGGTTTCGGGGTTAGAGAGAGGTTCTAGAGAGAGAGTAAAGTGAAGAAAGAATGGGAAAATTGTGAAGAAAATGAGGGTGGGAGAGGTTCTATTTATAGGGTGAAAATGGCTGAACTTGGTGCCACATGTGACCATCTAGTGGCAAGACATTGGGAGAAAGCAATGGCCAAGATTGTGCCACATCACTCCTTTTCGCACAGCACACTTCCGACTTCTAAAATCCGTAACTTTCACATATGACCTTCGTTTTTGAAGTTATTTATATCCACGCTTAGGTAAAAATAAGACCTACAACTTACATTTTGACTCCGTTGGCTAATTCTCGACCGATCTCAAAATTAAATAGTACGAGGAGATTAGATTGCTAAATGTCCGTGTAATATTCATAACTTCTACATACGGACTCTGTTTTCGTCTGTCTTTTTACCGTTGAGTTCCTATTAATGAGATCTTCAATTCTCATTTAGGTCACGTAGGCCAAAAACTGCTCGATCTAAAATTTCAGTTTCGGGTTGTGCACTGCTAAGCCAAATCTTAGAAAATTCATAACTTCCTCATACGAAGTCAGATTTGGGCGTTTTTTTTTTGTATGTTCTCAGTTTAATATATACTACAACTTTTATTTAGATTTCTAAGGCTAAAAAGTCCTCCATCATAAATTCACTATTTACGTCTCTTGGTGTCGTGTCGGTTTTGCTATAAAACTTCGACGGACCATAACTTCTTCGTTATAACTCGGATTTCAACGTTCTTTATATGTTCGGAACCCTTGAGACGTATTCTACAACTTGGTTAAGATTATTTATTCTAAACAATATTTTGTCAAAAATTCGTTTTCGACCCCTATTATCTCTAAATTGACTAGCCCGGTTCTACGGGCGTTGCAATTATCTACCCCTTAGGTTGATTGCATCCCGGAGTCATCAACGAAATAGGGCTCACATGATGAATCCATACGATATCTCTTTATCCTAAGTAATAACCGTAACTTTGATGTTTCTTTGAACGAATATCTAACTCAAAGACTTCCTGATTGCAGGCGGTGCTCGATCTTGCACTTGCTCCCTATCTCACGTTAGTCTCCAAATTATGACCTTCAAGTTACAATCTCGATCCTTAATGGAGATTGCTTCTTCTTCTTAACAGACTTAAGATAAGTCATTTTATTACTAAAATGGACCGATGTGTGATATTCTAATGACTTATGATCGTATGTTCCTACGCTTAGACTCAGGTCTCTTAGAGTCTTCCAGAACAAACTATACATTTCTTCATGTTCTAATCACATCTTAAAATGTAGTGTTTCTAGCTACAAGAAACTATCGCGATACCTCTACCGATCGCTTTAATTATCTATTTCAATCTTCCGACTTAAGTCAGATGCTACATCAAACTTGGTTCTCTGAACCACATAACATACTCATCGTAGTCAAACTCAATTAGATATGATACTAGGGTCGGAATAACAATCATCTTCTTAGTCATTATCGAAACGATGGTAACAGCATACTTGAATAAAATGAAATCATTTACTAGCTTCTTGATAACCATGTGACTTTCCCTGATCCAAGCGTGAGTCTTGTGCTTCCGGTAGTATATGCATCTGCTACCTTTCACACCTACTCATACTCGTCCCACGTATAGTCTTGCAGTTTTCCAATTAACCATAAAAAAATCACATAACAATTTAACACGTCAGATATCAAAACGAATGTTTTATATTATTCCTTGAAACGATCACATAGGTGTTCAAGTTCAACCTATACTATGCCTCTAATAGGCTACACTTCCTAATACTATCTGCATGGCTTCTTCATAACTTGATCATCGGATATCCATCCTCACTCCTGATTCCTTGCATTGCCATCTACTTCATCAAGGATCATTTGGAATGCTCTTGCTTTTGGCATTAGCGGTGTATTTTGCCTTGCAACTTCTTCTTTGGACAGTTCTTCGAAATATACCCATCATCTCCACATTCGTAGCACTTCTTGTTGTCGAATGTACAATCTCTGGAATAGTGACCAGTCCTACCAAACTTATAGCACGTCACTTCTCCATCGCATCTTCCGAAGTGCTTCTTCTTGCACTTCTCACACCATCTTGCTTCACCTCCTCCTCCTCCAGACTTCGGGAATTTTCTCTCCTTGCTGGACCTTGAAGATCCTTCATGCTTCCTTTTCTCGCCAACTTCAGCTCTCTCTAGACCCTTTTCTCTTATCTGGGTCTCCACATTCTTAGCAGCCCAGATGGCGGCTTTCAGAGTGGTTGCTTGCTTGACCATTGGACCAAAGTCCGCTAGTAATCTGTGGCCAAACTTGTTGACCTTGGAGAGTTCATTTAGAACTAGATAAGGAACGAGCTTCATCTTCTCCGTAAAACTTGCAGCATACTCGCTAACACTCATCCTCCCCTTCTTCAGATTCTAAAATTCATTGTTGATCTCCAGAAGATCCTGCTCAGAGCAGTACTGCGTCTTTAATTGCACTAGGAAATCTTCCAAGACATCTTGCTTGCTTCTCCCTTGGGCATTGTGTTAGCTAGTAGCTTCCACCAGCCCGGTACTCTAGACTTTAACAGAGGGACCGCAAGGGTGGTATTTTGTTTGTTGCTACACTCGCAACTCTCAAACACTATCTCCATCTCGGAGATCCAATCCATAACTTCCACCGGTGATGGGCTTTCAGAAAGACTTGGGGGTTTGGATGCCATGAAATCCTTGTACTTGCATCCACGTTCGTCATTTCCTCCTTCCTTATTGTTTCGTCTAACTATCGGTGGGTTGTCTTGACCAACCGTCCCACTATAGTTCCCTCCTGCTAACTGCCCATCTTTCAGCTCCGGGTTTTCAATAGGCATCGTAAGTTCCTCTCGATTTTGTTGAAGGAAACGCCTTGTTTCCTCCATTTGACGATCCAACATCATTTGGATCATCGCTTGTACCCCAGACATGGTGATTGGCATTGGCTTAGGTGCGATTACTACAACAGGTATATGTTCAATCACTGGGGGTTGTTGATTCCTATTTCCATTCATGTTCCCGAGTCCACTTCGGGTTCTTGCCATTTCGATCTATTCACCAAATCAGACGGTCGGTGTGTAATGACGAAAATTAAGATAAGAAAGATTTTATCTATGATTGACGTATAAATCTCGTTATCTCTCCAAAAAGCTATATGCCAGTTCTAATACCGTAATTAAACGTTTAGAAACCTGAACACATAAAGTTTCCATATCCAGTCGGCAATAGACCATAGATCCAATCATATAATGCATATCATAAATCATTTAGCACATAAAATCATGTTATGCATTTTTTTCTAAAAAATCTAGTGCTTGTGTCTATTCAAGTGTATTACCTAAGATACACTCCTCACAATCATTGCTTAGTATTCTAAGTTTAAGTCTAGAAATAAATCCATATTCCTAGTTCGCTTAAACTAATGCTCTGATACCAACTGTGACATCCCCATTTTAACGGCCAAAAAAGACCGATTTTTGTTTATGCTTTATAAAAATCAAAGTATCTCTTTTTATAAAAATGTTGCGGAATTTGTTCCCCAGAAAAATATGATAATTTCATTATCAAAGCATTTCCGAATAAATGTATTTTTATTCATTTTAAAACATTTGGGATGTCATCGTCAATACATAAACATAAGCATAAACAAAACATACATTCATTTGCACTAGTGATCTATATCTCCTTAATCTCTCAGTGTAATGTAACTTCACCTCGTCACCTGTGATACAAGTAACTGAGTGGGTCAGGTTGGCAAACCTAGTGAGTACATAGGGTTTTCAACCGACAATAATAAAATTATTATGTTTAATCATCGAACAATTAACCCAATTACCCATCCCCATTATCCTCTTTATTCCCAAGTACTTTCCCTAAGGATTTATCCTAAGGATCGTATCCTACATCATATTTACCTCTCGTCTCCTTACATCGCATTTCCTTATATGTTTGTTCCTAAGGACTCTCCCTTAGGATCATCGCCTACGTTGCATAGACAGTATTGATTCAGGGATTACTCCCTCAATATGTGCCCAACAAGGGTTAGGGCATCATCGCATGAATACGTAGTTAAAACATCGCCTGAACTCGTAATTCATACTAAGGGGTTAGCGTATCATCGCATGAATACGTAGTTACAACATCGCCTGAAATCGAAATTCATCGCCTACAGGTTATGGGCCTGTTGGTGTTTCCACTAGGTTGTCTAGCATAGCCTGTGGTCGCCATCTATACTCTGGTAGATGACTACATCGCTACATTGCATGTTAAGGTTATGGTATCTCCTTTCATCCTACATCACCTATTCATCATCATCTATTTACCTAATTATCATCACCTTTCTATCATCATCTATCTCTCATCATTTTATTTCATCACACACCAACTATTTCATCTACCCACGTTTCATCCGCAACATATTTGTAGATATAATATAAATGTACCATTTAAATCTTTTAAAACATGTATAACATCGTTCATCCAGCATAGACAACAAGTATTCAAATAATATGCACACATAGCACGTAATTTATTTAAAAACTTCATATCTATGTCTAAGATGAAAGTAACTATGCACTCACTTGAAAAGGTGGTGATTCCGAACTCAGACAGTGCTTCGCTTCTTAAAAATAATTTCCTTCGACGAAACCTAGTATTATTACCACTAGAGTTTAGTCTATTATTCGCCGAGACTAATTAATAGTCTAGCTATTATTACTATTATATAAGCGTTAAACAATACTCATATAACTCACAATAATAGCCCAAGTACTTATTATAAGTTCCTAATAACGTTACTATAATTAAATAAAAGCTATATTAAAAATAGCGTAGGCGTAGCTCACTTACAGCGGGTTATATAGAAAACCGAGCTTTGCTTGGAGTACCATTCCCGAGCCGAAAATCTCTTCTTCTCGGAGCCGTCGAGCACTCCAGGGCTTCCGCCTTGTGCTAGGGAGGTTCCCGAGGCTTTTCGGGGGGTTTCAGGGTTAAAGAGAGGTTCTAGAGAGAGAGTAAAGTGAAGAAAGAATGGGAAAGGTGTGAAGAAAAAGAGGGTGGGAGAGGTTCTATTTATAGGGTGGAAAATGGTTGAACTTGGTGCCACATGTCACCATCTAGTAGCAAGACTTTGGGAGAAAGCAATGTCCAAGGTTGTGCCACATCACCCATTTTCCCACAACACACTTACGACTTCTAAAATCCGTAACTTTCACATACGATCTCCATTTTTTACGTTATTTATATTTACGAGTAGGTAAAAATAAGATCTAAAACTATCATTTTGACTATGTCGGCAAATTCTCGACCGATCTTAAATTTAACAGTACGAGGTGATTATACTGTTAGACGTCCGCGTAAAATTCAGAACTTCTACATACGGACTCTGTTTTCGTCTGTCTTTTTACCGTCGAGTTCTTATCAATGAGATCTTCAATTCCCATTTAGGTCACGTAGGCCAAAAACCGCTCGATCTAAAATTCTAGTTTCAGGTTGTGCACTGATAAGCAAAATCTTAGAAAATTCATAACTTCCTAATACGAATTCAGATTTGGGCGTTCTTTTTGTATGTTCTCGGTTTAACGTATAATATAACTTTTTTTTAGATTTCTAAGGCTATAAAATCCTCCATCATAAATTCACTATTTACGTCTCCCGGTGTCGTGTCGGTTTTGCCGTAAAACTTCGATGAACCATAACTTCTTCGTTATAACTCGGATTTCAACGTTCTTTATATGTACGGAACCCTTGAGACGTATTCTACAACTTGGTTAAGATTATTTATTCTACATAATATTTTGTCAAAAAGTCATTTTTGACCCCTATTATCTCTAAATTGACTAGCCTGGATCTTCGGGCGTTATATATATATATATATATATATATATATATATATATATATATATATATATATATATATATATATATATATATTTGCATGGAGAAAAGAGGTGACACCTAATTAATACTTAGTGGTAACCCATGCATTATCCCTCATATGTCTAGGTTAAAACCTACATGTAATAACCAAATTGAGACCCCTCCCCTTCCTTCTTATTCCTCTCGGCTGAAGAACACCCACACACACAAACCTTCACTTTCAAACTCTCTAAAATATTCTCTCAAGAACTCTCATTTCCTCTCCAAAATTTTGTGAGTTAGTGTGGGTGTTTCAAGAGAGACATCATCAAGAACTCATCCATTGTGGTAGGATCTTACAAACCCAAGTTTCATACTTTATCTTTAAACTCTTTCACTCCTCTTACATCCATGTTTTGTTGAATCATGCTTCTTAGAAACATCTAAGTCCGAAAATCCTTCTCAAGAAGCTTCCTAGGTCCGAGATCTACTCAAATTTCACCAAGAACCGAAAACATCAAAGCAATGTGAGTTCATACCCCTTTTTTATCGGTTTTACTATGTTTTGGGGGAGGATACAAGTTTCTATGTGATAGATCTATGTATATGTGCATCTTTATGTGTGTTTTCTATATTATGCGTTGTGATTTTGTGATGAAATTTCATAGATCTCGAAAACTACAACAAAAATTTGTGATATTTGTAAACTAAAACACTTTATACAACCTACCATAAAGATCAAAGTGCTAAACATGCCAAGGATGTTGAAAAACTAAACAAAATCTTGTAAAGGGATCATTTTTGTCAAATAAACAAAAAGAATGGAGTTTTATGAAACATACAATTTTACATGGACTAAAAGACTCATGTATGCATAAAAATGGGTCTTTATGATAATCATAGTGTTAAAAGGGCCAAAAGTGTCAAATTTCGTAAAATGGTCCTTAATCTGGGCCTTCTGGGTTTCTTTGGACTTAAATTGTAATTTTATGATTTTTATGGATTAAATTGTCATTTAACACAAATTTGAGCCAAAATTGTAAACTTACGGTTTTATGGGCTGAAAACGTCACTTTATTTGGATTTGGGCCTAAAATGTCATTTTTACAAAACGTGGGCCGAAAATGTTATTTTTATTTAAAAAGGGCTGAAAATGTAAATTATATATATATATAGGCCAAAAACGTAAATTGTATAATAATGGGCCGAAAACATCAATTTATATTTACTTGGGCCAAAAATGTCAATTCATATACAATTGGGCCGAAGATGTCAATTTTCATAATATTGGGCCAAAACTGTTATTTTTAATCAAAGTGGACTAAAAATATCATTTTATTTAGATAAGCCCATGAATGTAAACTTTTGATCTTAAGGGACCTAAAGTGCCAACCTTACTAAAAATGTGCTCGAATTGTAAACTTTCTGCTTAATGTGCCAAAAACATCACTAATACAAAAATTAGGTCTTTATGTTATTTTGGTAAACAATTGAACAAAAACAAACAATGTAATAATAAATGGACTAAATACATTGATTACATGTTTATTGGGCTTGAAGGGTCTATTTACATGCTTATTGGGACTAATACTTACCTTACATGTTTATTGGGTCTTAAGGGTCCATTTAAATGCTTATTGGTTCTGGAATGTACAACACATGTTTATTGGGCCTTTGTGGCACATTTACATGCTTATTGGGCCTATAATATACATTACATGGTTATTGGGCCTTAGTGATCCTCCTACATGTCTGTTGGGTCTCGTACATTCACATTTATACTTGATGGACTTTTCAAAGATAAAACATACTAAAAAAAACATTATACAAAACATGATATCATATTCGCGTAAACATAGTTAAGGATCTAGTGAGACATGTCGGTTGACACCTCTAGATTGTACGATCGTAGCCTGTAGTTATAACCAGCATCTCCTGAAGGGAGAGCGAGAGTTTGTGTATAGATCTATACGGGGTGACACCCTACACCTAAGTTGTTCGCTACAGTTAGACTAGGCCGGTCTAGGGTAACAAACCTTACCTTAATCAAGTCGGCGCCTGAAAACGCCACGACTGGTGAACTCGTCAAAATCAAGTATGGTTAAAACGGCTCACATAGAGATCCACTCCAACAAGATTTTATGGAACACCTACAAAATCTTGTTGATACGAAAACATATATACACTGATATTCGGTCTTAGGGTTGAGACCACAACATTCTTATAAATAGAAAATATAGAATTTTCTAGGGAAATACACAGTTAAACAATACATTCTATTTACAACAGAAAATACAAGATTTTTAACTGGATTACATCTTTATATACGTTCGAAAAACAGAAAACACACATGCATTAATACTTGATTTTGTCACATCACGTTCAGACCATTTTTCAAAAAATATCGGATTTTCTGGTGTTTTGCTAACAATACAATACTTTTCATTCAAACATGCTTATGAACTCACCAACATTATATATGTTGACATTTTCAAATTAACTTGTATTCTCATGGAATCGTTAAGCAGAAAGGTCGACAAGAAATGTGGAATTTGTTATATTTTGTTATCATCATACATTGAATATTTTGGCGTGTAATTTATGATACTATACTTGATGTAAATGTTGGATTAGTGTCTAAGTCCATAACTATTTTGGTATGTACTTGACCCGATGGTGCATGGTCCTTTTGGGTTGCCTTCACCAAAGCAACTTGATAGGATGAATTATGGAGAGAAAGGATTAAATATGATTTATTAATATATTATGAGAATAATATATTAAAGGAGAAATTATATTGTTTAATTAATATTAGTCAAGAATTAATAAGAATTAAGTTTGTGACTAAAAGAGATTAATTAAACTTAAGGGACTAGAATTGTAATTATAAGATAATTGCAATTTGGGCTATGGATTGCCTTATATTAAGGAGTGGACGAATTCTATGGGGAAACCCATAAGAAATCGTCCAACGCCTTAAGGAAAGGGATCCATGGGTTGCTTAGAGCTTAAGCATCCAAATTAGGGTTTCCTTGTTAGATAACCCTAATAGCCTCACTATATATAGAACCCTTAAGGCTCAAAAACGTGGGGAACTTCTCTTGTAGGGTTAGAACACATTTTGGGCAGCCTCCATCCTCTCTCCTCCTCATCCTCTTGCTCTTGGTGTTTGTGAACCATTAGAGGAGTGACATTTGTGACTCTAAGCTTTCTAAAGTCAATACAAGAAGGATTTGGGATTGTTATTGCTACATAACAATCAAGGTAATATCTTAAACCTATTCTCATATTAATATGATTACTTGAATGCTTGAATTAGGGTTTATAGTCTTGGATAACTTGCATGTACAATAGAGAAACCTAGATCCAAGCATTAGGGTTTGTATGAGCACATAGGATGTTCTTATAGCGAAAACCCATCAGTAAACAATGTTAGTTGTATTTTGATATGTATGATGATGGTGTTGTCTTGTTTCAATTATATACATTGTGATGATATTACAAGATGAAGTCACGCATAAGCCCCCGGACGTTTCCGCCGTCTAGTTCGGGGGTGTGGCAGATTGGTATCAGAGCATTGTTTATAGTGAACTGGCATATCTAATCATACTTGATATGCAACTATAAATACAATGAGACTAAAACACTCTGAATAAAATGATGCCTAGGTATACAATAAAAACTATAACACTATAACCCTCTGGAAGAAATTGAACATTGTGATTAAACCCGAACATTTATGTAGCTATATTACGGATAAATATAGCCTGATCAACTATATTTATTCAAAATATGAAGAACATGTGTTTGGGAGTAACCATGGAGGGAAACGGATCTAGAAGCTTACCTCATATCCAAGAAATCTAAAGAGCGAGAACTTAAATAATAAAAATACTATAGGGGTATTTTTTGAAATACTATACGCATACTCTTTTTACAACATCTCTTACCCCCCCCCCCCCCTCGCGTGCAGACACGATGGTCGGATTTCATCACCCTGGAGATTCCTATTTCCCCAATTAGGGAAATGGCGGATGGTTAGAACCCGAAGAAGAGCCTGAAGATGAAGGACTGGCAGAACCGGTAATCGACTTAGACGAGGAGGAGGCAGAGGGCAGTGACGCAGATGACTCGGACACGGGGTCTGAAGTCATCAATCCGCCGTACATGGCCAGGGTGCCCCCATACAGGATGGGCCCCAATGGTCCCACGCCCCCATGGGTACATGACATCTGGAGATGAAACCGCTAGATAGGGGTGCGACCCCCATTCGGTATGAACCGAGACTACTACGACTTAAGCCACGGTGGACCTGCCGTCCGAGCTTTGCCTGTGATAGTAAGGAGGACGTGTGATATGGGGGAGCAGTCGCAGGCGACCGCTGGCCAGATGCTGGCCATGAGAGCCGTAGTGGAGCGCGCGGGGAGGATGAAACACGAGGTAGTTATGGACTACCACGAGCGCCAGATAGCTTTGCAATCCCGGCTTCGGGACGCTAAGCACCACCTGGCTAGACTTCAAGGCGCATCTACCTCATCGTCAGTACCACCAGACCCACCTCGTCGCAGCAAGTACTCATCCATGTACTATCGTTATGATTTCCTTTTATGTACTATGCTATGTACTATCGACCATATGTTTAAGTGATTACACCACTCATAAGGTCGTCATGTTGTCGGATCATATGTTTCCCTATGTACTGTATTCCTTTTAGGCAAATTTTCCCTGTATTAAAATGGTTATTACTAGTGAAAATGATACATACATACATACATTTATATATATATATATATATATATATATATATATATATATATATATATATATATATATATTATCGTGATGTTGTGATCTGCTATGTGTTCTATTACTTTTACATGTTGATTTTATGCATTAACTAACTTATACACGACCAAATCACCGATACCGTGCTATAACCAAGAAATCTTGAAACTAAATACATGGTACTCAACATCTTTCCGCTCCATGATAGAAATATGCCTCAAAGACCAAACCATGGAAACAACACGACACCGACGCCACTAGAGATAAACTCAGCCGCATTCCAAGCTACAGTGTCAGCTACGGTCACTGCAGCATTGGCGCAAATTCACAATGGAAACAATGGTGGAGGTAATGGGCAAGGAACTGGAAGCACAAATCAGGGAACAAATCATGGACACAAAAGAACCTGCACCTACAAAGACTTCACAAATGCCAAGCCTCGAACCTTCAACGGGATAGGAGGCGTAATAACCCTGAAAATATGGATAGAGAAGGTGGAATCAGTGTTCGAGATCTGTGGATTTCATAAGGAGTGCAAGGTCAAGTTTACGGCCTGCACATTCATTGATCAAGCTCTCTCTTGGTGGAATGGCCACGTAAAGGCCATGACGCTCCCGATGGAAAACGCTATGACATAGGAGGAGCTTAAGGAGATGTTGTTGGCCGAGTACTGTCCTAGGGGTGAAATCCAGAAAATGGAGCAAGAGCTATGGAACCTCACGGTTCAAAACTCTGACATCGATGCTTACATATCAAGGTTTAATGAGCTATCTCTCTTGTGTCCAGGAATGATCACATCAGATTGGAGGAAGATTGAAAGGTTTATTTGGGGATTGATCGCGCCAATCCAAGGGAATGTGATAGCAGCAAACCCAACCACGTATGACAATGCAAAGAGAATAGCCAAGAATCTATACGACCATGGAAACAAAAAGGGTGCCAAAGTAGGGGAGGTGGAAGTTAAAAAGGAAGGTAATAACAAGAAGGGTAAGAACAACAAGCGAAAGGGGCGACCGAACTCGGAGTAATCAAAGAAGCAACAAACAGTGACTGTCCATGCTGCTACTCAAGCTACCACAACACGACATGCTCTAGCCTCAGCCACACCAAATGCTCCCAAACTGTGACAACCCAAAATTTCCATTCTGAACAAACCATTTGAAGCCAATAGAAGTAGAACAGTTACAGTGAAAACTCAGATTTCGAGTATAAGTTTGGCAATTTTCAGGATTTTACACTTAAGGAGATATTAGGAGAGTGGATGCACTAGGGTTTTGTGCAACACTGTTATTCCAATACTCTAGGATATTAGAGTTCATTCCGAGAATAGAAATATTTTCTGCCAAAAATCCCAGGACTATATATAGAAAACTGAACCAAATAGTTCATTAGTTGAATTCCAATTAGAGAAAAGCCAAAATTCTCTCTCACGAATCTTCGGGTTTTTATCCCAAATTGTGAGTACTTCGATCTAGTTATGTTATATAGCTTAGATTGTGCTTAGAAACACCAATACATATTAAATTTGTGAGACTCGGGAGTTTACCGCCCAAGAACGTTCTTGGGGAGAAAACTCCATTTTAAGGTCCTAAAGGGTTCCAATGACCCTCAAAGCTTTAGAACTCGAACTAGAAGCCTTCATTTCATATTTAGGACACCAAAATCAATTAGAAACAATGATGAAAGTGAGTTCACGGCCAAGGAGCTTCTTGGGCCGTGAACTCCATGTTTAGGTGCCAAAATGCTTTGAAACACTTCGTAAGGCTTAGGCTTAAACTAGGACAAGTAATCTAAAGTGTTTATAGCCTAGAAAACATAAGGAATCACATGTATTAAGGAGTTTATGGCCAAGACAAGTTCTTGGGTCGTAAACACCTATAAAGGGGTCAAATGACACCCTAACTCCTTCCTTATGCCTAGAACCCAACATAGATCATAACCTTGAAATGTTTGAGACTTGAAAACACCATAAACACCCTCCCAAGGGATTTTACAGCCTTAAACTCCAAGGGAATATGGTCCTAGGGCCGTAAACTCCTCAAAGGAGTTAATAGGAAGCCCAAACACTTGATTTAGCCTTGAAACAATTCACCACTAGAGTTGTAATAATTCTAAGCTTCATTTAGAGACTTGGTTGAGAGTTTACGGCCAGGAGTTTACTCCCCTGGGCCGTAAACTCCAAAACATATGGCCATTAGACCATAAACTCCCGTTAGGGGCATTGCACTCCTTTGTTGCAACCCATTAGCCTCCTAGCACTTGACCAAAAGTGTTTTCCTCGCGTTAAAATGTTTATACTTGTATAATTAGTGTTTTAATCACTAATTATTTATATACATATGTTTTCATATGAAATTAGGATCATTGTGTGTGCCTAAAGTCTTCATTTGACACCAAGCACTCGTCCGATCCTTCCTTACGATAACAGTCCGTTCAATTCCAGTCACTTACTGCAGGTGAGTTCATACCCCTTAACCAATGATTTAAACTGTTTTTAAATGTTTTATGGGGGGATACAAGTAGAATTATGCTAGTTATTATATCAATCACATGTGATTAATATGCAGCATTCAAATGATTTACTACACATTAGCCGTTTTACCAAACAGTTTCCTTTAAATGATTTTTATAAACATTTTGTATGTTTTAAACTCCTTATTACACTATACATTTTACTCTGTATATCACATTTCAAACTTATTTACAATTGTGTTCCAAACAAATGTTTCCTTATACATAAACTGTTTTATCAAACCTATGCCTTCAAACTGTTTTATTGGTTGACATCAAGTCGATCTTTTCTGAAAATAATAATTATGTTCAAATGTTTTACAAAACTTATTTGTGCTTTTATATTATAAATTGCATACCTCTATATTTATAGTTATATAAGAAATGTTTAAAAGACTTAGGAAGGCTATCCACCCTATTTCCTTTTCGCGCTTGAGATGTGGTCTGGTGGGATATCGGGTACTCGTCCGAAGGTCGTTTGAATATTAGTTATATATCATGTGTACATATATAGTCATAAAAGGTCCTTCCAGTTCATCCCATTCCCTTAGGTACCAAGGGTATACATCCATGTTCATACGTCCCAGTTAGATTACTAGTAAACTACCATATGGGTAGTTTAGGAAGATACTAGAACTATTACTAGAACGCGATATCTTACAATGAGTCAGTTCATTCATGAGTCTATACTTGCTAGATAGAGAGCACATACATTATAGCTAGAACATTTCATTACTATGAGTACATATACAACTATACTAGGAAGAGAACATATACAATGATACTAGAACAAGTACATTACTATACTTGCTAGATAGAGAGAGAACACACATTACAGCTAGCACACGTCGAACATTTCCGTACATTACACTTACATTAATACGTTCATAAAATTGTGATCCACTGTATCGGAGCATGCCTTAAATGTCATGGCCCAAGTTGTAGCCAGAGTCTATTGAAGGGAGAGCATGGGTTTGCATCAAGATCTATACTAGATTGACTATCCCACACCTTGTTGCTGGCTATAGCCGGACCTGCAGGTCTGCGGGTGCTAAACGTCATTCCTTATTACGACCATTCTTATGTCGTTGTTACCAGTCGATAGTATGGTGCAATTAATCACATGATGCCTTAATACAAATCCGGTTTAAGGTAAATAGTACAGCAGTAGTTCTTATAGTGCTACGTTTTAGTACTACATTAATTTTCCCTGTACATATATTTAGTGATCTTTTCACTTAAACTAAAAATGTAAAAACTATATTTTGTTAATAATAGTTACACTTGGGAAAATTACACACTTTTACATAACACGAACAGTTAGAACAGTTAAGTCTTGGTAGAAGGCTACATTGAGAACAGTTAGGTATTGGTAGAAGACACCCTTATATAATAGTAGCAATCATAGGGATTTCTAGAGTTTTTCAAACATTTACAGTTGTTTTACAAACATTTTCATACTTACAGTTCTTATACATTTTCAATACTTACAATTCATTTACATACAAATTAAGACACTAAATACTTATGATCTCACCAGCTTCAAAGCTGATACTCGCTTTCAAAATTACTTGTATCCTCAGGTCATCATAGACAGGTACCGATGCAAGGAGAAAGGAAGATGGAGCTTGTTCAAGACTCATCTTTCATTTTGATTTATGCTTTAGTGTTTATCAAAATTTGATAGAACATACTTGTATAATAATTTTATTATTAATGCAATGGATGATGTTGTTGCTTGTTTACTACTTTTCATTGTTGTGATACTGTACATGACGTCCTCCGCCCCAGAACGTTTCCGCCGTTCTTGGTTTTGGGGTGTGACACAAACAACACTCAGGAACCCTACCTAAGTGCAACAAATGAAACTTCCACCATCACGGAGAATGCACGGAGATGCATTACACAAGTTGCAACCGAAAGGATCACACTGCAAGATACTGTAGAACTCATCTACAACAGAACCAACAGTCGAAAAACAACAACAACAACAACAACAACAACAACAAAAACAACAACAACAAAAAAAACAACAATGATGGGGCCAGTTACACCTGCTATAGGTATGGTGGAACCGGTCACTTCAAGCGCAACTGCCCTAAAGCAAACAACCAGGGGGCAGGAACCTCAGGAAGGGTATTGGCACTAGATCAAGGTGAAGCAGTTAACAGTTGTTACTGGTACATTCCTACTTAACAACACATACACATGCATCTTATTCGATAGTAGGGCAGAGTGAAGCTTCATAAGTAATAAATTCAAACACTTACTAAATCAACAACCCCAGAAGCTCAACTAAGCCTTCACAGTGGAGATGGCTAATAGGAAAACTGAAACAACCAAAGATGTCTATGTAGGGTGCACATTAACACTAAACAATCACTCTTTCCAAATAGATTTGATGCTAGTAAACATTAGGACTTTTGATGTGATAATCGGCATGGATTGGTTAAGCCCCCACCATGCTGATATTATGTGTCGCGAGAAGGTAGTTCACCTTCATCTTCCTAATCACGAAACCCTAATGATCTATGGTGATAAAAAAATGGCGCCAATCTTCGCCTTATCTCGTGCATTAAGGCACAAAAGTGCCTACACAAGAAGAACTACACATTCCTCGCTTATGTGGTGGATAAGACCAAAGAAGAAGTAAACATTAAAGACATCCCAGTTGCATGCAACTTCCCGGATGTATTTCTAGAATACCTTCCGGGAATACCCCCAGAAATACATGTCGAATTCCAAATCGACCTAATACCAGGAGCCACATCAATTGCCAAATCACCCTATAGGTTAGCTCCCACCAAAATGCAGGAGTTATCCATTCAACTAAGTGAGCTGCTTAGAAAAGGGTTCATCCGACCAAGCTTCTCACCTGGGGAGCTCCGGTCTTGTTTGTCAAAAAAAAAAAAAGACAGATCCTTCAGAATGTGCATCGATTATAGGGAATTAAACAAGCTCACCATCAAAAATCGGTACCCACTTCCTCGGATTGATGATCTATTTGACCATCTTCAAGGAGCTAGTTATTTCTCAAAAATAAATCTGAGATCCGGTTATCATCACCTCCGAGTCCGAGAAGAGGACATTGCAAAAACTGCTTTTCGAACACGATACGGACATTACGAATTTGTTGTGATGCCCTTCGGTCTAACAAATGCCCCCTCTGCATTTATGGACCTCATTAATCGAGCTTGCCGCCCATTCCTTGATAATTTTGTGATTGTCTTCATCGATGATATTCTTATCTACTCACGAAGCAAAGAATAGCATGGTCAACATCTCCGTCAAAGCTTCGAAAGACTGAGAGATGAACGATTATATGCAAAGTTTTCCAAATGCGAGTTCTGGCTCCGCAGTGTAAACTTTTTGGGTCACATAGTCAGCAAGGACGGGATTCACGTAGATCCTTCCAAGATCAAAGCCATTGAAGGCTGGGCGATTCCGAAAACACCAACAGAAATCCGTCAATTCTTAGGTCTCGCAGGCTACTACCGAAGGTTTATCCAGTATTTTTCTAAGATAGACAAACCCATTACGGCCTTGACACAAAAGGGTGTGTCCTTCGACTGGACAAAAAAGCAGGAAGACGCCTTCCAAACCTTGAAACGAGTCCCTGTGGTGTACCAGTGCTATTCTTACCAGAAAGGACCGAAGATTTCATAGTCTACTGTGATGCTTCGAATCAAGGGTTAAGTTGTATCCTCATGCAGTGTAGAGAGGTGATAGTCTACACATCCATGCAACTAAAGATGCATGAAGTAAATTACACAACACATGATCTCGAGTTGGGGGCAGTGGTCTTTGCACTAAAAATTTGGAGGCACTACCTCTACGTTACAAAGTGCACCATCTTCACCGATCACAAAAGCCTCCAGCACATTCTAAACCAAAAAGTGTTAAACATGAGAGGGTGAAGATGGGTTAAGTTGCTAAATGATTACGATTGCGAGATCAAGTACCACCCAGACAAAGCTAACGTAGTAGCCAATGCCCTGAGCAAAAAGGAATACTCTGGTCGCCGAGTGAAAACCCTATCTATAACCATCGAATCCCACCAAACCTTGCAGATCAAGGAAGCCCAAACAGATGCTTTGAAACCGAAGAATGTCACAAAGTGAAACACTGTGTGGGATGGATAAGAGCCTTGAAACCAAGGAGGACGGATCTTATTATTTCATAAATAGAGTCTGGGTCCCTAAACTTGGGGAATTTAGAGAGGTCATTATGAACGAAGCCCACAGGACGCGATATTCCATTCATCCGGGTTCAGATAAGATGTAGCTGGATATTAAAAATACTATTGGTGGCGAAATATGAAGTCAGAGATCGCCACTTACATGGGAAAGTGTCTCACTTGCGCCAAGGTGAAGGTGGAATGCCAAAAGCCCTCAGGACTATTACAACAGCCAATAATACCCGAATGGAAATGGGAAAGGATTACTATGGACTTCGTAACCAAATTACCTAAGACGGAAGACGGGTTGGATGCTATCTGGGTAATCGTCGATAGGTTAACTAAATCCACCCATTTACTGCCAACAAAGGAATCTTACAAGATGGAAAGGTTGACGCAAATCTACATCAAGGAAATCATAAGAATTTATTGGGTGCAAGTGTCTATTATCTCAGATCGAGATAGTAGATTTGCTTCACGATTTTGGCAATCGCTTTAGAAGGCAATGGGAACACAACTAGACATGACCACTGCTTACCACCCTCAAAACGATGGCCAAAGCGAATGAACCATCCAAACACCTGAAGACATGCTCCGAGCCTGTGTGATTGACTTCGGAAAGTCGTGGGATACTCACTTGCCTTTGGTTGAATTTGCATAAAACAATAGTTATCACACGAGTATCAAGGTTGCTCATTTTGAGGCACTATATGGTCGCAAATGCAGATTGCCTCTATGTTGGGTTGAGGTGGGAGACACCCAACTAGAAAAAGGAAAATCACCAGCCAGGACTCTCACAGGGCCATAAATCGTTCACGAAACAACAGAAAAGATAATCCAAATCAGAGCCTGACTTCAAGCATCAGGAGACCGACAGAAGAGCTATGCTGACAAACAGCGAACACCTATGGAATTCCAGGTCGAAGATCGGGTACTATTGAAGGTCTCTCTCTATAAAGGGATGAATCGTTTTGGGAAACGGGGGAAGCTAAACCCGAGATAGATTAGGTCATTCGAGATTCTTACCCGAATTGGTCAAGTGGCTTATAAGCTGCAACTACCTGCGGAGCTCAACAACGTACACCCCGTGTTCCACGTCTCTAATTTGAAAAACTGCTTATCAGATGAAACTGTTTTCATTCCGTTAGAAGAAATTAAAATAAACGAGAATCTCCTGTTCGTCGAAGAACCAGTCGAGATAATGTATATGGAAGTGAAGCGTACGAAGCAGAGTCGCATTCTGATTGTGAAGGTTTGATGGATTGCTAAGCATGGACCAGAATTCACATGGGAATGCGAAGACCAGATGAAGCAGAAGTACCCTTACTTATTCTCTCATTCATGATCCTACCTTTCGAAACAATTTCGGCACGAAATTCCCTCTAACGGGGGATGATGTCACAACTAGCATTTTTAGCTAGGAAATTTGATTCTCATGTAAACATCATCTATTGTAAGGCATGTACTCTAAGTGAAAATCATACTCTATCCTCAATCAAAACCATCCATTTGAATCCAAACTCTTGATTTATGTTCAAAACCTAGTACAATACGTTCCATATAGTCAACTATGGGTTGAAAACCCTAAAAATCCCGGTTTAAGTTTAATATGGACTAGGATCCTCTTATTGGGCTTAATGTACAAATAAACTTTATGTTTGACTATTTTGGGCTAAGGGATCCTTATTGGGCTCTAGTAGGACCCACATTCATGAAACCAAAACATTATAGGCCATGTGGGCCTAAAATGGTTCAATTTATCCCTAATGAGAAATGATGGGCCATAAACTCAAAATCTTTCATCTTATTAGGCTGTGAACCCTCATAAGGGCCCAATGGACCGAGAACCATTCATTTGGGCCTTATAATATTGAAATCAAGCATGAAAGGCCCAAATTACTTCTCCTTTCTTCTATTCTCTCTCTTGGCCCAACAACAACAATACAAAAAAAAAATATTTGCATGGAGAAAAGAGGTGACACCTAATTATTACTTAGTGGTAACCCAATCATTATCCCTCATATCTCTAGGTTAAAACCTACATGTAATAACCAAATTTAGACCCCTCCCCGTCCTTCTTATTCCTCTCGGCCGAAGAACACCCACACACACACACTTTTACTTTCAAACTCTCTAAAATATTCTCTCAAGAACTCTCATTTCCTCTTCAAAATTTTGTGAGTTAGTGTGCATGTTTCAAGAGAGACTTCATCAAGAACTCATCCATTGTGGTAAGATCTTTCAAAACCAAGTGTCATACTTCATCTTTAAACCCATTCACTCCTCTTACATCCATTTTTTCATGAATCGTGCTTCTTAGAACCATCTAAGTCCGAAAATCCTCCTCAAGAAGCTTCCTAGGGCCGAGATCTACTCGATTTAACACTAAGAACCGAAAACATCAAAGAAATGTGAGTTCATACCCCTTGTTTTTCTGTTTTACTATGTTTTGGTGGAGGATACAAGTTGCTATGTGTTAGATCTATGTATTTGTGCATGTTTATGAGTGTTTTCTATGTTATATGTTGTGATTTTTTGATGAAATTTAATAGATCTCGAAAACTGTAACAAAAATTTGTGATATGTGTAAACTAAAACACTTTATACAACCTACCATAAAGATGAAAGTGTTAAACATGCTAAGGGTGCTGAAAAACTAAACAAAATCTTGTAAAGGGATCATTTTTGTCAAATAAACAAAAAGAATGTAGTTTTATGAAACTTACGGTTTTACATGGACTAAAAGAGTCATATATGCATAAAAATGGGTCTTTATGATAATCATAGTGTTAAAAGGGCCAAAAGTGTCAAATTTCATATAATGGGCCTTCACGGTTTCTTTGGGCTTAAATTCTAAACTTATGATTTATATGGAATAAATTGTCATTTAACATAAATTTGAGCCAAAAATGTAAACTTAAAGTTTTATGGGTTAAAAACATCACTTTATTTATATTTGGGCCTAAAATTTCATTTTTAGAAAACTTGGGCCGAAAATGTCATTTTTATTTAAAAAGGGTTGAAAATGTGTGTGTGTGTATATATATATATATATATATATATATATATATGTGTGTGTGTGTGTGTGTGTGTCTATATATATATATATATATATATATATATATATATATATATATATATATATATATATATATATATATATATATATATATAATGTAAATTGTATAATAATGGGCCGAGAACATCAACTTATATTTACTTGGGCCAAAAATGTCAATTTATATACAATTGGGTCGAAGATGTCAATTTTCATGATATTGGGCTAAAAATGTTATTTTTAATCAAAGTGGGCTAAAAATGTTATTTTATTTAGATAAGCCCATGAATATAAACTTTTGATCTTAAGGAACCTAAAGTGCCAAGCTTTCTAAAAATGTGCCCAAATTGTAAACTTTCGACTTAATGGGCCAAAAACATCACTAATACAAAAATTAGGTCTTTATGTTATTTTGGTAAACAATTGAACAAAAACAAACAATGTAATAACAAATGGATTAAAATACATTGATTACATGTTTATTGGGCTTTAAGGGTCTATTTACATGCTTATTGGGCCTAATACTTACCTAACATGTTTATTAGGCCTTAAGGGTCCATTTACATGCTTATTGGGTCTGGAATGTACAACACATGTTTATTGGGCCTTTGTGGTCCATTTACATGCTTATTGGGGCTATATTATACATTACATGGTTATTGGGCCTTAGTGGTCCTTCTACATGTCTGTTGGGCCTCGTACACTCACATACATACTCGATGGACTTTTCAAACATAAACACCTTATTAGACCAAAGACATACTAGATTAACAAGTTTACATTGGCTAATTTTCAAATTGGTATAAATACTTATCAGTAGACATCATGTTAATAGAATAACTAATGATAAACAAAGTCAAAATAGAGAAATATAACACCTCATTAAGCCAACACCAGACCAGATTAACAAAACTACATATTCTAATTTTCAAATGGATATAAATACTTATCAATGGACATCATGTGCAAATGAATGGATGAAATATTTGATTCAAGCATTTTAACAAACAGTTGGCAGGCAAAAATCATATGCCTTCTGAATCTTAAGCTATATGATAGGTTATATGTAAAATCAAAATTTGCTCTACTAGAATATCTCCATAAGACTTTAACTCCCAAATGTTTTTCAAAATTCATGAATCTTAGACGGAGATTCAAATAGCAAAATTCAAGGAATACTAGAATAGGCTAATGATTTTTTAGATTGAAATTTTTTTATGAACATCCAATAATCACATCGGGACTAGCAGAAAAGAAAAAAATAGAAAATGTAAAACTAAAAATTAATATTCAAAAAAAATGAACATCGAATTTCACCTTGCGCTAGGGATTGAGGCACCGACGACATTAGCTCTAACGATTATGACGTCAGCATTGCAGGTGGAAGAAGGCACCGATGACACCAGCAACAAAAAAAATCATAACTTATAGAGGAATATTTCTAAAACCAAGAAGAAACTCGAACCCCCAATTAATATAATAAGAACCTTAATCGAAGAACATACCTGGTTCGATGAAGGATGAATGGCAGAAAAAGGGGAGCAATTTCGATGAAATTAATAGGTAGTCAAGCAAGCAGCAGACAACGGAACCAAAAAAGCACGACCTGGGGGAAGCTATTTGTGGATGAAGCAGATGCAAATGGTTAAGACGATAGTGGATGTAACATCCGGATTCCCAGGTATTATATTTTGTTCCTTTATTTTTGGTTAAGACTCGGCGAGTTGGCGTCCAAAATCACCGAGTATGGTCGCAAATTTGTATGTGAGTTCATAGCTGGACTCGGCGAGTCCATGCTGTTTAATGAAACCCTAATTTCCAGGGTTTGAGGCCTATTTAAAGGCCCTTAGGGCCGTCATTTGCGGCCACCAACCCCTAGAGAGAAACACTAAGAGATCTAGAGCATTTGTGAGGAAGGAGAGGCCATTCTTGATCCTTTTGTGGGTGTTTTTGCAAGAAGAAAGTGACCAAGGCAAGAGGAGGCTGAAGGAGGTGCGATTTTGGTGGTTTTTGAGCTCATAGAGACTGTATTGAGGGATTATTCTTGGGCATTCTTTAGTTTTGGTGTTGATCCTTTGTGTTAGGGTTTTCTAACCCTTTTAGAGGTTGATTAAGTAAAGCATTTGGTCCCTTCTCGAGTTTGTGTTCTGGATCTGGACCCAAAGAGGTCCAGAAGCCTTAACCATTGGAGCTTTATGAGTCATTTTGGGAGTCATGAGCTTGGGATGTCATTTTTGGGGATAAATCACCATTTTGGACCATTTAGATGTTATATGAGTGCCAAGGTCCGAACTTTACGTGATTATAAGGCTTGGGGAGGCCATATCTATGATTGTATGGAACAGATCTGACCTCAGGAGTTGTATAGAGTTTGTGCATGGCATGAACTCGCCGAGTCCGAAGAACAGACTCGGCGAGTAGTATGAAGGTTGCCCGTTAATCTCCCAGTGAGTGGACTTGCCGAGTTGGGGAATAACTCGGTGAGTCAGGGAGAGTCGGGGGAGACTGAATTCAAGTGGAACTCACCGAGTTGTTCTTGAGACTCGGTGAGTTGAGTCGGGGTGGCCCCGCAATTCATGCCAGGTGGAACTCGTCGAGCCAGGTGAAGAACTCGACGTGCCAAGAGGGGGACTAAGAGAGTCAGTGGACACGTATAGACTCGCCGAGTCGCCCTAGTGCACTCGACGAGTCACGTCAAAGTTTGACCGTTGACCTTGTTGACTTTTAGGGTTGAGTACAGTTGTATTTATGGGAGTATTTACTTTATGTGATTAGGCGGAGGCTAGATCACATTTCTTCCGAGTCAGATACTTACCGAGACATCGAGGTGAGTCTTCTCACGATACGTTACCTAGAGTGGTATATTGAGTGGACCAGAGGTTCCTATGTGTTATGTATGAGATTATGTGCTATGTGTTATATGTATGTTATATGATGTTATAGACCGGACCGAAGGGTCCAACGATACAGACCAGGCCGGAGGGCCCAACGAGCTATGACCTGACCAGAGGGTCCAACGAGCTACGGGACTGGAGGGTCCCGCTAAGACACAACGACCGGAAGGTCGTATCATGGCCTCGAGTGGCGTATTTTTTGTATGCGGTATTTTGGGGAACTCACTAAGCATTTATGCTTATAGTTGTTGTGTTATGTGTTTCAGGTACTTGTGATGAGCGCGGGAAGGCGCCGGCATGATTCGTACACACATGCATTAGAGATTTTGTTTGAGATTCTGGGGAGATGTTTTGTGATGATAAAAATTGATACAATGTGTTTTGACAAAATTTTATGAGTGAATGAATGCTTTAAAAATGAAAAATTGTTTTGAAAATTTACGCTGTTATAGTGGAATAAAGGCGAGAGCTGTAAAATTCATAAATCGCATCATTGTTAGTGTAGATGGAAATGGCAGGTCGTTCTTCCTGCTTTTATTTTGATGATTTTAAAATCAAATCTCCCATTTATCTCAATTACCATAATTCAAAGTCATGATTTACTAATTTAACCTTATTAATTTATGTAATGATTAAATTATTGTTCAATTCTCATTGGTTCATACATGCATACAATACTTGTAAGAAACATATATATATATATATATATATATATATATATATATATATATATATATATATATATATGTATATATATATATATAGACACTAGATGTGAGACCCATGTATTACATGGATTACTTTAAAAAATATATATATATAAGTATAAATATTTGAGAACTTTGAATTTATAAGAAAATAAAAAAAAATAATGAATTATTATAATGTAAATATTTTTGATCTTTTAAATTTAAACAAATGCTTTAAATAAACAAATAAATAAAAACTAATGAACTTTAAGTTTGAGAATTTTGAAATTAAAATGTAAGTTTATTAATGAAATTGATATCCATTAGTTACTACATTTATTGCAATTTCATTCTATTAAAATATTATGTGGAATTTAAAAAGATAGAAAAACTTATAAAATAACATGCGGAAAAAAATAATTCAAAATAACCACAAAATAACATTTGACAAATTAAATGAGAGAGTAACATGTGGCAAAAAAAAATCATTTATTAGAGTATATATATATATATATATATATATATATATATATATATATATTATATATATATATATATATATATATATATATATATATATATATATATATATATATATATATATATATATATATATAAGGATCATTTGAGAACCTATATATTCATGAGAACCCGAGAACTAAACAACAGCCGTTAGATAAAAATAATAGATGGTTAAGATGTGTTGTGGTATTTTTGTAAATACTTAAAAAAAATTTAAGACATGGGGGTATGATATGAAAGTTAAACAAGAGACATTTTTGGAGTAGCATAATTATTTCCCAAATTGAATACCTCGCTCACATCAATCCTTCTCCCCTTCTCCCTCTCTCTAGGTTTCTCTCTCAAATCACGACTTGTGATCCTCCTCTCGGTGACCTTCTTCTCCGATTCTTCTCCTTAACAACCTTCTTCTCCTGCGCTAGATCTTAATCGATCCTTTATCGATCCGGTTTCGCCTAAAATCGACACCATTGTCGTCCTAATCTGAGAATTAATCACCGTTCCAGATGTCATTCCCAACATCTCTTAGTCCTTCATCCTGTCGTCGCATCGCTTCCATATGGTTTCACCTGTGTGCTCATGCTCTTCCTTGACGTCTTCATTCCACCTCTTTGCAGCTTTGGTGTTGATCCTTTGTGTTAGGGTTTTCTAACCCTTTTAGAGGTTGATTAAGTAAAGCATTTGGTCCCTTCTCGAGTTTGTTTTCTGGATCTGGACCCAAAGAGGTCCAGAAGCCTTAACCATTGGAGCTTTATGAGTCATTTTGGGAGTCATGAGCTTGGGATGTCATTTTTGGGGATAAATCACCATTTTGGACCATTTAGATGTTATATGAGTGCCAAGGTCCGAACTTTACGTGATTATAAGGCTTGGGGAGGCCATATCTATGATTGTATGGAACAGATCTGACCTCAGGAGTTGTATAGAGTTTGTGCATGGCATGAACTCGCCGAGTCCGAAGAACAGACTCGGCGAGTAGTATGAAGGTTGCCCGTTAATCTCCCAGTGAGTGGACTTGCCGAGTTGGGGAATAACTCGGTGAGTCAGGGAGAGTCAGGGGAGACTGAATTCAAGTGGAACTCGTCGAGTTGTTCTTGAGACTCAACGAGTTGAGTCGGGGTGGCCCTACGATTCATGCCAGGTGGAACTCGTCGAGCTAGGGGAAGAACTCGACGATCCAAGAGGGGGACTAAGAGAGTCAATGGACACGTATAGACTCGCCGAGTCGCCCTAGTGCACTCGACGAGTCGGGTCAAAGTTTGACAGTTGACCTTGTTGATTTTTAGCGTTGAGTACAGTTGTATTTATGGGAGTATTTACTTTATGTGATTAGGCGGAGGCTAGATCACATTTCTTCCGAGTCAGATACTTACCAAGACATCGAGGTGAGTCTTCTCACGATACGTTACCTAGAGTGGTATATTGTGTGGACCAGAGGTTCATATGTGTTATGTATGAGATTATGTGCTATGTGTTATATGTATGTTATATGATGTTATAGACCGGACCGAAGGGTCCAACGGTACAGACCGGGCCGGAGGGCCCAACGAGCTATGACCGGACCAGAGGGTCCAACGAGCTACAGGACTGGAGGGTCCCGCTAAGACACAACGACCGGAAGGTCGTATCATGGCCTTGAGTGGTGTATTTGTTTTATGCGGTATTTTGGGGAACTCACTAAGCATTTATGCTTACAGTTGTTGTGTTATGTGTTTCAGGTACTAGTGATGAGCGTGGGAAGGCGCCGGCATGATTCGTACACACACGCGTTGGAGATTTGGTTTGAGATTCTGGGGAGATGTTTTGTGATGATAAAAATTGATACAATGTGTTTTGACAATATTTTATGAGTGAATGAATGCTTTAAAAATGAAAATTTGTTTTGAAAATTTACGTTGTTACAGTGGAATAAAGGCGAGAGCTGTAAAATTCATAAATCGCATCATTGTTAGTGTAGATGGAAATGGCAGGTCGTTCTTCCTGCTTTTATTTTGATGATTTTAAAATCAAATCCCCCATTTATCTCAATTACCATAATTTTACAGTCATGATTTACTAATTTAACCTTATTAATTTATGTAATGATTAAATTATTGTTAAATTCTCAATGGTCCATACATGCATACAATACTTGTAAGAAACATATATATATATATATATATATATATATATATATATATATATACACACACTAGACGTGAGACCCATGTATTACATGGATTAATTTAAAAAATATATATAAAGATATAAATATTTGAGAACTTTGAATTTATAAGAAAATAAAAAAAATAATGAATTATTATAATGTAAATGTTTTTGATCTTTTAAATTTAAACAAATGCTTTAAATAAATAAATAAACTAATGAACTTTAAGTTTGAGAATTTTGGAATTAAAATGTAAGTTTATTAATGAAATTGATATCCATTTGTTACTACATTTATTGCAATTTCATTATATTAAAATATTATGTTGAATTTAAAAAGATAGAAAAACTTATAAAATAACATGCGGAAAAAAATAATTCAAAATAACCACAAAATAACATTTGACAAATTAAATGAGAGAGTAACATGTTGCAAAAAAATTCATTTATTAGAGTATATATATATATATATATATATATATATATATATATATATATATATATATATATATATATATATATATATATATATATATATATATAAGGATCATTTGAGAACCTATATATTCATGAGAACCCGAGAACTAAACAACGGCCGTTAGATAAAAATAATAGATGGTTAAGATGTGTTGTGGTATTTTTGTAAATACTTAAAAAAATTTAAGACATGGGGGTATGATATGAAAGTTAAACAAGAGACATTTTTGGAGTAGCATAATTATTTCCCAAGTTGAATACCTCGCTCACATCAATCCTCCTCCTCCTCTCCCTCTCTTTAGGTTTCTCTCTCAAATTCACGACTTGTGATCCTCCTCTCGGTGACCTTCTTCTCCAATTCTTCTCCTTAACAACCTTCTTCTCCTGCGCTAGATCTTAATCGATCCTTTATCCATCCGGTTTCCCCCAAAATCGACACCATCGTCGTCCTAATCTAAGAATTAATCACCGTTCCAGATGTCATTCCCAACATCTCTTAGTCCTTCATCCCGCCGTCGCATCGCTTCCATATGGTTTCACCTCTGTGCTCACACTCTTCTTTGACGTCTTCATTCCACCTCCAAATCTGGATCCACAAGTGAACCAGATTTGATCACCGTTATCTTCAAGTAACGATGTCTCCGTATCAGAGCCTATAAACAATCGCTTAAACAATTCATTTCATCTAACATCAAACATTATGGATCATATTCAAAAGTGGCGACATCCTAACAAGTTGAAAAGGAAAACATCGACGCTAACTCGACGAACATGCTAGGTCGTGCATCCCGAGAACACGATAAGTTTCCTTTCATATCTTTTTGAATCATTCTTATGATGAATACCTTTCTGATCTCTTATGCTTCACTCATTTTCTTTTTATAGGATATTTGATCGATTTCCAAGGCAGATTCTTATGAAAAAATGGAGATAAACAATAATTAATTATATTTTTCTTCATTCCTAAACCATTCAACAAATTCTCATCTACAAGGTATTGCTTGTTTTTGTAACGCCCCGATTCTCAGGTATTGTCTAAATATGAGTTATTGAGTTAAGCCCTACTCGACGAGTCGTTTGATCTACTCGTCGAGTAGCAGCAGGAAGGATCGCGGGTTAAGTAACCTACTCGAGGAGTCCATATTGGGACTCGGCGAGTAGGAGCTGGAAACTGAAACCCTAAATCCAAGGGTTGTGCACCCTATTTAAGGGAACATAAACCTCTTTCAGCCTCTTTGCAGTCTCTTAGCAAACCCTAATACGTGTGTGTCTGTGCCCATTGTGTGTTTGAAGCCTTGGAAGAGGATTTTTGGTGAAAAGAGCTAGGGAAGCAAGTGGTTTAAAGCAAAGGAGCTTGGGGAAAATCCAGATATACTCTAGTTGTCATCTCTTGGGAAGGTATCAAGATGTTATCCTCCTTTCTACTTCGTTCTAGACCTCCTTGGTTGGAGAATAGGGTTCTGGGTTGGGTTATAAAGTCATTTCCTGGAGTATGAGCCAAGATCTGAAGTTGTAACTACAGATCTGAACTCTTTATGGATTGAAGGACCATAAAGTTCTTAGCTTTGGCAAGTTTAAGCCCTTCCTAAGTGTAAAACCCCATTTCAAGCATAGTTTGGGCTTTTTGAGTCATTGGAGCCTTGCATGCACGTAAAGTTTGCAACTTTACGTGATCAGCAGGCCTAAGGAAGTTGGATCTAATATTTGGTGCCTTGTCATGGCTTAAAAATTGTCTGCATGATAAAAGGACTGAATGGACTCGGCGAGTCACATGAAGATGGCCATGAACTCGATGAGTTGGATGAACAACTCGGCGATTTTGATGAAGATCGCCATAAGATTCGACGAGTTAAAGAACAACTCGGCGAGTCGGATGGGTTTCCTCTTGGATATGTATGAGTGAGTATCCGTCGAGTTGCAAGGAGGGAGCTCGACGGGTGGCCTTAAAGTTCGATCGAGAATCAAAGGAACTCGACGGGTCACCCCGATGACTCGGCGAGCTGGATTGTACTTCAAGGAACTCGGCAAGTAGCCGACGGTACGAGTAAGGGTCAACATGGACTGTTGACCTTGACTGAGGGCTTTGACTTTGACTAGGGGTTGACTAGTGGGTTATTGGGTACCTTATAAGGTTAAGGACTTATGGTTATGACGTACTATGATGATAGGTGGTGGAGTCTGTGTCAAGTGGTCCGAGAGTTGGAGTTTACCTTTCGTGTTGACATCTGCGAGGTGAGTTATCCTCACTATATCGCTAGGGTCTACGGCACCAAGGCCGGCCCTTTAGTTGTTATTGTTATGGTATGCTACATGTGGTTATGATATGTTAGATAAGTATCCAAATAGACAGTATGTTGTCATGCTCTTATGATCCGTTAGGATTGATATGTTAGTGACCTGGTTAGGTCGGTGTTTTGGTTATGAGAGATTACTATGATCGATGATTTATGAGATAGTTATATCTGATATTTGTACATGTACGGGTTGATGTGCTTATTGATTTGATTGGATCGGCGTCCTGGTAATTAGGACAGTATTATGTTAGTGACCTGGTTTAGGTCGGTGTCCTGGTATATAGGATGATGCTATGTTAGTGACCGGTTAGTTCGGTATCCTGGTTAGGATGTTGCTATGCCTTATGATCTTCAAGATCGATTTGTTGGTCTATGGACTGTTATGTGATTACCTGTTATGTGTGCACATGGTTATTTGCTTGTGGTTGGGTTGAGGCGGTCCTGCTTTGTGCTAAAGGCCAATATACCCTATGAGCGGTCCGGGAAGACTGTAGGCCCACGTGGCGGACCAGTCATGCCGAAGGCTTGGGATAGATTCAGACAAACTGTAGGCCTGGCAGGGCGGTCCAGTCAGGCCGATGGCCCAGTATGCATGTTGATTGATTGATTATTACTGATATGGTAGTGTCAGTGTGGTATTGGTATTTTGGGGGTAGCTCACTAAGCCCTCGGGCTTACAGTTTTTAGTTTATTGTTTCAGGTACTTCAGGAGGTCGTGGAAAGCGAAGGCGTGACCGTACAGGTCCTCATCCTTATGTTATGATTTTTGGGACACTTTGATGGGAAATGATTTGAAAACATTTTGTAAACATGCTATTTGGTTTTTATTTATGATTTAAAAAGTTTAAATTTGGCGTAAAAATATGGTTGTTACAAGTTCGTATCAGAGCCTTGGTTTGAGTGAATTAGAGGAGCACTTGTGTGAATCCAGTCTCTAATCAAGTAGATTTTCAGAAAATAAGTTTTAAAATGGTTTTCAAAATAAAGGATGGAGGATGCAGAGGGTACAATCAGTCGGAGCCTGTAAGTAAACCTCAAAATGCAATGCAGTTATTTGGTATTCTGATATGTTAGAACAGCATGCTAGTGCTAGGCTGGGGATCTTCAGGAATCACATGATAGATTTGCCTGATTGTCTGATGCCTATTAGCCTAGGGTTTCTTGTATGCGGAATTGACATCAAAACTGTAGATGTTTAGTGTATGCATCACGGTTGTGCATAATAAAGACCTTATAGCCTAAGAATGTTGATTCGGCCTTCGAGTAGGATTGGATATTTGAAAGTCTATTGGGTCCAGTGTCATGTACAGCTAGCATGCACTAATGTTGTAGGGGATGATGGAAGTTTCATGGATGTGTGTGTCGTGATAAGTGGTGAGACTAGATGCGAGATATTTGGTATTCCCCTAGAAATGAGGGTTGAGCGCATTTCCTATGACGATGATATTGTTAGGGCGTTGTGGTGATACTTGAGACAAATATGGGGAGGTGTGGAAGGTAGTATGGGCCCGTAGTACTAAAAGCATAGGACCCATACGCGTAGCAAGGAAACCACAACCCCTATGGTTCTTGGGTTTTGGTCTCCCAACATTAGGTTATTTATCTGATGACTTGTATATATATATGTATTTCAGTATGGTGGTGACGAGACGTGTTGCTTTGGGATCCGGATCAGGATCAGGATCATGATCGAGGTCGGGAGACGGAGGGTTGGAGGTGCCGGTAGCACTTGAGCCCGTGGTTCAGATAGTGACTGAGGAGTTGGATGCCAGGATCCGGTAGATCATGCACGACGAGATTGTTGTTGCGTTCCGAGCGCAGCTGCCAGATATGTTTGGGTCGATTAAGACCGCGATGGTTGAGTATTTTGATGAGCGATATACAGCTCTAGCAGAGACGGCTGCCGCCGCAGCCACTTCGGCTGTAACTGCGGCAGGGGTTGGAGGAGGAGTCGGCAGAGCTTTCCAGTACCGGAACTTCGATAATACGAAGCCCCTGAAATTTGATGGTACACAGGATGTGATCAGGTCTATACGGTGGTTGTCTGACATGGAGGGTTGTTTCTTCACGTTCTCATGTTCTGCTCAACAGAAGGTCAGGTGCGCCCTGAACCTGCTCAGACTCGGGGCAAAGGACTGGTGAAGATTGACGACAGGTTCATATTCTGATGATCAGTGGGCTGCTGTTACTTGGGAGCAATTCAGAGATATGTTCCGTACTCGCTACGTTCCACGCGTTGAGCGGGAGCGGCTTACGCAAGAGTTTTTGACGTTGAGACAGGATGGAGAGTCTGTGATGGAGATTACACGTATGTTCACGGAGAGGGCTATGTTTTGCCTGGAGTTTGCTTCAGAGCAATCTCAGATGACTTGTTATCTGAGTATGCTCAAGACTGATATTCGGCAGTTTGTGTCTAGACAGCGATGTGATACCCTCCTGAATCTTCAATAAGACGCGAGGCGGCGTGAGTTGGAATTAGAGCTACAACTGAAGGAGCAGCGGTGGGCACCGGTACAGTCTCAGCCGGCGCCTAAGCGGTCTAAGACCGCTGATACACAACCTGGGGTCAATAGAGCTGCACTTGTGGAAAGTGTGGCAGGGTTCATTCAGGAGTTTGTAGAGCAGAAGGTGGGTGCCACAAATGTGTCAAGGATGGGCACTATGCCAGGGACTGCTGTCAGTCCGCCCCTCCTACAGATATGAGGATTTGTTACCATTATCATCAGGTTGGTCATGTGAAGACCAACTGTATGTAGCTCACCGCCAAGTCGGCGCAAGGCCCCACGCCCGCTACTGTGAGGATTGGAGATGGGAGGCCAGTCAAGGTGGAGCCTCCAAAGGCCCAGGGTCGCGCTTTCCAGCTCACGGCCAAGGAGGCCAAGGAGGCACCAGATGTGGTTGCTGGTACGTTTCTATTCTATGTCTCAGTTATATTTTTGTGTTCTGTTTTTTGATTGTACCAATGATTAGGTATGTTTTAGTGAATTCTTTGCCCGCTTTGGTATTATTTGACTCGGGGGCGAGTCGGTCGTTTGTATCTTAGACCTTCTCTAGAGGGTTCAGTGTGCCGATAGATGATCTTGAGTGTCCGCTGCGAGTTTCAATCGCCAACGAGCATGGGGTTTCTGCTTCTTCGGTCTATTAGGGATGTGAGATGGAGATTTTTGGGGTGTCCTTCCCGATAGATCTGATTCCTATCCCCATGGGGGATGTATGCGTGATTGTAGGGATGGATTCGCTTAGCCGTTTTGGTGCCATGATCGACTGTGATGGACAGCGGGTGGTGGTTCGAACCCCAAGTGGGGGAGAACTTGTAGTATATGGTGAGGGCACCAGGTTGGGATCAGGGTTTTGTTCGGCAGCCAGGGCTCGACAGTATATTCAGCACGGGTGTGCCGGTTATTTGGTTGTATGTGGTAGATACGCGGGATAGAGAGAAGCTCTCAGTTTCTGAGGTCCCGGTAGTGAGGGAATTTGCTGATGTCTTTCCGGAGGAGTTACCTGGAGTGCCTCCGGAGAGGCAGGTTGAGTTCAGGATCGACTTAGTGCCAGGTGCGGCCCTTATCGCCAAGGCGTCGTACCAACTGGCACCGCCTGAGATACAGGAGCTATCATCTCAGTTGTAGGAATTGTTGGGCAAGCAGTTTATCCGTCCGAGTAGTTCACCCTGGGGAGCATCGATCCTTTTCGTCAGGAAGAAGGACGGTTCGCACAGGATGTGCATTGACTATAGGGAGCTGAACAAGTTAACAGTGAAGAACCGTTATCTACTCCCGAGGATAGATGATCTGTTTGATCAACTGCAGGGTGCGTCTTGGTTCTCCATGATTGATTTGAGATCAGGATATCACCAGGTCAGGGTGAGGGAGGAGGACATGGAAAAGACTGCGTTTCGGACTCATTATGGTCATTACGAGTTCGTGGTAATGCCGTTAGGGCTCACCAATGCACCAGCAGTGTTCATGGATCTGATGAACCGACTCTGCAGACCGATGCTCGATCGCTCGGTCATTATGTTCATAGATGATATCTTGGTGTATTCCAAGACTTGAGAGCAGCATGAGGAGCATCTTAGGGAGCTGCTGGGGGTTCTGAGGCGAGAACGAATGTATGCCAAGTTCTCAAAATGCAAGTTTTGGTTACGAGAGGTCCAGTTCCTCGGACATCTCGTTAACCAGGAGGGGATTTTGGTCGATCCGGCCAAGGTGGAGGCGGTAATCTAGTGGGAGACTCTGAAATCTCCCTAAGACATCAGGAGTTTCTTGGGTTTAGCAGGGTATTATCAGAGATTCATTCGTGATTTCTCCAAGATTGTCGTACCCCTCACTCGTCTAACGAGGAAGGGGTGGATTTCCAGTGGGGCCCCGAGCAGCAGAGGGCGTTTGAGACCCTCCGGCAGTGTTTATGCGAGGCGTCGGTGTTGACACTCCCCGAGGGAGTGGAGGATTTTGTGGAATTTTGTGATGCATCCATCACAGGCTTGGGGGCAGTCCTCATGCAGAGAGGACGAGTGGTAGCCTACGTGTCGTGGCAGCTGAAACTGCGTGAGACAAGATACCCTACGCACGATCTAGAGTTGGGAGCGGTGGTTTTCGCTCTCAAGATTTGGAGGCACTATCTGTACGGGGTCCGTTGTATTGTATACACGGATCACAAGAGTTTGAGACACATCATGGATCAGCCGAACCTGAACATGAGGCAGCACAGGAGGCTGGATGTGGTCAAGGACTATGATTGCGAGATCCTTTAACATCCTGGTAAAGCAAATGTAGTTGTGGATGCTCTGAGCCACAAGTCAGTTGGGTCCTCGACCCCAGCCAGGTGTATGAGGATAGCAGTGGATTCCCCACTGGTGGGTTTGAGAAAAGATGCTCAGATTGAGGGCATGAGGCCATAGAACTGGAAGTTGGAGAGGATTAAGGGCAAAAGCACCCAGTTTGTTCAGGATAGCCGCAGATTGTTGACCCGTTACGGCCGGGTTTGGGTTCCGATGTCTGGACGGGTCCGGCAGATAGTGATGGAGGAGGCTCATAAGTCTCGTTTTTCAATTCACCTGGGAGCCACCAAGATGTATCGTGATTTGAGTTCGAGTTATTGGTGGCCTGGTATGAAGCGTGATATCGCTTGGTTTGTTGAGAGGTGCTTGACCTGTAGGATGGTCAAGGTTGTTCATCAGAGGCCGCATGGTAAGCTACAGCCTCTAGAGATTCCCATGTGGAAATGGGAAAGGATCGCAATGGATTTCATCACGAAGTTGCCGAAGACGGCAAGGGGGTTCGATGCTATATGGGTCATTGTGGATCGATTGAACAAGAGTGCCCATTTCCTAGCCATACAGGAGAGTACGTCGGCAGAGAAGTTGGCCGACCTGTACGTTAGAGAGATTGTCTCTCGCCATGGGGTTCCAACTTTTATCGTTTCCGATCGAGATGTTAGGTTTACTTCCCGTTTTTGGCAAAAGTTCCACGAGGAACTGGGTACGAGACTAATTTTAGCACGATGTTCCATCTGCAAAACGATGGGTAGAGTGAGCGGACCATTCATACCCTCGAGGATATGTTGAGGGCGTGCGTTATTGATTTTGGTGGGAGTTAGGATTCCCACCTACTGCTTGCAGAGTTCGCCTACAACAACAGCTATCATTCCAGTATTGGCGCCCCGCCTTTCGAGCTGTTGTATGGGCGGAGGTGTAGAACCCTAGTCTGCTGGGACGAGGTTGGGCACAGAGTAATGGGTCGGACAGAGGTAGTTCTACAAACTACCGAAATGATACAGCAGATTAGACAGTGACTGCAGACCGCTCAGAGCCGGTAGCTAAGTTATGCCGACCGACGCCGATCTGAGCTGGAATTTTAGGTGGGTGACATGTGTAACATCCCAAATTTCGAGCCCAAAAATTTCATTTTTAGAATTTAGCATGCAATAAGGCGTGTTACTAAAACATTGTCAAAGTTACATTAATTATAAAACATAAGGTCATGTCTCAAAACGATATCACTGGAAACAGGAAAATCAGAGTACGATCCTAGAAAATCCAGTGCGGAAATCATGTGTGTGATGCGTCGCTATGCCGCCGGCTCTTTCCCCTTTGACGAAGAGGTACCTAAAACCACAATTAAAACTGTAAGCACAAAGCTTAGTGAGTTCCCCCATCATACCACATACCATTCAATTGTTGGATTAATGTCTAAGTCCATAACTATAATTGGTAAGACTTGACCCGACCCGGCATGGTCCATTTGGGTTGCATGGCATCATGCATTTGGATAGACTATAATGAGAGAAATAAGACACTTATGGTTATTAATATATTATAAGTTCTAGTATATTAACAATAAGAATAATAAGATTATTTAATTAGTATTGATCAAGAATTAATCTAGGATTAATTAAGTGATCAAAAGAAGACTAATTAATTATATGGAGTGATTGTGTAAATCATCCATACTTATATAGTGGGCTAATGCTCCATGGATTATCTAGTTGGGCTAAAACCCATATGATGCTCCATGGATGCTCCGTGGTGTATTTGTACCCATAGATCATGGAAATGAAAGGCCATGTCAATTAGGGTTTACATGGTTTAACCCTAACTATATAAGCATCTTATTCTTGACCAAAATCGGCCACTAGTGTGAGTAATAGAAGGGCTAGCCGATTTCATGAGTGTAGATTTCTCTCAAGTTGTTCCAAGTGCATTTGGTGTTGTGTGAACCATTTGAGGTGTCACACTTGGGGCACTAGGCACTCAAGCTTCATGAAGACTTTCTACATCAAAGAGGTATGTATTCTATCTTGTTATATTTATTGTTTTATATGCTAGATTAGGATAATACCTTGGAAAGTTCTTATTTGCATGTATAATAGAGAAAACATAGATCCAAGGTATTTAGGGTTGCATGTACACTTAGGAGTGTTAGAATGCTCAAAACCCAACAGTGGTATCAGAGACTAGGCTTGTTTTCTTGTTATACTTGCAAAAGGAGCTGAAAAATCGAGTTTTGATGTTGTCTGCCCAGCAGACTCGCCGAGTCCATGAATGGACTCGCCGAGTCCAAGACAAAATGCATCCAACTCGCCGAGTTGGTTCATGCACTCGACGAGTTGGACCCCCAGACAGCATAAATTCGACTTTTTTGGCTGGAATTGGACTAGGAACATTACCCTAAGATGTTTTTGAACTTATAAACTTGTTTTTGATGTGGTATTGTTCATGCTAATCCAATTTCAAAGATAATTGCCAATAGATTCATGTTTTGTATTAGTTTAAGGTTTAGACTAATTACATGAAAAAGTTTGATTTGAATTATCTTGTTCTTATGAGTTGCTTAGATTAATAGAAAAGTTTAGTGAAATAGTTGTTTTCAATCCAAATTAATCTAAGAGTTGATTCTAAAATGTGTTTTTGTAACTTGTCCTCAAGTTATATGAAAAGTCACATTTAAGTTTCATAAAACTCATAAAAGTTGGCAAAGGTTACAAAATGAAGAGTCTAGTTCTAATTAAATGGTGTTATGACTCCATAATTTGTCCTCAAGTTATGGAGGACCAAGAGTCTCTTCATTAAATAATAAATTAAAAAAAAAAGTGTAATCTTAATTAATTCCATAAGTTATAAAATAAAGAAAAGTTAATTCTTTTATTAGTTTAAAGTCTTCCATAACTTGTCCTCAAGTTATGGAACTTGAAGAGTCTTTGGATTAAAACTACTTTAAACACATAAGTTATGGAATTAATTAGTTTTGAATAGTTTCAAAACTTGCCCTCAAGTTTTGGAATTTGTAAAGTTTTCTCTTATGAATACTTTAATTCCAAGTTAGCCCTTAGAATCTTAAAAGTTAAAATTCAACCCTTATACTTTATAATATTATAAGTTAATAATATATATATATATATATATATATATATATATATATATATATATATATATATATGTATAAGAGTAAAGTCAGTCTTACCGCTAGTACGCCTCATTCACGAAGCCGGTCTATAAGGTGGGTATAAGGTTGTTGCCTATAAAATGGCAACTTAATGGGTGTCCACTCTCACCCACCGCTTGCTTGACTGGTGGAGGGTCGTTAGCCGAACGGGTTTGACAGGACTAGAATTCTCCCTTCATTAAAAGTATTAATGATAAATACTAAGTAACTAAACTCTTAATAATACCCAATCTTAGTTACTTAGGAAAATGTGAATAAGGTGCTAATCCATGAAATTACACTTTTCACTTTGTTTAAGTCGGTTAGTGGAGCATGTGTGGTTAACCGGCACACTAACTCGTATTTAACAAGGTAGGCAAAGGGTAACTTAATGTTTATCATAGCATCGATGGAACGTGTGTGGTTAACCGGCACATCGATTGAGGGGTAAACACTTAAGGGTACCAAGTAATTTGCATGGTTACTTCACACCTTGTTTTGTGATCCTCGACATCCCAGTCACAAAACCTGAAGGGCACACTCGAGATTGAAACATGCCATTGAATAGTTCAATGAATCTCAAAGATCTAGGAGTTTCAAAACCAATTAAAACCTAATAATACATTTCGTTTATCTTGGTGGAAATTGCTGAATCGTCATTCACCTACCTTCAAATATTTTATAGCTTGGATTACGGCATACCTCTTCTAAGTTATAAAATAGTTTGTTGTGTCCCAGCCTTAATATTTCATATTAGGTGTTATATTAAGGACTTTAGATCAACTATCTTGAATATCTCCCAAAATATGTCTGGTTTAGACATTTATGATCTTCCCAAATCTCTTGAAACAAGCTTTCCTAAATGAAGATGATGTCCAATGGAAATCATACTTCTTTCACCTCCTCCAATTATTCTCCCTAACCCACAAGTTCAAGGTCACTCAATCCCTATAGGCAAGGCAAGGTCAAGGTGTGATCACATCTTGGAGATGTAGTCACATATTGACAAGCCGGGAGAGTTGGGTGTCAAAGTCTTGAGAAAGTTGGTGGTTCAACTACTTTCTAAGTCACATAGTGAGTTCTTTTGGAACACCTATGAAATAGACTATGACAAGACCCTTAATGATCTTATATATTTGCTAAGATCAACTTCCTAAAACTTTATGGACATTGACAATGATGACATTGGATATCTAGTAAAGCTCTCTCTTCCCAGTGGAAAGGGATCGGCCATAGTCAACTCAGTTGACCAAATGGTAAAGAGAAAAGCTAAGTCTGTGATAGTCCCGTATACCATTATCAAAGGGTCCATATGTTTATATTGCCAAAGAAAGGGGCATTGGTTGCAAAGCTGCCAAATTTACCTAAGGATGTTAAAGTCAATAAGTTTGACTCTACTTTAGGTAAAGTCCACTATCTAACTCTGCTAAGTTTCTATTCTGAGATTCTTGATACATGATGTGACTGGGTCACATGGTGATGTTTTAAGAATCAAAGAAAAGTGAAGAAACTTAAAGTAAGAATATGCTGAATTTGATGGCGTAGATGGATTTCTATCGCATAGTTTGAAGATCGGATTCTTGAGCTACTTCTTAGGAGTTATGAGATACTGCTTAGGAATAGATAACAACAAGTTTTCATATGGATTATAAGGATAAGTTTTTCCAAAAAGCTTTAAAATAAAAGAAAATTTTTGATTTTAATTATTTTAAAATATCCTTACAATGGCATTTGAGGAAAAATTGTTGCTTATATGATTCCATTAATAGCAAGAGTGGAAATATGAAATTGATTCTTTCATTTGTGGTAATGTCTAAATTTACCAAATAAGGAAAGATTCTCATCACCCAAGTTTCAATTGGACCGGAACTTGGAATCATGCAAGTTGTATAGCATGATGTATGAGAACTTTCAAGTATTGGAAAATTAAGACTAACTACTTGTTCACATGGATGTGTGAGTCAAGTAACGGACTAAAGGATCGAGTACACATTCTTGTGCACTAATTAAGTCCACCACAAAAGATCGATAAGATTATTCGTGATAATTTACTAAAGCTTAGTAAATATGATTATACTTACAGGCTAAAGTATAATTCTGAGACATTGGAAAAGTTTCAATGTAAGGTAGAGCGAATAAGAAGAATCAACTTAGGCAGAAGGATAAAAGTTTCTCAAATCTGAAAAGATGAGAGAGTACTTTAGTATTAGTTTTTGTGATCATCTTAATGATTAAGAAACCATATCAAAGTTAGTTCTCTAAGGAAATCTTAGTGTATTCTTATGACTAAGAAGAGGAACTTGAATTATTGAAATGGTTAAATCAAGAAGATGAGTCATACTTCGTTCCAATACAAGTCTTAGAGTCGTACTCCAAGATTGTAACTTGAGTGACATGTCTTAAAGAAGGTTTAAAACACTTGTCAAATGTAAGAGTATTTCTACTCTTGTACATTTGAAATTGGTAAGTTGTGATGTTTTGGATAAAACAAAGACCAACTAAGGCCAATTATGTGAAGTATTTGTCTTGATTAGAATCCACACTATCCCTTGAATATTTGACAAGGAAGTCTTATATGTCAAGAGGACAGTGGGAGTCTTAAAGGTCTTGAAAGTCTCAAGAACTAATCAAGAATAAAACCTGAAGTTCTTCACTAGCACACGACTTGAGGTTTATAACCTATTGTGTTGACATATTATGTGCCCATTCCAGTTAAAGTTGGGTTTGCATATGAGTTATTAGAGTTCTCAATTAATTGCACAACAACTTGGAAGCAATGGCAGGCCCTTGAGCTGCCAGGTGGCAAGAAATTAAGATTGAGTTCAATCCATATGAGTGTGGATTTGTCATTATCCTTGTCTTGTGTCTATGGTTTTGACAATCCAGATGGATAAGAACACATACACCATTAAATCTAAGTGTCATAAGGTTTCTCTCCGATTCATGAAAATGATGGTGAGGAAACACTTTCACTAAGTAGATTTTAGCTAGATAGCAATTGTGATATTTGCATTCTCAAAGTCGTTAGTGGAGCGTGTGTGGTTTACCGGCAAACTAACCTGGACTTGTGAGAAGTGGCAAAAAGATCTAACAATTATGATTACGGCATCCCTCTTCATAACTGTTTGGACACACAAGTGTGCTATCTAAGGGAAGGTGTATGATTTTGATAAAGTTTATCAAAACAATCTAGTATCAGAAATCTGAACTTTGGTAAGAAAGTCAGCTGATTTCTGAGTACATGTCAAAGCTAGTGGGAGCATAAGTGTTATGCTAATAATCATCATGTTAGTGGGAGCATGATAATTATGATAAGTATTGCAAGTTAGCAATGTTAATTATAGAAAACAAAAGTTTCAATTGGGAAAGAGTTGTTTTGCTATAATTAAGGGAGAGGAAATTATACTTCATCTCAAATCTATAAGCTTAGATTGTGAGGTTTTAATCATTTAGTCGAGGATATATGTGAATTTCATGTTGGAATGCCTCAACATAAGGAAATTTTGTATATGAGTCCATTATTTGCGTTCTAAAATTCTATTATGATTACGACATCCCTTTTCATAATCTGAATTATGAGAACTTGGCAAATTGAAATGGAAATGTTATAGCAAAAGACTGGTTTAGTATTTATGGGAGACATCATGAATCGATTCCCATATGCTTCGGATATAGGATCGATTACATGTGATATATTCATCCTTTCTAAAAATTTCCAAATGCCTGGGGCATTAAGAAGGGAAAAGGTTTAGAACTGGATATGACTAAAAGGCTTAAACAATTGTCGAGGACAATCTAAGGTTTACCAAAGATTGGGTGCCCAAGGATAGTTGGAAGTATAGTGATAATTCTGGAAGGACCATATTGACATAGTTTGTAAGGAGGCAACTCTTGCTCAGAAGTGATAGTCAAAATGGAATCTGGAAATGTTTCAAAGTTCGAATTATTTAATCTGTGTAAGATTAAGGAAACTTAATGCAAGAAGGATGTTTCCAAGGAGTTGATCTCCTTTGGAATACTTTGTAATGTTTTTTTCGAGTCCTTGTGACTTTGTACATAATCATTAGAAGAAGATCAATGCATATCAGTTTAGAATCCAACAGATTTCAGTAAATGGCACGAATTTGGAATTCTTGCATTTGCAGTAAGGATTTGGGAGTGTGAAAAGAGAATCATTGGAGTTATGTTCAATTGATTTATTTCACAAAGTAAAGATCATAGACAAACATAGTATGCATACTTGGTGTGTGGCATGACTAGTGTTTAGAAAACATAGTGTACATGCTTGGAGCATGGGACAACTATTGTTTTAAATTCAAGAATAAAGTTGATAGCTGAAACAATATACAATGAATAATATGTAATCATATGGTGATAAATAAAAGGTGTTTTACTTATGTTCATAGGTTTTGATACCATATTGGATTCAATTATTATTGTGTTTCATTTTGCATGTTTTGACTTCCAGAATAAACTAGGTTATTCTACCGAAATGACTAAGTTATTCAAACCATCCACAGTCGGTCATATGTTGGAAGTAGATATGAATTAAGACTGTCATGGGTTGGCTTGTAGAGGTCTAAGGTGTTGGACAAAGGGCTACAACACTCATGAGTGCTCATAAGTTCTGAGTATTGGATTCAACCCGCACTCATTGGAATCACTTCATGGATTTTATCACGAGTGATCATGAGATGATAATATCTTATATTCTTCAAACCTAGAGATATGAGGTTTTACTATGAGTTGGTTGTACATTGATTGCACGAAAACGCATTTGGTAACTCGGTGCTATAAAACGTGCCTTTGTGTATGATTCAACAAGTAGTAGAACAAGCCATATGAGTTGGAGTTTATCCATTCCTTTTACCTTCAGGATAAAAGCGATATCTGTGGGCCCCTCGATGATTTGATGATGACAAATGGAAGTGCTCGATCGGGCCAGGACTGATTTGATTTGTTCAATTAGTCAGTCGTCATAAATCGGAAATCGGGAAACAACAAATGGACAGAGAGAATGATTATAATCCATGTCTCAGTCCATATGATATCTAGAATGGAGGAATATATGATCCCTTATCTAATGGACAAGTCATTGACAAAGGTCAGAGTTCATCGACAAGGTCAGAGTTCGACAGAAGCTTTTGAGAGCTACGATTGCCAGTCGGTTCTTGAAGTCATATGTAATAATAGTTTTAGACTTATCCAAGTGGGAGACTATTGGATTAATGTCTAAGTCCATAACTATAATTGGTAAGACTTGACCCGACCCGGCATGGTCCATTTGGGTTGCATGGCATCATGCATTTGGATAGACTATAATGAGAGAAATATGACACTTATGGTTATTAATATATTATAAGTTCTAGTATATTAATAATAAGAATAATAAGATTATTTAATTAGTATTGATCAAGAATTAATCTAGGATTAATTAAGTGATCAAAAGAAGACTAATTAAATATATGGAGTGATTGTGTAAATCATCCATACTTATATAGTGGGCTAATGATCCATGGATTATCTAGTTGGGCTAAAACCCATATGATGCTCCATGGATGCTCCATGGTGTATTTGTACCCATGGATCATGGAAATGAAGTCCATGTCAATTAGGGCTTACATGGTTTAACCCTAACTATATAAGCATCTTATTCTTGACCAAAATCGGCCACTAGTGTGAGTAATAGAAGGGCTAGCCGATTTCATGAGTGTAGATTTCTCTCAAGTTATTCCAAGTGCATTTGGTGTTGTGTGAACCATTTGAGGTGTCACACTTGGGGCACTAGGCACTCAAGCTTCATGAAGACTTTCTACGTCAAAGAGGTATGTATTCTATCTTGTTATATTTATTGTTTTGTATGCTAGATTAGGATAATACCTTGGAAAGTTCTTATTTGCATGTATAATAGAGAAAACATAGATCCAAGGTATTTAGGGTTGCATGTACACTTAGGAGTGTTAGAATGCTCAAAACCCAACATCAATGTCATTAGTATCTTTCAACCGGTAATCATCTTCGGTATCTTTCAACCGGTAATCATCATCAGTATCTTACAACCGGTAATCATCATCGGTATCTTTCAACCGGTAATCATCATCGGTATCTTTCAACTGGTAACTGGGGTCTATTCCACCCCCTTACTACTACTAGCATACAACAATAAGGTATAAGCATACAATCAGGCATATCCGAGTACTGACGTACTCTTCGGTCCTAAAGACTGTTGTCAGGGAAAAACTATCCCTATCATACACATAACATATCATACAGAAATATCTCATAACCACATATCCATACTAATATAATTATCACGAATACAATCATCTTCTAAAATAATCCTACTTGGTGGGCCGGCATTGTGGCCTTAGACCCACCCTTATTGGAAGGTAACTCACCTCAAAAGGCTGACTGCTAAAAAGCTGATCCGCAAATGTCTGACAGCTGCTCCGGTGATCCCCCGGCTGTATTCCCATAGAACACTTAATCAGACATTGATACTAATCCGGGGGTAAAATGACTATTTTACACCTGACCGATTCCAAACCAAAGTCAAGTCAAAGTCAACTTCCAGTTGACCCGACCCAACGAGTTGGCTTGCCAACTCGTCGAGTTCATATCCAACCGATTGACCTTCCTCCCGTCTCTACTCGTCGAGTTAGGCATTGACTCGACAAAGTCTCTTCCTAACTGAATACACAATGGTCCTTCATCCAACTCGTCGAGTTGTATGAACAACTCGTCGAGTGAATCTTCATCCGATGAACACGATCTGTCCTCGACTCGCCGAGTTTTATGAAGATTGCCTTGGACTCGCCAAGTCAGAGCATTGACTCTCCGAGTCTCTCCATGGATGAGTCTGGCTTCCGACTTACTGAGTCCACCCATGACTCACTGCTACTCAACATACATGCAAAAAGGGGGAAAATCAAGGACTCGCGACTCGACTCACCGAGTCTGAAGAACGACTCGCCGAGTCGCATGCATGCAAAAACTATGTACTCGATTCTACTTGAATCCAGTGCATAACATTCATAGATCTAGGTTCCTAGGGTTGATTTTACACGTAAAGTTTCCGACTTTACATGCATGCATGCTCATTTAAGTGATTTAAGGACTTTTATGGGGTTAGAAGTGTAGATCTAGGCTTGCTCATGAAAATGGCCCATAAAGGTTGTGGATCTGAGCCTCTAGAGCTTAGATGTGGTCAGATCTGAAGCCTACACGAACCAAGGAGTCCTCTAAACCACAACCAAGCTAATAAACGGTTCCAAAAAGTCTTAAAGATGATCTAATGAAGGTTCAACCATAGAAACAGAAGAAGGGGTCGAGTTTTTACCTTACTATTCTCTGAAATGGGCTCACAACTTCTGTCCTCCTCCTTCTCCTTGATCTTTCCTCCTTCTCTTCTTCAAAACTTCAAAGAAACACACACAAACACTCAAATCACAAAGGGGAAGGTTAGGGTTTGGCTAAGGTTGTTCTGAGAATGAAGGGGGCGAGCTTGGGGGTGCATAAGGTGGTTTAAATAGGGTGCAAACCCTTGAAATTAAGGTTTCATCCAGACAGCGGGGACTCGCCGAGTCTAGAATATGGACTCGCCGAGTCGCCAACTTAAACGTGCTCAATATCCCGGCTCTACTCGGCGAGTCGGACCTACAACTCACCGATTCCAAGGCTACAAATGTAAATTACTTAGATAGGTCATACGTACCAGGAACCGGATGCTACAACATGGTTCTTCTGAAGGTCTCACCCTGGAAGGGTGTGATCCGCTTTAGGAGGAGGGGAAAACTGGGTCCCTATTACATTGGGTCGTTCAGGATTTTCGCCAGGGTTGGCAGGGTGGCTTATAGGCTAGAGCTTCCGGAGGAGCTTAGCTGGATCCATAGCACATTTCATGTTTCGCAATTGCGAAAATGCATTATGGACCAGGAGGCAGTGGTATCGTTGGATGACATTCAGGTCGATGAGCGCCTGAACTATGTGGAGAGGCTTGTGGCTATTTTGGAAAGGAAGAAGAAGATTATGCGGAACAAGGAAATACCTTTAGAAAAGGTACAGTGGCAACATCGGAAGGGATCTGAGTGGACATGGGAGCCGGAGGCGGAGATGCGCGAGCATTACCCGGCATTGTTTATTCCAACGGACTTCGGGGGCGAAGTCTAGATCAAGTGGGGGAGAGTTGTAAAGCCCCGATTCTCAGGTATTGTCTAAATATGAGTTATTGGGTTAAGCCCTACTCGACGAGTCAGTTGATGTACTTGTCGAGCAGCAGCGGGAAGGATCACGGGTTAAGTAACCTACTCGACGAGTCCATATTGGGACTCAGCGAGTAGGAGCTGGCAGCTGAAACCCTAAATCCCAGGGTTGTGCACCCTATTTAAGGGAACATAAACCTTTTTCAGCCTCTTTGCAGTCTCTTAGCAAACCCTAATATGTGTGTGTGCCCATTGTGTGTTTGAAGCCTTGGAAGAGGATTTTTGGTGAAAAGAGCTAGGCAAGCAAGTGGTTTGAAGCAAGGAGCTTGGGGAAAATCCGGATCTACTCCAGTTGCAATCTCTTGGGAAGGTATCAAGCTCTTATCCTCCTTTCTACTTCGTTCTAGACCTCCTTGGTTGGAGATTAGGGTTCTTGGTTGGGTTATAAAGCCATTTTCCTAGAGTATGAGCCAAGATCTGAAGTTGTAACTTCATATCTGAACTGTCTATGGATTGAAGGACGATAAAGTTCTTAGCTTTGGCAAGTTTGAGCCCTTCCCTAAGTGTAAAACCCCATTTCAAGCATAGTTTGGGCTTTTTGAGTCATTAGAGCCTTGCATGCACGTAAAGTTTGCAACTTTACATGATAGGCAAGCCTAAGGAAGTTGGATCTACAATTTGGGACCTTGCCATGGCTTAAAAGTTGTCTGCATGATAAAAGGACTGAATGGACTCAGCAAGTTGCAAGGTTGACTCGGCGAGTTGCAAGGTTGATGGTCGTGAACTCGACGAGTTGGTTGAACAACTCAGCGAGTCCGATGAAGATCGCCATAAGACTCGACAAGTTGAAAAACAACTCGGCGAGTCGGATGGGTTTCCTCTGAGATATGTATGAGTGTGTATCCGTCGAGTTGCAAGGAGGGAACTCGACGGGTGGCCTTAAAGTTCGAACGAGAATCAAAGGAACTCGACGGGTCACCCCGATAACTCGGCGAGTTGGATTGTACTTCAAGGAACTCGGCGAGTAGCCGATGGTACTCGGCGAGTTGGGGTCAACATGGACTGTTGACCTTGACTGAGGGATTTTTCTTTGACCAGGGGTTGACTAATGGGTTATAGGGTACCTTATAAGGTTAAGGACTTATGAGTATGACGTACTATGATGATAGGTGGTGGAACCTGTGTCAAGTGGTCCGAGAGTTGGAGTTTACCTTTCGTGTCGACATCTGCAAGGTGAGTTATCATCACTATATCGATAGGGTCTACGGCACCAAGGCCGGCCCTTTAGTTGTTATTGTTATGGTATGCTACATGAGGTTATGATATGTTAGATCGGTATCCAGATAGACAGTATATTGTCATGCTCTTATGATCCGTTAGGATTGATAGGTTAGTGACCTGGTTAGGTCGGTGTTTTGGTTATGAGAGATTACTATGATCGATGATCTGTGAGATAGTTATATCTGATATTTGTACATGTACAGGTTGATGTGCTTATTGATCTAATTAGATCGGCGTCCTGGTAATTAGGACAGTATTATGTTAGTGACCTGGTTTAGGTCGATGTCCTGGTATATAGGATGATGCTATGTTAGTGACCGGTTAGGTCGGTATCCTGGTTAGGATGTTGCTATGCCTTAAGATCTGCTAGATCGATTTGTTGGTCTATGGACTGTTATGTGATTACAAGTTATGTGTCCACATGGTTATTTGCTTGTGGTTGGGTTGAGGCGGTCCTACTTTGTGCTGAAGGCCAATATACCCTATGAGCGGTCCGGGAAGACTGTAGGCCCACGTGGCGGACCAGTCATGCCAAAGTCTCGGGATAGATTCAGACAGACTGTAGGCCCGGCAGGGCGGTCCAGTCAGGCCAATGGCCCAATATGCATGTTGATTGATTGATTATTACTGATATGGTATTGTCAGTGTGGTATTGGTATTTTGGGTGTAGCTCACTAAGTCCTCGGGCTTACAGTTTTCAGTGTATTGTTTCAGGTACTTCAGGAGGTCATGGAAATGCGAAGGCGTGACCATACCGCTCCTCATCCTTATGTTATGATTTGTGGGACACTCTGATGGGAAATGATTTGAATACATTTTGTAAACAATGTTATTTGGTTTTTATTTATGATTTAAAAAGTTTAAATTTGGCATAAAATTATGGTTGTTACAGTTTTTTATCTATATGTTACATGTTGCAGGTCCTGCACAATGGTATTTGTTGCTAATTCATTGAGCTTTTGTTTCTAATTTAAATTTCAAGAAAACATATAAGTTTAGCAATTATTCTGATCCATAAGTTTAGCATCAGAAATTCTCCTAAATTTGTGTTATTTGTTTTAAGTTGTAGCTTCATTCTGTTAGTAACATGAGTTTCCATTGATTCAATTTATCCTGCTAAATTAACATTTCATAGCAATTAATCAAACTACTTCATTGTTGTTTGGTTGGACGATTGAATAAAATTTTGAATTCGTATATCAGAATTAGGTTAAATCACTCTGTAGTCAATTAGAGAATTGTGCAGATTAAGCTTTCAATGTTTATGTTTTCAAGTTGATTACATGATTACGATATAGGCTCCCACTATTTGATAACTTTGGTTCCAGATATATGCTCCTTTTGACTTTTTTTGTTGTTGTAAGATTGTTATTTAGATCCATATTCATATCAGTCGTTTGTAGGTTATTCTTGATATTCTGGAAATGCTGCCAAAGTCAGATGTCAATGCGATGCTTCATGAATTTGGATTCCAAGTTTGTAGTCTCAACTAATTTTAGATTTCTTAGTTTTTTTTTATGATTTTTATGGACAAGTTGTATGTTCTCCTACAACTGCTTTATAAATTATATTTGAGTCCCCTCACATGTGGCCTAACCATTGATCTACTTAATACACAAAACTACCATTTTTTTGTCAAGATATAACTTTTTTTACTAGTGAAGCTACATTTCCATTGATTATGCAAATTTCTAATTTACCCATTATATTACAACTGTTTGATAACTTTACAATGGGAGAAAACCTACCTACAAATTATAAGAACATAGTTGGTATTTGATGAATCATATTTAATTCAGATATGAATTACATATTATTAACATGTGAATCACATGTAATTCACAAATTCACATGTGAAGCACATATGAATTACATGTGATTCACATGTAAATCACATATGAATCACATATAAATCAGAAGTGAATCACATACGAATTACATTTGATTCACATGTAAATCACAAGTGAATCACAGATGATTTACATGTGATTCACATGTAAATCACAAGGGAATCAAATATGAATCACATGCAATTCACATATGAATTACATCTGATTCACATGTAAATCATAAGTGAATCGCATATGAATTACATGTAATTCACATGTAAATCACAAGTGAATCGCATATGAATTACAATTGATTCATATATAAATCACATGTAATTCATATGTGAATCGCATGTGCTTCATATGTTAATCACATGAAAATCACATTGTTTTTGTATTAATCATTTTTTAATTTTTCTTGTAGATTTGGAAGAAATCATGGTGAATATTGAAGAGATGAAAATTGATAAATTGAAGAAAATAAGAGAATACTGACACGAAGACATGAAAATGCTTCGAAATTTGTAGCATTTTTTTATTTTTTATATTTTATTTTGTATCGAATAAAATACTTGTGCTATTATGTTTATAGATTAATTAATAAAAATGAGATTTTTTATGATTTACTTACGAATATTATAGTATTTTTATTAATTTTTAAAAATTATTTTTTTAAAACAAATGCAGTTTTTATTTTAAATGCAGTTTTCAAAAAAAAATTGTATTTTTTTTTTTGAAAAAAAAATGCAGTTTTCTTTAAAAAAAATTGTAGGTTTTTTTTTTTTTTTGAAAAAGTTGCAGTTTTTTTTGAAAAAATTGTTGTTTATTATTCAAAAATGCAGTTTTTTAAATATAGCTTTTTTTTTTTGAAAAATATGCAATTTTCTTTTATAAAATTGCAGTTTTTTTAAATTACAGTTTTTATTGAAAAAAATGCAGTTTCTTTTTTTTTAAATTATAGTATTTTTTAAATATTCCAGTTTTTTTTTAATTTTATGCATTTTTAAATGCTTTTTAAAAAATTGCAGTTTTAAAAAAAATCAATTTTTTTTAAAAATTCATGCTTTCTATAAAAAAAATTAAAAAATCTGCATTTTTTTTTAAATGAAAAATACTATTTTTTTTAAATCCAAAATTTTGATTTATTATTTTCTAGACGTTTCTATTAGTATTTCTAATAACACAAAAGAAAATATGGTGGTGCATATTGAAGAGATGAAAAATGATAAATTGAAAAAAATAAGAAAATATTGACACGAAGACATGGAAACGTTTTGAAATTTGTAGCATTTATTTATTTTTTATATTTTATTTTGTATCGAATAAAATACTTGTGCTATTATGTTTATAGATTAATTAATACAAATGAAATTTTTTATGATTTTACTTACGAATATTATAGTATTTTTATTAATTTTAAAAAAATTAAAACAAATGCACTTTTTTTGAAAAAATTACAGTTTTTATTTAAAAAAAATTGTAGTTTTTTTTTTTGAGAAAAATGTAGTTTTTCTTTAAAAAAAAATTGCAGCTTTTTTTTTTGAAAAAGTTGCAATTTTTTGAAAAAATTACAGTTTTATTAAATTATAGCTGAATTTTTTTTTTAAAAAAATATGCAGTTTTTTTTTAAATTGTAGTTTTTATTGAAAAAAATGCAGTTTCTTTTTTTTAAATTATAGTATTTTTTAAATATTCCAGTTTTTTTTAATTTTATTGATTTTTTAAATGCCTTTAAAAAAATAGCAGTTTTTTAAAAAAATCAGTTTTTTTTTTCAAAAATTCATGTTCTATAAAAAATTAAAAAATCTGCATTTTTTTCTAAAAAAATTGAAAAATACTATTTTTTTTTAAATCCAAAATTTTTATTTATTATGTAATTTTTTAGACGTTTCTATTAATATTTCTAATACCACAAAAGAAAGACAAAACTGCACAAATAGTCCCTGTGGTTTACACAAAATTGTCATTTTGGTCCAAAAAAGTTTTGGCTAGCACCACAAGTCCAAAGTTTTTATTTTCTTGCATATTTGGTCCAATGGGTTAACTTCCGTCTATTTCCCTCTGTTAAGTTATGTTTGACTAGTCAAATCAGGGGTATTTTGGTCATTCCCTATTTATGCCCCTTGTTTTATATTAATAAAGGAGTCCTAGAAGAACGAATCCCAATCCCTCTTTGTCGTCGTTCTCAGCTTGGTCTTCTTCAACTTTGCGGTCGTCTTCGATTTCTTCAAGAAATCAAAATCAAAAATGGTGCTTTGTTTTTGTGGTAAAATGGCCATAGTTCACACAACATGGACTGATAAAAATCTAGGTAGACGCTTCTGGGGATGCCTTACTGAGGTACGCAAATGTTTTTTTTTTGGATTTCAGCATAAATCTCTCATTACATGTTACGATCTTCTTTTGTTTCTTAAATTTTGAAGGGATCCAAATGTCGATTTATTGTGTGGTTTGATGGTCCAATTTGTGAACGTTTAAAAGCTATTATACCTGGGTTGCTGAGGTCAATCAACAAATTGAAGTCACAAAACACAAGACTCAAGTGTTACCTGTTATGCAGTTGGGTGTTGTTCGTGTTTGTTCTGGTTTATAAGAAGTAGATTGAAGTGTAATTGTTTGGGTAGTTTCTAAGCAGTATATTGAAGTGTAATGGTTTGGGTAGTGTTTTAATGTTTTTGGTAGTATCTTGTTTAAGCAATGTAATATTTTAGGTAATACTTTGTGGTAGTCTTTTGTGGTTAAAATGTAAGCAATGTAAGACATGTTTTGCAAGAATTTGTCAATGGTGATTTCTAATTTACCCATTATATTACAACTGTTTGATAACTTTACAATGGGAGAAAAACCTACCTACAAATTATAAGAACATATGTAACAGCCCGAAATCCAGGTATTCTTTTTTTGGCCTTACATCTTGGTTAAGTTGATGATTTAGGGTTTTCATGGTAAGCGAGTACGCTGGGCGTACAAGGTGTACGCTGCGCGTACTCACGCGCCTCATTTGGACGCGTTTCCCCTCAGGTATGTGGGGCGTACCCAAGGTTACGCCCGGCGTAACTTATTCAAACCCAAACCCTAAATTCCTTTGATGGGGCTATAAAAGGAACATGTGGCTGGTCTTCTCAGCCACCATCACTCAGAGTGAAACCCTAAAAAGAGTGTACCCTCGTCCTTAGGCCATTGTGTGTGTATTCTAAGCTTGGTAGTGTCATTTCAAGGTTGCAAAGGAGAAGAAGAGCTTGTTGGAGAGGCTAGAAGTGGTGCTCAAGTGTAGATCTGAACTTTGCAAGGGCTAAAGCTTCATTTCCAGGTATAAAGTTCGGATCTTTTCACTTGGTTCATGTTGTATGCTTAAAAGGTCATTTTCTAGGGTTTAAGTCCCAAAGGTGGAGACTTTTGTGCAAATGGCCTCCATAAGCTTAGATACTTCATATTTCTGATCTATTGGGGTTGTAGACTCATAAAAATGGCATCTTGGACGTGGGATTAACACCATGCATGAGATCTAGGTCCTTGAGTTTGAATAAAGGGTTGTTATGTGATGTTGGAGCCTTTACAGTCGTGCCAAGGCTTAAAGGTGTCGACTTTATGGGTTTAGATACACTAGAAGAGTCGGATCTAGAAGTGGAAGTAATGGCTTAACCTATTAAGACCAGAAATGGAGAGTGGCTGATTCTGGGGGTTACGCTGGGCGTGACTTCCAGTACGCGCAACGTACTGGGTGGAGACCCCGATCAGGGAGGGGTTGGCGACGTACGCCCCGCATACATCTAGAGTACGCCCCGCGTACTCTCAGGGTTTGACTTTTGTTGACTTTTAGGGTTTTGGTCAACTTGAGGACTTTAGGTCAAGGAAGGGTAAAATGGTCTTTTACCCTCTGAGGAATGATGATAAGGAGTAAAGTTTTAAGTGGTGGAAGTCCTTGTGTAATAAATGATATTTTTATGTTTAGGCGAGGTTGAGCCGTCGTTCGGGGTCGGTGTTAGCGAGGACACGAGACCTTAGACTTTCCATGAGGTGAGTCTTCTCACTATACTATACCCGGAAGGGTTTGACTGTGTGACCGGAAGGTCGGATATGGTATGAGATATATGTGTTGTGTGTGACAAGTTAATCTTTATATGTGCCATGTATGATATGCTTGATATGGGCCGGAAGGCATTATGTTATGGGCCGGAAGGCGAATATGTTATGGGCCGGAAGGCGTTGTAATGTGGACCGTAAGGTTGGCGTGGGTAGGACCGGAAGGTTTACCTAGTCGGGACGGAAGTCCCCTGAGACACATGGACCGGAAGGTCAGGGCCTGGAAAGGCGTATGTGCGTAGGTTGTATTTTGGGGAACTCACTAAGCATTTATGCTTACAGTTGTTGTGATATGTGTTTCAGGTACCAGCGAGGACCGTGGGAAGGCGCCGGCGTGATCTGTACACACTGATGGAGGATTTATGATATTGGGATTTATATGATTTGTATTATGACATGATACATTGGATCTTCATGATTTATTTTGAATGGAAATATATTTTTAAGAAATGAAAAATTTGTTTTTAAAAATTTCCGTTGTTACAACATGGTATCAGAGCCTTGGTTTGAGGGATTCAGGTGCACCTTCGGGCGTAACTGAACTCAAACCGAGGATTTGAGGAAATCTTTCAAAAACAAAAGCATAAAATTTTTATAAAGGATTTTACAATAACCAAGGATGAAGCAGTGTGTACGATCAGCTAGTGCCCGAACAGTAAAAATCCCCAAAATACGAGCAGTGTGAGTGACGAGGAGATTCGTCAGATGATTCATGAGGAGGTGGTTGCAGCGATCCGGGCTGAGATTCCGGAGATGTTTGGGTCTATTAAGACCACATTGATGGAGAAATTTGATGAGCGGTACGCCGCGTTGACTGAGGCTGCAGCCGTTGCAGCTACCGCAGCTGTGGCCGCTGCCAGACCACAAGGAGGTGACTCGTTGCTGTTCCGGGAGTTCAGCAACACGAAGCCACCTGAGTTTGATGGGACGCAGGATCCGATCGCTGCGATGAGATGGATTGCTGATATCGAGGGATGCTTCTACACTTGTTCTTGTCCGGAGCATTTGAGGGTATGGTTCACCTTGAACCAGCTCTGCCTGGGAGCAAAGGATTGGTGGAAGTTCGTGACGGCGAACTTCACTCTGGCAGAGGTTTCAGTTGTGTCATGGGAGAGGTTTACCACTATGTTCAAAGACGAGTACATTCCCCCGGTAGAGAGGGAACGGTTGGTTCAGGAGTTCTTATCCTCCAAGCAGGGTAATGATTCTGTCACGGTGATCACGCGGAAGTTTCATGAGAGGGCGATGTTCTGCCCCGAGCAGGTGTCCACGGAGCAGGCTCGGATGAGCTGGTATTTGGGTGTGCTGAGGAGGGATATCCGGGAGTTTGTATCGAACTCATCATACCAGACTTTTGCTGAGCTTCAGGCGAATTCCAGGAAGCGCGAGATCGAGTTGGAGACCCAGACAAAGGAGGAGGCCGAGTCTCAATTGGTGGATTGGCGGCCGGCTCAGTCCCATCCGGCAGCCAAGCGGACCAAGTCCGCCGATTCGAGGACAGGAGGTCAGAAGGGCCGCACTTGCGGAAAGTGCGGCAAGGGTCACGAGGGGACATGTCGATCAGGTGCTTGCTACAAGTGTGGCAAGGAGGGGCACATTGCTAGGGATTGCCCCAAGGGGTTTATGGTTTGCTTTCATTGCAACCAGACTGGCCATCGGAAGGCCGAGTGCCCTCAGCTTCTCCAGGGATCTGCACCTGCTGCTAGGGCTACTGAGACTCGACCAGTGAAGGCTGAGGCCCCGAGGGCTCGTGGGAGAGCTTTCCAGCTGACTGCGGAGGAGGTCCGCATGGCACCTGATGTTGTGGCTGCTATTTATTCTTTCATGTATTTATTGTTCCTTTATGAGATGTTGTGCTTATTTCATGATATGCGTAGGTACTTTTCTTGTGAACTCTGTACCTGCTTTAGTATTATTTGACTCAGGTGCGAGTCGGTCTTTCGTATCTCTGGCTTTTAGTCAGCACCTCGGTATTGATCGAGAAGTGATGAGTCGACCTCTGAGGGTTTCCATAGCTGATGAGAAAGTGATATATGCCGCAGACGTGATTCGAGAATGTGTGCTCGAGATTTTTGGTGTCAAATTCCCTATAAACTTGGTTCCTATAGCGATGGGGGATGTCTGCGTTATCGTGGGCATGGACTGGTTGAGTAAGTTTGGGGCAGTCATTGACTACGAGAGACAGTTGTTGACGATTCGAGACCCTAGTGGGGGAGTGCTTACGGTGTATGGCGAGGGGACCCAGTGTGGGTCGACGTTTTGTTCGGCTGCCAGGGCGAGGTAGAGTTTGCAGCAGGGCTGTAATGGATTCATAGCCTACGTGACGGATACTCGAGTGGCCGCGGGGAGGCCCAAATCGGTGGATGACGTTCCTGTTGTATGCGAGTTTTCGGATGTGTTCCCCGAAGAGTTACCAGGTGTACCTCCGGAAAGGCAAGTGGAGTTCCATATCGATTTGGTTCCGGGAGCGGCGCCCATCGCTAAGGCGCCTTATCGTCTCGCTCCACCGGAAATGCAGGAGTTATCCTCGCAGCTTCAGGAGCTGTTGGGGAAGGGGTTTATTCGACCGAGTAGTTCACCTTGGGGAGCGCCGATTTTGTTCGACAAGAAAAAGGATGGTTCACACCGGATGTGTATCGATTACCGGGAGTTGAACAAGTTGACGGTTAAGAACCGGTATCCGTTACCTAGGATCGACGATCTGTTCGATCAGTTGCAGGGGGCATCTTGGTTCTCCAAGATAGATTTGAGGTCGGGTTATCATCAGATTAGGGTTCGGGATGAAGATATTCAGAAGACTGCTTTCAGAACTCGTTATGGGCATTATGAGTTTGTGGTGATGCCTTTTGGGCTCACCAATGCCCCAGCTGCGTTCATGGATCTCATGAACAGGGTGTGCAGGCCGATGCTGGATCGGTCAGTGATCGTATTCATTGATGATATTCTGGTATATTCGAGGTCTAGGGAGCAGCACGAGGAGCATTTGAGGGAGATTCTTGGAGTTCTGAGGTCGGAGAGGCTGTATGCCAAATTCTCCAAGTGTGATTTCTGGTTACGAGAGGTCCAGTTCTTAGGGCACCTCGTCAACCAGAAAGGGATTTTGGTCGATCCGGCCAAGATAGAGGCGGTGATGAGATGGGAAGTGCCGAGATCGCCCACAGAGATCAGGAGCTTTCTGGGTTTGGTTGGATATTATCGCAGGTTTATCAAGGATTTCTCCAAGATCGCCGTGCCACTTACTAGGATGACCCGAAAGGGTGTTGCATTTTCATGGGGACCGGAGCAGCAGTCCTCATTCGAGACCCTTCGTCAGAAATTGTGCGAGGCCCCGGTGCTTGCACTCCCGGAAGGGATGGAGGATTTTGTGGTGTACTGTGATGCATCTATATCGGGTTTAGGGGCGGTGCTTATGGAGAGGGGGCATGTGATAGCGTATGCTTCGAGGCAGTTGAAGCCTCATGAGTCGAGATATCCCACCCACGACCTGGAATTGGGGGCTGTGGTGTTTACCCTCAAGATCTGGCGGCATTATCTTTATGGGGTTCGGTGTACCATCTACACGGACCACAAGAGTCTGAAGTACTTGATGGATCAGCCAAACCTGAATATGCGACAGAGGAGATGGTTGGATGTGGTGAAGGATTACGATTGTGAGATCCTGTACCACACGGGTAAGGCTAATGTGGTAGCCGACGCGTTGAGCCGTAGGGCGGAAAGAGCCCCGATCCGAGATATTTGTATGAGGTTGACGGTGATGACCCCGATTTTAGATACCATTCGAGGAGCTCAGGCTGAGGCTGTGAAACCAGAAAACCAGAAGGGGGAGCGGGTTGTGGGTCAGGTATCAGGATTCGTTACGGATGGTCGAGGGCTTATGACTTTTCAGGGTCGGATTTGGGTACCGTTTGTGGGCGGTACGCATACTATTTTGATGGAGGAAGCGCATCGATAGGAATTCTTGATTCATCCTGGGGCTACGAAAATGTATTTGGACCTAAGGAAGGAGTATTGGTGGCCCTGTGTGAAAAGGGATGTTGCATGGTTTGTTGAGAGATGTCTGACTTGTCGGCAGGTTAAGGTCGAGCACCAGCGTCCACACGGTAAGTTGCAGCCGCTAGAGATTCCCGAATGGAAGTGGGAACAGATTACCATGGATTTTATCACCAAATTGTCGCGGACTGCGAGGGGAGTCGACGCGATTTGGGTGATTGTGGATAGATTGACGAAGAGCGCTCATTTTCTAGCCATCAGCGAGAGCTCTTCTGCGGAGAAGTTGGCGGAATTATACGTGAGGGAGGTGGTATCGCGGCATGGGGTTCCGATGTCGATTGTTTCAGATCGTGATGTGCGCTTTACTTCCAGATTTTGGAAGAAGTTTCATGAGGAGTTGGGTACGAGACTGCATTTCAGTATCGCATACCACCCGCAGACAGACGGACAGAGCGAGCGGACGACTCAGACGCTTGAGGATATGCTCCGTGCATGTGTTTTGGATTTTGGAGGGAGTTGGGACACCTATCTGCCCTTAGCAGAGTTCTCGTACAACAACATCCATCATTCGAGCATTGGTATGCCACCCTTTGAGCTGTTGTATGGTCGGAGGTGTCGCACCCCCATCTGTTGGGGAGAAGTGGGGCAGAGGGTGATGGGTAGCACGGAGATTGTACTCCAGACGACCGAGCAGATTCAGCAGGTCAAGCAGAGGTTGTTGACTGCGCAGAGTCGCCAGAAGAGTTATGCGGACAGGCGGCGGTTCGAGCTCGAGTTTTAGGTTGGTGACCTTGTGCTCCTAAAGGTCTCTCCTTGGAAAGGGGTGATACGATTCAGGAAAAGGGGCAAGTTGGGACCCCGGTATATTGGACCCTTCAGGGTAATTGCTAAGGTGGGCCGGGTAGCCTACCAGTTGGAGCTACCTGCTGAGTTGGGGCAGATTCATGATATCTTTCATGTCTCGCAGTTGAGGAAATGTATTGCCGACGAGTCGGCAGTGGTGCCATTGGATGATATTCAGGTGGATGCAGGCTTGAACTATGTGGAGAGACCAGTAGCGATCAGGGATCGAAAAGTTAAGGTTTTGAGGAACAAGGAAATACCCCTGGTACAAGTGCAGTGGCAACATCGGAAGGGGTCCGAGCTGGCATGGGAGACCAAGTCTGAGATGCGGGATCAGTATCCAGAGTTGTTTTCAGTATGAGACTTCGAGGGCGAAGTCTGATTCTAGTGGGGGAGAATTGTAACAGCCCGAAATCCAGGTATTCTTCTTTTGGCCTTACATCTTGGTTAAGTTGATGATTTAGGGTTTTCATGGTAGGCGAGTACGCTGGGCGTACAAGGTGTACGTTGCGCGTACTCGCGCGCCTCATTTGGACGCGTTTCCCCTCAGGTACGCGGGGCGTACCCAAGGTTACGCCCGGCGTAACTTATTCAGACCCAAACCCTAAATTCCTTTGATGGGGCTATAAAAGGAACATGTGGCTGGTCTTCTCAGCCACCATCACTCAGAGTGAAACCCTAAAAAGAGTGTACCCTTGTCCTTAGGCCATTGTGTGTGTATTCTAAGCTTGGTAGTGTCATTTCAAGGTTGCAAAGGAGAAGAAGAGCTTGTTGGAGAGGCTAGAAGTGGTGCTCAAGTGTAGATCTGAACTTTGCAAGGGCTAAAGCTTCATTTCCAGGTATAAAGTTCGGATCTTGTCACTTGGTTCATGTTGTATGCTTAAAAGGTCATTTTCTAGGGTTTAAGTCCCAAAGGTGGAGGCTTTTGTGCAAATGGCCTCCATAAGCTTAGATACTTCATATTTCTGATCTATTGGGGTCAAGGAAGGGTAAAATGGTCTTTTACCCTCTGAGGAATGATGATAAGGAGTAAAGTTTTAAGTGGTGGAAGTCCTTGTGTAATAAATGATATTTTTATGTTTAGGCGAGGTTGAGCCATCGTTCGGGGTTGGTGTTAGCGAGGACACGAGACCTTAGACTTTCCACGAGGTGAGTCTTCTCACTATACTATACCCGGAAGGGTTTGACTGTGTGGCCGGAAGGTCGCATATGGTATGAGATATATGTGTTGTGTGTGACAAGTTAATCTTTATATGTGCCATGTATGATATGCTTGATATGGGCCGGAAGGCATTATGTTATGGGTCGGAAGGCGAATATGTTATGGGTCGGAAGGCATTGTAATGTGGACCGTAAGGTTGGCGTGGGTAGGACCGGAAGGTTTACCTAGTCGGGACGGAAGTCCCCTGAGACACATGGACCGAAAAGTCAAGGCCTGGAAAGGCGTATGTGCGTAGGTTGTATTTTGGGGAACTCACTAAGCATTTATGCTTACAATTGTTGTGATATGTGTTTCAGGTACCAGCGAGGACCGTGGGAAGGCACCGGCGTGATCTGTACACACTGATGGAGGATTTATGATCTTGGGATTTATATGATTTGTATTATGACATGATACATTGGATCTTCATGATTTATTCTGAATGAAAATATATTTTTAAGAAATGAAAATTTTGTTTTTAAAAATTTCCGTTGTTACAACATAGTTGGTATTTGATGAATCATATTTAATTCACATATGAATTACATATTATTAACATGTGAATCACATGTAATTCACAAATTCACATGTGAAGCACATATGAATTACATGTGATTCACATGTAAATCACATATGAATCACATGTAAATCAGAAGTGAATCACATATGAATTACATGTGATTCACATGTAAATCACAAGTGAATCACAGATGATTTACATGTGATTCACATGTAAATCGCAAGGGAATCAAATATGAATCACATGCAATTCACATATGAATTACATCTGATTCACAGGTAAATCATAAGCGAATCGCATATGAATTACATGTAAATCACAAGTGAATCGCATATGAATTACAAGTGATTCATATGTAAATCACATGTAATTCATATGTGAATCACATGTGATTCATATGTTAATCACATGAAAATCACATATGTACTTTTGTGAGTGTTTTTGTATTAATCATTTTTTAATTTTTCTTGTAGATTTGGAAGAAATCATGGTGAATATTGAAGATATGAAAATTGATAACTTGAAGAAAATAAGAGAATATTGACACGAAGACATGAAAATGCTTCGAAATTTGTAGCATTTTTTTATTTTTTATATTTTATTTTGTATCGAATAAAATAATTGTGCTATTATGTTTATAGATTAATTAATAAAAATGAGATTTTTTAAGATTTACTTACGAATATTATAGTATTTTTATTAATTTTTAAAAAATTATTTTTTTAAAACAAATGCATTTTTCTGAAAAAATGCAGTTTTTATTTTAAATGCAGTTTTAAAAAAAAATTGTAGTTCTTTTTTGAAAAAAAAATGCAGTTTTCTTTAAAGAAAATTGTAGGTTTTTTTTTTTGAAAAAGTTGCAGTTTTTTTGAAAAATTTGTTGTTCTTTATCTAAAAATGCATTTTTTTTATATAGCAGTTTTTTTTTTTTTGAAAAATATGCAATTTTCTTTTATAAAATTGCAGTTTTTTTAAATTACAGTTTTTATTGAAAAAAAAGCAGTTTCTATTTTTAAAATTATAGTATTTTTTAAATATTTCAGTTTTTTTTTAATTTTATACATTTTTAAATGCTTTTAAAAAAATTGCAGTTTTAAAAAAAAAAAATTTTAAAAATTCATGTTTTCTATAAAAAAATTAAAAAATCTACATTTTTTTTAAAATGAAAAATACTATTTTTTTAAAAATCCAAAGTTTTGATTTATTATTTTCTAGACATTTCTATTAATATTTCTAATAACACAAAAGAAAATATGGTTGTGCATATTGAAGAGATGAAAAATGATAAATTGAAAAAAATAAGAAAATATTGACATGAAGACATGGAAACGTTTTGAAATTTGTAGCATTTATTTATTTTTTTGTATTTTATTTTGTATCGAATAAAATACTTGTGGTATTATGTTTATAGATTAATTAATAAAAATAAAATTTTTTATGATTTTACTTACGAATATTATAGTATTTTTATTAATTTAAAAAAATATTAAAACAAATGCACTTTTTTTGAAAAAATTATAGTTTTTATTTTAAATGCAGTTTTTAAAAAAATTGCAGTTTTCTTTTTTTGAAAAAAATGCAATTTTTCTTTAAAAAAAATTGCAGTTTATTTTTTTTTTGAAAAAGTTGCAGTTTTTTGAAAAAATTACAGTTTTATTAAAATATAGCTGATTTTTTTTAAAAAAAATATGCATTTTTTTTTTAAATTGTAGTTTTTATTGAAAAATACTATTTTTTTTCTAAAAAAATTGAAAAATAGTATTTTTTTTTAAATCCAAAATTTTTATTTATTATGTAATTTTTTAGACGTTTCTATTAATATTTCTAATACCACAAAAAAAAGACAAAAGTGCACAAATGGTCCCTGTGGTTTACACAAAATTGTCATTTTGGTCCAAAAAAGTTTTGGCTAGCACCACAAGTCCAAAGTTTTTATTTTCTTGCATATTTGGTCCAATGGGTTAACTTCCGTCTATTTCCCTCTGTTAAGTTATGTTTGACTAGTCAAATCAGGGGTATTTTGGTCATTCCCTATTTATGCCCCTTGTTTTATATTAATAAAGGAGTCCTAGAAGAACGAATCCCAATCCCTCTTTGTCGTCGTTCTCAGCTTGGTCTTCTTCAACTCTGCGGTCGTCTTCGATTTCTTCAAGAAATCAAAATAAAAAATGGTGCTTTGTTTTTGTGGTAAAATGGCCATAGTTCACACAACATGGACTGATAAAAATCTAGGTAGACGCTTCTGGGGATGCCTTACTGAGGTATGCAAATGTTTTTTTTTTGGATTTCAGCATAAATCTCCCATTACATGTTACGATCTTCTTTTGTTTCTTAAATTTTGAAGGGATCCAAATGTCGATTTATTGTGTGGTTTGATGGTCCAATTTGTGAATGTTTAAAAGCTATTATACCTGGGCTACTGAGGTCAATCAACAAATTGAAGTCACAAAACACAAGACTCAAGTGTTACCTGTTATGCCGTTGGGTGTTGTTCGTGTTTGTTTTGGTTTATAAGAAGTAGATTGAAGTGTAATGGTTTGGGTGGTTTCTAAGCAGTATATTGAAGTGTAATGGTTTGGGTAGTGTTTTAATGTTTTTGGTAGTATCTTGTTTAAGCAATGTAATCTTTTAGGTAATACTTTGTGGTAGTCTTTTGTGGTTAAAATGTAAGCAATGTAAGACTTGTTCTGCAAGAATTTATCAATGGTGATTATATTTGGTATGTACATTTTGACCAATTTATTTTGTTTGTGGTTTTGTTTAAAAGGGCATATGGGTCAATTTATTTTGTTTGTGGTTTACACATTATCAATGACAAATGTATGTTTTGTTTAAAAGGGAATATTGGTCAATTTATTTAGTTTGTGGTTTACACATTATGAATGACAATTGTATGTTTTGTTTAAAAGGGCATATTGGTCAAGTTCTACAAATTATACATGAGAATAACATCAAGAAATTAAACATAACATAAGCCATTACATCAAATCCAATGTAAATTGTTCCCATACATCACAGGGGTACACTATCAAGTACAAAAAATAACATCCAAAATGCTTAAACCCCAAAACACATAAAGTACTAAACATACAATACACATAAACATAACATTATCCCAAAAAGACACTTATATCCCTACATACATCAAAATCCCTTGAAATCCAATCACTTACCCCCTTGGCCTTTGCAAGTTCTAGCATTATGCCCTTTAATTTTACACTTGCTGCAAGTTACTTGGATAAACTTTCTTGTAAGCTTTCCACTCCCACTAGCAATATGGCTTTGACTCCCACTACCACTAGCAACATTGTCTCCCTTCTTCTGGCTTTTCTCCTCAACAGATTGCCTCCTCTTTTTCTTGGGCCTTCCAGGCTGATTTTTGTGTAGAGGAGGGGTGATTTTAATTGGGCATTCACTTATAGGCCACATTGCTTGACCTTTAATAGGATCTACCTTGTACACATAAGCTGCTTTCCATGTTTCTAGCCAGTGTACACTGTGGGCATAAGTGTGCATCTCTCCAACTTCCTCACCATTATCTGCTTTGTCATTTAGGACTATAATGACATGCTTACAAGGGAGTCTTGTTAATTCCCACTTCCTACAACTGCATACTCTTTCAACCATGTCAACAACATGTTGATCCTGCCATGGCCCTTGCACTTGGTATTTATCTGACCCATTCCACCTAGGTGTGTACTGAGATGCCCAATTCACCTTCTTCTCCATGATCTTTGTTGCAGATGGGGTTAGTGGACCAACACACTTCTTTTGCACCTTTATTTCATTGCATATTTATGAGTAATGTTACTGTCTTATGTTAATTGTTTAACTATTGTTTCACTTTGCATGTTTTGACTTCCAGAATAATTGAGCTTATTAAGAATAATCGAATTTTTCAAATTGTCCACAACCGTTCATATGTTGGAAGTAGATATGAATGAAGATTGTCATGAATTGGTGTGTAGATTGTCTAAATGGTATTAGACATAGCAAAGGGTTGCTGCAACGTTCATGAGTGCTTATGAACTGGTTTTGAGCATTGGAACAAACCCACGCTTGCTAGAATCATCTTATGGAATATGATAAAAAGGATGATCGCAAGATGATAATATCATATGGTCTTAAAACCAAGATATATGGTTTGTTATTTGTTAATTGGTTGTACATTGATAATGCGAAACCGCATTAGTAACTTGATGTTATAAAACGCATTGTTGTGTATAGTTGATTAATGAATAAGTAAATGCATATAAGTCGAAGTTTATATGTTACTTTTATCCTAAGAGGGTAAAAGCGATATCTCGGCCGCTTGATGATTTGATTTGACTTATGTGACGGGTCCGGTCAGAACTGAATTGATGTGTTCGATGAAGTTCTATGTCAAATAAATCTGAAATTGAGAAACCAAATGCTAGACAAATTGGTTCCATAGAATTGTCAGCATGATATCTAAATAGAGGACTATACGATCCCTTATCTGAAGGACAAGATTGATTAGATCAGAGTTTGACAGCGTCTTTGAGAGCTACGATTACTAATCGGATTATACTTGTGTATATAGTTACTAGACTTATCCAAGTGGGAGACTGTTGGAATAGTGTCTAAGGCTGAAACTATATTAGGCAAGTATTTTACCCGGTTGTGCATGGTCCTTTTGGGTTGCCTTCACCATAGCAACTTGACAGGATGATTTATTGTGAGAGAAGAAATATTATTAATATATTATGAGAATAATATAAGGAATAATAATATTATTATTTGATTAATATAAGTCATAAATTAATTAGGAATTAATTTGGTGACTTAAAGAGATTAATTGAATAAAGGGGCATAAACTGTCAAGTGTTTGATAGTTGTACTTTGGGCTATAATCCCTTATGGATAAGGGGTGGAAGATTTCTAGGGCTTAGGATAGGCTTAGAATTCGTCCAAGAGCTTATCAATTAGGGTATTGGATTGCTTAGAGCCTAAGTTATCCAATTAGGGTTTAAGGGTGAAACCCTAGGAGCCTCACTAGTATAAAGAGACCCTAAGGGTCAAGGGAATCGACACCTATGCTCTAAGAAGAAACCCTGGCCGATTCTTGATCCTCTCTCCTCTATCTCAAATCATCCTCTTGCTAGTTGGTGTTTGTAAGCCATTATAGGAGTGACAATTTTGACTCTAAATCTCCAAGGACAAGAAGATCAAGCAAGTGATTCAAGGTAATCTTCTAATTATGATTTCTTATTGTTATTATACTCTATTAGCCATTAGAAGTCTTGGATTCAATACATGTTCAATTAGAGAAACCTAGATCCAAGCATTAGGGTTTGCATGTGCACATAGGAATGTTCATATGGCTTAAACCCATCAGTGGTATCAGAGACTAGATTGGTTTCTATTGAATTGATGCATTGGTTGCTTGTTTGATGCCTTCAAAATTCGAATTTTGTGTTTCTGTCTGATGAACTCGGCGAGTCCCATAGTGGCCTCGGCGAGTAGGGTCGACTCGGAGAGTCCATTGTGGTACTCGGCGAGTCCAAGCGTCAGAAAGAGCTAATTTCAGGATTTCTTCTTGTTTATCTTTGAGATACTTGCCTTAATCATATTAGATCAATATAAATCCGATTTTATGATATATATGAGTATATTTTTGACCTAATTGAAGATATTTATCAATTAATAAAATATTTATTTCCTTATGTGATAATTGATTAATTATTTTAATTAAATTGGTAAATTGTTTTGCAAGAAATTATTAAATAAATCAAATATGGATAATTATGTGATTAAATGTTAATTTAGATTATTTGTTATTTGATCCCCTATGTTTTGAAAAGTTTAAAACTTGCCCTCAAGTTTTGAAATTTATGTTTTGTGATTAAAAGTTTAATTTAGACAATATAAATTCCAAACCCTAGAATTTTACAAGTTTAAAATTCAACCCTATACTAATATGATATTACAAGATTAATATATATATATATATATATATATATATATATATATATATATATAATTAAAATGATAGTCTTACCGTATGTAGGCCTCATTCATGAAGCCGGTCTATAAGGTGGGTATAAGGTTGCTGCCTATAAAATGGCGCTTAATGGGTGTACACTCACACCCACCACTTGCTTGATCGGCGGAGGGTCGTTAGCCGAACGGGTAGGATAGGGCAACCTCATCTCCTCATTAAAAGTATAATATGAATTACAAAGTAACTACATCTTTTTTTTAAATTCCCAATCCTAGTTACTTTACGAAAAGTGAATTGATGCAATCCCATGAAATTACACTTTGCACCCTTGCTAAGAAGTTAGTGGAGCGTGTGTGGTTTACCAGCACACTAATTGGTTCTAAGCAAAGGTGGCAAATGGTGATTCATTGTTTATCATAGTTCGATGGAGCGTGTGTGGTTTACTGGCACATCGAATAGGTGATTGTTACAATGAAGGCACCATGTGAATTTGCATGGTAATTCACACCCACTTTGTGATCCTCTGTATCCCAGTCACAAACGAGAGGGGCATATCGAGATTTAAACATGCCATTGAAAAGTTTCAATGAATCTCATCTAAAACTAGGAATTCTCAATTCATTTAGAACTTAAAGTTATGTTTTCATGGTGGAGAATTAGTGAATCGTCATTCACTTACCTTCAAATTGTTTTCATGTTAGATTACGGCATCCCTTTTCTAATATGTAAATATTGTTGTTGGATCCTAGCCCTAATTTTCTTATTGGGTGATTATTAGGGATTCAAATTCTAATCTATCTTTGTCCTTTCTATTTGTAGATGTCGAACGTGAACAATGCTGCTGCTAGCTCGTTCATATTGATGAGCCTTTGCCAAAAGGTGACTTTCGATGGGATGAACTTTAGCGAATGGATAAGATACATTCGCACAATTGCTCGCTACGAGGACAAGGAGTATGTCCTCGATGAGAAGCTCGAGAAGATCAACCCAGAAATCGCTACTCCGGCTGAAATGACTGCTTTTGAGACTCATGAATGTGATGCAACGAAGGTTCATTGCATCATAATAGCCACAATGAACGCCGAATTCCAAAAGTCCTATGAGGACATGTATCCGTACGAAATGCACCAAGACTTGTTGGAGAGATACCACCAAAATGCGAGGCAGGAGCATTACGAGATTTTCACTAACATGATCTCCGCCAAAATGGGTCATGGAGAATCTCTAACAGTGCACCTGCAAAAGATGCAAAGGTATGTCGATCGTCTTCGCAAGTTGAATGTTGACTTTGGGGAAGACTTGGCGATCGACATGGTGCTTCATTCTTTGCCTCCGTGTTACAATCAATTTAGGATGACCTACCACAAGAACAAAGAAGAGGTCACCCTAAGTAAGCTCCAAGGTCTCCTTAGGGTTGCTGAAAGCAACCTCAAGGACAAGTCTGTTGCACCCACTCCCAATCCACCCGCTGCTCCTGTTTTGGCCATTGGGCAAGGAAGAGGCAAGAAGAGGAAGGCTCCGTCTAAGAGCCACCACAAGGGAAAGTACCGAGATGGTTCCTCTTCTAGTGGGACCAAAGTTGATCCCGCTAAGCCTAACCCTAACCTGAAGGAGGCAGAGTGCCACCACTGCCACAAAATAGGGCATTGGAAGAGAAGCTGCCCAGACTACCTGCAAGCCATTAGGGAAGGAAAGATCAAGCCGTCTTTCGTAGGTATATACACAATTAAATCTAATGATTCATCTCATGCTATTTCTTGGGTCCTTGATATCGATTGTGGTTACCACATTTGTTCTGAATTGCAGGGACTAAGAAGAAATAGGAATGTGGAGCATGAAAGAATAAATCTAATCATGGGGAACAGAAGATCATCGCCTGTGACCAAGATTGGAGTGTATTCTCTAGTGCTTAGGAATGTTTTATGTTTAGATTTGAACAATTGTTGCTATTCGCCATAAATTGCAAGAAACATCATTTCATTTCATGGTTTGTTTAGACAAGGATTTAGATTTTCTTTTAATAATGAGAATGGTTCTATTTGTGCTTATCTAAATGGTGTCTTACATTTTGAAGGAATACCATGTAATGGAATTTATGAAACTGTTATGATTGTAGATAACCTATGAAATGATGTTTTATGCATGGATTCTTCCAATGGTATGGATAAAGCATCCTTGTGGCATTGTCGTCTTGGACATGTCAACAAGAAGCGCATAGCCCAACTCCAAAAGGATGGAGTGTTGGAGTCATTCGACCTGAGGGAAGATGACACATGCGAGTATTGTTTGCTTGGAAAGATGACCAAGTCACCCTTCACTAGTACATGTGAAAGGGGTGAGGGTCTATTGGACCTCATACATACCGATGTATGTGGACCGTTTAGATCAACCACAAAGGATGGGAACCGCTTCTATGTGACTTTTACCGATGACTATAGTAAATATGGGTATATTTACTTAATCAAGAAAAAGTCAGAAACGTTTGAAAAGTTCAAAGAGTTCAAAAATGAAGTGGAGAATCAATTGGGCAGGAAAATCAAGATGCTTCGATCCGATCGAGGAGGAGAGTACCTAAGTCTTGAATTCCACGACTATCTCAAGGAGTGTGGAATAGTTTCACAATTGACGCCACCTAGGACACCGCAGTTGAATGGTGTGGCAGAAAGGCGTAATCGAACCTTGTTAGACATGGTCCGCTCTATGATGAGTTGTGCTTCACTACCTATCTCATTCTGGGGTATGCCTTAGAGACTACCGCCCATATCCTTAACCGAGTCCCTACTAAGAAGCTTGCCAAAACACCTCACGAGATGTGGACAGGGAAAGCTCCCTCATTGGAACATATCAAGGTTTGGGGTTGTGAGGCTTTCATAAGACGAGATACTCACGACAAGCTCGAACCTCGTAGTGAGCGATGTATTTTCATCGGCTACCCGCAGAAATCCTTTGGATATCTCTTCTATAGACCGAAGGATAATGTTGTCTTTGTTGCGAGGAGAGGAGTTTTCAGAGAGCGAGAACTCATAAGCCAAGGAGACAGTGGGAGGCAAATCGAGCTTGAAGAGATTCAAGAGTCGATTGATGAAGGAACCTCTACCGCTGGCACTCAACCCGAGGAGGAAACTCTGGTTGAACCGATTGACGTGTCATTACCTCTTAGATGTTCCGAAAGAGTTAGAGTTCAACCCTAGTTGTATGGTTTTCATATTACTACCGAAGGGGACACGTATATTAGTGATAGTACACTAATAAATTAGATGAACCTAATAGCTATAAGGAAGCCATGGCAGGCCCGGAGTCTGCGAAATGGAAAGAGGCAATGGACAGCGAGATCCAATCCATGTATGACAACCAAGTTTGGAATTTGGTTGATAATGTGCCCGGACGTAAGACCGTTGGGTGCAAGTGGATCTTCAAGAAGAAGACCGACTTGGATGGAAACGTGCACACATATAAGGCGCGATTGGTTGCGAAGGGCTTTACTCAAACTCCCGGAGTTGACTATGATGAGACCTTCTCACCAGTTGCGAAGATAAAATCTATTAGAGTGATGCTAGCAATTGCCGCATTTCATGATTATGAGATTTGGCAAATGGATGTCAAGACCGCTTTCCTTAATGGGAAGTTGGCTGAGGATGTTTACATGGCTCAGCCAGACGGTTTTGTCGATCTGAAGCATCCAAATAGAGTGTGTAAGCTTGAGAAGTCCATTTATGGACTTAAGCAAGCGTCTCGCAGATGGAATCTTTGCTTCGATGAGAAAGTCAGAGTTTGGATTTGTACTAAGCGAAGATGAATCATGTGTATATGTCAAAGCCAGTGGGAGTATAGTAAGCTTCCTCGTTCTATATGTCGATGACATACTACTCATAGGAAACGACGTCCCGACTCTGCAGGAGGTTAAATCCTGGCTCGGGAAGTACTTCGCTATGAAGGACCTCGGAGAGGCTTCCTATATTCTGGGAATAAGGATAGTGAGAGAACAGAGTAAGAGACTAATAGGACTTAGTCAGAACACTTACTTAGATAAAGTATTGAAACGTTTTAGTATGGAAAATATGGCTTTGACTCCCACTACCACTAGCAACATTGTCTCCCTTCTTCTGGCTTTTCTCCTCAACAGATTGCCTCCTCTTTTTCTTGGGCCTTCCAGGCTGATTTTTGTGTAGAGGAGGGGTGATTTTAATTGGGCATTCACTTATAGGCCACATTGCTTGACCTTTAATAGGATCTACCTTGTACACATAAGCTGCTTTCCATGTTTCTAGCCAGTGTACACTGTGGGCATAAGTGTGCATCTCTCCAACTTCCTCACCATTATCTGCTTTGTCATTTAGGACTATAATGACATGCTTACAAGGGAGTCTTGTTAATTCCCACTTCTTACAACTGCATACTCTTTCAACCATTTCAACAACATGTTGATCCTGCCATGGCCCTTGCACTTGGTATTTATCTGACCCATTCCACCTAGCTGTGTACTGAGATGCCCAATTCACATTCTTCTCCATGATCTTTGTTGCAGATGGGGTTAGTGGACCAACACACTTCTTTTGCACTTTTATGACATTGCATATTTATGAGTAATGTTACTGTCTTATGTTAATTGTTTAACTATTGTTTCACTTTGCATGTTTTGACTTCCAGAATAATTGAGCTTATTAAGAATAATCGAATTATTCAAATTGTCCACAATCGTTCATATGTTGGAAGTAGATATGAATAAAGATTGTCATGAATTGGTGTGTAGATTGTCTAAATGGTATTAGACATAGCAAAAGGTTGCTGCAACATTCATGAGTGCTTATGAACTGGTTTTAAGCATTGGAACAAACCCGCACTTGTTGGAATCATCTTATGGAATATGATAAAAAGGATGATCGCAAGACGATAATATCATATGGTCTTAAAACCAAGATATATGGTTTGTTATTTGTTAATTGGTTGTACATTGATAATGCAAAACCGCATTAGTAACTTGATGTTATAAAACGCATTGTTGTGTATAGTTGATTAATGAATAAGTAAATGCATATAAGTTGAAGTTTATCTGTTACTTTTATCCTAAGAGGGTAAAAGCGATATCTCGGCCGCTCGATGATTTGATTTGACTTATGTGCCAGGCCCGGTCAGAACTGAATTGATGTGTTCGATGAAGTTCTATGTGCAAATAAATCTGAAATCAAGAAACCAGATGCTAGACAAATTGGTTCCATAGAATTGTCAGCATGATATCTAAACAGAGGACTATACGATCCCTTATCTGAAGGACAAGATTGATTAGATCAGAGTTTGACAGCGTCTTTGAGAGCTACGATTGCTAATCGGATTATACTTGTGTAGATATAGTTACTAGACTTATCCAAGTGGGAGACTGTTGGAATAGGGTCTAAGGCTGCAACTATATTAGGCAAGTATTTGACCCGGTTGTGCATGGTCCTTTTGGGTTGCCTTCACCATAGCAACTTGACAGGATGATTTATTGTGAAAGAAGAAATATTATTAATATATTATGAGAATAATATAAGGAATAATAATATTATTATTTGATTAATATAAGTCATAAATTAATTATGAATTAATTTGGTGACTTAAAGAGATTAATTGAATAAAGGGGCATAAACTGTCAAGTGTTTGATAGTTGTACTTTGGGCTATAATCCCTTATGGATAAGGGGTGGACGATTTCTAGGGCTTAGGATAGGCTTAGAATTCGTCCAAGAGCTTATCAATTAGGGTATTGGTGTGCTTAGAGCCTAAGTTATCCAATTAGGGTTTAAGGGTGAAACCCTAGGAGCCTCACTAGTATAAATAGACCCTAAGGGTCAAGGGAATCGGCACCTATGCTCTAAGAAGAAACCCTGGCCGATTCTTGATCCTCTCTTCTCTCTCTCAAATCATCCTCTTGCTAGTTGGTGTTTGTAAGCCATTAGAGGAGTGACAATTGTGACTCTAAAGCTCCAAGGACAAGAAGATCAAGCAAGTGATTCAAGGTAATCTTCTAATTCTGATTTCTTATTGTTATTATACTCTATTAGCCATTAGAAGTCTTGGATTCAATACATGTTCAATTAGAGAAACCTAGATCCAAGCATTAGGGTTTGCATGTGCACATAGGAATGTTCATATGGCTTAAACGCACACTTTTATCTCTCATCGTTTATCTACCCATGTCATACCCAACATATTCGTATATATAAAATATGTATACAATTTAAATCCTTTAAAACATGCATAAAAACGTTCATCCAGCATAGACAACAAGTACTCAAATAATATGCACACTTAGCATGTAGTTTATATAAAATACTTCATATCTATGTGTAAGATGAAAGTAACTATACATTCACTTCAAAGGTGGTGATTCGGCACTCGGACAACACTTCGTTACTCTTAAAATAATTATCCCTTGATGAAACCTAGTATCATTACCACTAGAGTTTAGTCTAACGCTTGACGAGACTAATTTAATAGTCTAGCTATTATTACTATTATATAAGCGTTAAATAACACTCAATATAACTCATAATAATAGCCCAAATAATTATTTTAACATCCTAATAATTTTACTATAATTAAATAAAATCTATATTAAATATAGTATAGGCGTAGCTCACTTACAGCGGGTTTTTATTAAAAACCGGGCTTTGCTGGAGCAGCGTTTCCGAGCCGAAAGTTTTTCTTCTCCGAGCCGTCGGGCGCTCCGGGGCTTTCTTCTCGTGATAGGGAGGTTCCCTAGACTTGGGAGGGGTTTAGGGAGGTTAGAGAGAAGTTAGAGAGAGAAAGAAAGGTTTGAAGGTGTGAGGAAATTATGAAGAGTTCATCTCTTATTTATAGGAATTGTATAGTAAAGTAGTCTCCAAGCTTCGTCCGTAAATTTTGCATACGAGCTCCGTTTTTGTCTGTCTTTTTACCATTGAGTTCCTATTAATGAGATCTTCAACTTTCATTTAGAACTCGTTGGCTAATTCTCATTCTATCTCAGATTTACAAAACTGTATCGAATTCGCTGCGCTCGAAAAGTAGAGACTAAGCTTCGTCCATAACTTCCGTATAGGAGCTCCGTTTTTGTCTGTCTTTTTACCGTTGAGTTCCTATTAATGAGATATTCAACTCTCATTTAAACCTCGTTGGCTAATTCTCATTCTATCTCGGATTTACAAAACTGTATCGAATTTGCCGCGCTCAAAAAGTAGGGACTAAGCTTCGTCCATAACTTTCGCATACGAGATCTATTATCGACGTTCTTTATATCCACGCGTTGGTATTTACGAGTACTACAACTTTCATTTAGATCCCGTCGGCTAATTCTCACTCTATCTCAGATTTACAAAACTGTATCGAATTCGCAACACTCGAAGAGTAGGGACTAAGCTTCGTCCATATCTTTCTCATACGAGCTCCGTTTTCGACTATCTTTTTATCGTTTAAATCCTATTAACGATATCTTCATTTATCATTTAGATTATTTTGGCTAAAAATCGACCGATCTAAAATTCAGATTTTGGGTTGTGCACTGCTATGCTAAATCTTAGAAAAATCATAACTTCCTCATACGAAGTCAGATTTGGATGTTCTTTTTTATGCACACTATCGGTTTAACATATACTACGACTTTTGTTTAGATCGCTCAGGCTAAATCTCGCTCTATCGTAAATTCACTATTTACGCATCCCGGTATCGTAACGGTTCCGTCGCGAAACTTCAACGGGTCATAACTTCTTTGTTATAACTCGGATTTCGACGCTCTTTATATGTATAGAAACCTTGTAACATATACTAAAACTTGGTTGAGATTATTTATTCTTAATAATCTTTTGTCGAAAAGTCGTTTTCGACCCTTATTGCATCTAAATTGACTAGCTTGGATCTACGGGCGTTACAGCTGCCTTATCAAATTCATTAAATCCCTGGTCAATGTCATTACATGCCTTGTGAAATTCATTAAAATCCTGGTTCATATCATTATATGCCTCATTAAATTCATTAAATTTGTGGTCAAATTCATTAGCGGCATGTGAATTTGAACATGCTTAAATTGTGAATTTGAACTGAAATATTTTTTTTACATAAATATGAATGTATGTTTAAAAAGTACAAAAACCATGAATTTTGATATATATTTATTAATTTTTTTCTATAAAAAAAATAGACCTTAACTTTTGAACAAAGAAAATGAAGCGAGTTTTTTTTGGAAAAAAAAAATCGTTTTTTATATATAATCATGGATCTCTTTGGAAAGAGGACGAAAAATTGTGAACAACGGTATACTCGGTTTTTTTTTTTTTTTGATAAAAACACGACCTAAAAAAAATTTCAAACGAAAAAAAAGGAAGTGGGTTCTTTTATAATCCGATGCATGTGCGTTCAATGTAAAAGTCTACATCCCTTACTTTTACCGTTAGTCGCTTTAAATTTTGACATTTTGGATCAGTTCTTTGATTGATTGTGGTCTATATTGAGCTTTTATATATACTAGGTGTGAGACACATATATTACATGGGTTTACTTAAAAAAAATTAAATATAAAATTTTAACAATTTGAAAATTTTGGATTTATAAGAAAAATGAGAAAATTTTTTATTTATTAAAATTAATGAAGCTTTAATGTATTTAATATATTACATATATAAACATTTTCTAATAAATACCTTACATATATATTACCTTACATATTAAATGTGAAATTTTAATTTGATAAAATGAAAAATACAATAAAATGACAGGTGGAAAATAGAAAATCTAAAAATTTTAGAAAATGTCATGTGTCTAAATGAAGGAGAAAAGGACATGTGGCAAAAAACCTTCATTTATTATATATACTAGGTGTGTGACCCATGTATTACACAGGTTTATTAAAAGCTCCAAAAGTAAAAGGTATGAGCAAAAAAAAATCATTCATGCATGTTTTTGGTAACCATAATGACCATGTTCATAATAAAATAAGTAACAACTGAGTTCGTGACCTTTAGTAAATCACATAGACCCTTTATGTAATTTAATCTTAATTAACCTATACTAATAAAATTAATTAATATGAATTCACAAATGGAAGGAATTATCTACATTAATATAATTATACATTAATTAATATATTAATAGAAAGAGAAATTCAAAAATAGGAAGTTATTATGTACATTAATTAATATATTAATAAAATTAATTAATATGAGATGCTATTTAATAGGTGGAATTTGACTAAAAATAAAAAATTCTATAAAAATGACAAGTGGATATTAAATAATTTAAAAAATCTAGAAAATGATAAGTGTCAAAATAAATAAGAAGAGGACATGTGACAAAGTCATTCTTATTTATTAGGGTATATATATACATATATATATATATATATATATATATATATATATATATATATATATATATATATATATATATATATATATAAGTTTCGAGGAGTTTTTAACCAAAACAGGGTGGTTGGAAAAAATATTTACCAATTTAGTATAGTTTCAAAAATATTTACCAAACTAGTGGTTTTCTTATTTTTCTTGTATTTTTCAGTTTTTTTACTTTTTTTTATTTGATTTTAAATATCAGTTTTTTTCTTCAACTTTTTATTGTTTTCTTTTATTTTTTCTTAAGTATCAGTTTTTTATTTTTTTTTTCAGTTTTTTTTCTTTTTGTAATATATGTTTAAAATAGTATAAAAAACAAAAAATGTATATAGTTACACGCCTTCTCGTCAATTAAAAATAAAATGTTTTAATGAATTGCACTATTATAATTGATTATTGCCAGCTATCACAAAAATAAACACCATAAAAAGTAAAGTTTTCTAGTTCCGCAAAAAATATTTTCTAATAATTATGTAATATTTCATTTTTATAATTGACGTTAAAACATCTGTGTTCAACGTATATTAAAAATGTTAAGATAACATTTTAATAAAATATATTAGTGACTGCAATTACTTATGTTATAAACTATTATAAAATGGCTTATTAAAAAATATTGTAATATTATACACTATCGGCAGTGGTAAATATCATTGCAATTACTCATTTTTTTGTGGTATTATAAGAAAATTTGCCCATAAAGTTATCCATATTTCTATGAACTATCAAATAATTGAAAATTATAAAATAATGTAACAACACATTAACACTTCATATATATATATATATATATATATATATATATATATATATATATATATATATATATATATATATATATATATATATATATATATATATATATATATATATTTCAAATTAGAAAAATTGAAACTAAAATAATGCATTAATGAATTTATTCAAATAAAATATTGTGGATCTTTAATTTGCACATAAAATTTTATTTAGAAGACGTACATTCGCACATATTTTTAATATGTAAAAGCCTAACGAGGAGGTAACGACCTCTATATAAATTTATTCATAAAATGTATTATCGTTAATAAGATGTTCAGTGGAATCGAAAAACTCTATTTTTTCATGGTATTTCTTTTGTGACGGGTGACAATAATCAATTATAATAGTGTTATTCATTAAATCATCTTATTTTTAATTGACGAAAATGCATGAAATTATGTATTTTGTATACTATGTTAAACATATATTTAAAAAAGGAAAAAAAATTGAAATAAAGAATAAAAATCTGATATTTAAAAAATTAAAAAAAAACAATAAAAAACTTAAATAAAGAAAAAAACTGATATTTAAAATAAATAAAAACAACAAGTAAAATTGAAAAATACAAGAGAAAATGAAAAACCACTAGTTTGGTAAATATTTTTTAAAGTATATTAGATTGGTAAATATTTTTTCCTATATCTCTATTTTGGTCAAAAACTCAAGTTTCGAGTCGCATATTTTGCCAGTTTTTCAAGTAACATCAATCGATTGGTATTTGTGTTTGCAAAGCCCGGAAGAAATGTGACCAATAAGAATCTTGCCCCATTCGATTAGGTTATTGAAATTCGACGCTTTGTAAATTCTCTTCATTGGCTCTCACATTTCAGCCAAATCTGTTTGCTTTTAATAATATATTTACACATATATTATCAAATTTACAGTTAAATTTTAATTTATTTATATTATAAATAAAAAATAAGAGCAATTTTTAACCAAACATTACCTTAATTTTACATGAGAATTATTATATCTTTAATACGGTAAGAATAATAAGTTGTTTTGCATTCAAGGTATAAGAATGAGGATGAAAAAGGATTTTCTATATAATATTTGCATTCTTTTTATATATATATGATTTTGATTTTTTTTTACTCGTGGAAAATGAGTAAAGTAGAAAAGAAAAAAGAAAAAAAAAAGTAAATAATTCCAAAATTTGTTTATTCCTTCATGCTTTCTCTCTGAAAAGAGAAGCTAATCCGGTGACCACTAATTTACTTCCTCTCTCCACATTCCTCGGTTTTATCGCCGGTGGCTGCCATATTCCCGCCGCCGTCGATTCAAAACCTTCATCGGACTTTCTCACCAAAACAGCCGCCGGAGATAATTGATTTTTCTCCGTTGACTTCGACGCCGTCGTTTCTTCTCCAAAAATAAGTTCAAAAACTCCGCACTCGGACTCGAACGGCGGTGACGGACCTATCTGTTCCGTTGTGGCTTCTGAAAATATCTGCTTCACGGCGGCGTTGGTGTCTGGTGTTGGAGGTGGAGTTGGTGGTGGTGGAGGTAGTACTGACGGCGACGGTGATGGTAGGGTTCTGATGTGTGCCGACAGCCATTTGGATCTCATGTACTCGAATTTCCTCCATGGAGGAATGTGCATTCCTTTCTTCTTCAAGCTCAGTTTCGCCGCCTCAGATACAATCGACAGAATCTGTTGCAGACGATCGGCTTCGCCGACGAAGATGTACGGCAGTGATTGAAGGATTGCTTTGTAGTTCCCGGTCGGCCGAGCTATCTCGAACTCCGATCTAAAATCTATATCAATTAACACCCTATCTCCGCCGTCGACGATGACATCTAGGTATTCGTATTCACCTGTTTGCCAAAACAAACGGAAATTCAATCACAATTCACAAACAAAAGTCAAACGATTAAACTAATTGAATCGAGTAAGATAGAGAGAGAGAGATGATTACCAGCAGGATAAGAAGATGATTTTTCCCAACGCGATTTACAAATCGAAGCATCGTAGCCGATTAACAGTAATCCTTCAGCAACAATTTTCTTCAATTCATCTTTCCTCTTGCAAATTTTGTTCTTCTCAACAATCTTCGAGGTATCGGCTAAGAGATTTCTCTGAGCAACACTCGCGCATGGCGTCAAGCTCTACAGAATCACAATCAAATTTCTATTAAATAAACGAAATCTTACACGAAAAAAGAAAACAGTGAAACGTGTCGTAGTTTACCTTGAGTGTTTCGGAAGAATCTCCAAACCAGGAGCTAGGGTGTGAATCACCAAAAAATGAAGCAGAAGACAGATCGAATTCGTCATCGGAACTGTCGTTGATGTTTCCGTTGAAACAATTGCAACGATTGCGTCCGCATTTCGGCTTCTCAGGAGCGGTGTCTTCGATGAAATTCTGAACCATTTTAGCCAAACAAACAGAGCTCGGTTCGAATTCTCCATCTTTGACTTCCCCGGCTCCGTTTGTCTTCTCCGAATTGTTCTTCAGAACGCTCGGGAATTGCCGATCGAAAAGCCTCTTCAGCCGTGACTTCAACACCGGCTTTGTCGTCACCGTCGCCGGAGCCTCTAAATTAACTGATTCTCCGTAACTCTGATTATCGATCGGCTGAATCTTCATCTGGAAATGCATAGCTATTTTACTAAACTATGGATTACTCTGCCTTTAATAATACCGTCAGTTCCTTCTCTTCTCACAGAAAGAGAGAGAGAGAGAGAGATATCGCTCGTACAAACTCTTGTTAAAATTAAAATCAGAACTGGTTCTTTCGTACCAAAAATTCACTAAATGCCTACAGAAAACCCTCAGTTTTTTACAGAAATTATACACGATCGGTGCAGAGAGTACCAGTGCAATCAATGCATCAGAATAATAACTACGTTACGTGATTACTTCTCCGGATCAGGAAATCAGTGTGAAAGAAACAAAATCGATACCTTTCCTCTCGGTGTTAGCGATAAGAAACGGATAACTTCCGAAATGTGAAAGAGAAAACTTGTTCTAGTGTTTTTCATGGAGAATGTGACGGCGATGAACAGGAACCCTTGCATTAGGAAGGCGTTTAGATGAGTAGAACTCGGTTGCCGGAATATTCATTTTCCGGCGAGGTTGTGGTCGCCGACGTTAATGGTGGTAAAAAAAAAAGGTTGCTTGTTTTTTGTATTTGGGTGAGTGAAAATTATGGAGTCAGTTGAGAGGTTTTTATACAGGAGTGGTGGATTAGGGAGATGTGCTGACGTGGATAATAAGACAGATGGGTGCTGACATGGTCTGATTTATCCAATAATTTGAGAGTGGGTCACGTGCTGTGTGGGCATTACACCTACGTGGCTATGTGGATGTTTAGTTTTGGTACGCTTGGACACTTGTATCGTTATCATTGGTTGATTGAAAGCATAATTACCTTATTCCAAGTTACACAAAGTCCCTTTAACTTCTAATGAATGTTATTTTTACCCCTCATCTCCAACCAAACTTTTACTTGAAATCGAAAGATATTTCTCACTTTTGAGAATGAACGTCGAATCGCATTGAAGGTGAAAGCGGGATTTGCAAAGATATATAATCTCGAAGATATGTAGGCTTTAAGTTTTGTTATGTTTTTCCTATGATGTTTTTATATAGGTTATGTTTCAAATGGCTAGTTTTTCATTCAATTTTATATATCAAGTTGACATATTATGTGGCAAAGTTATGTGACACGCAAACAATTGAAGTGGCAATACAATAAATATGAGATGATTTCATTCGTTCTGATTTTAGTTATAATTACTTTTAAATAATGGTGGTAGGTAGGGATGTAAATGAGCCGAGTCGAACCTGAACATATCTAAGCTTGCCTCAAGCTCTTTTATTTTCATTTGGGCTCGAGCTCGAATTTAGCTTGTTTCGAGCATAGTGTCAAAGCTCGTGCTCAGATTGTGGAAAAAATTACATACTTGAGTTCGACTCAGCTCGACCTTGTTTTGTTTAGTATGCGAGCCTAAATGAGCCAATGCTCGACTCAAGCTTGTTTATGGTTTTTGAGCATGTTTGATTGTTTATCAAACGTTCAAGTGTATAATCCAACGTCATAACATACATTCATACATTCCATATTTCCACTTGTTTAAGGTCAAACATAAAAATATAAAGAGTAAAAGCTCAAATTACAAAACAATAGTTAAACTCCCAAATTAAAGAATAAATAAACAAATTTTTCCTCGACGTAACTTCACTACTCAATACAAAACCCTAGATGGCTAGATAACGTGCACAAGAATGTATCCTCTGAAAATTGAATTGAAAAAAAAAATGAATGTGCCGATTAAAAGACATTAAGAAAGCTTGTTACTTTATTAGTAAAATGTAATATATACAGTAAAAAAATTAATTTTATATTATAATAAATATTGGCTCATTTAGGCTCGTGAGCCTAATCGAACTTGGTAACAAAAGTTCGGGCTCGAGCTCGAATCGGACTCGTTTAACTCAAGCTCTATTCGAGTTTTTAATAAGTCAATTGGAGTAGTTGTAACGTCCACAGATTCATGCTAGTCAAGTTGGAGACAATAAACATCAAGAAACGACTTTTTGATAGAATATTATTTAGAGTAAATAATCTTAACCAAGATACAGTATATGTCACAAAGATTCGGTACATATAAAGAACGTTGTAATCCGACTTATAACGAACTCATGACCCGTCGAAGTTTTGCGACAAAACCGTCACGGCGCCATGTAACGTAAAAAGTGAATTTTTGATAAACTATTGTTTATCCTTTGAAATCCAAAATGAAAGTCGTAGTATACGTTAAACTGAGAGTGTGCATATAGAGAACATCTAAATTTGAATTCGTATGAGTAAGTTATGATTATTTTAAGATTTAGCATAGTAGTGCACAACCGGAAATCGAATTTTGGATCGGTCGATTTTTAGCCGATACAACCTAAATGAGAATCAAAGATCTCGTTAATAGGAGCTAATTGGTATAAAGACAGACAAAAAAAGGACATCGGATGACAAAGTTATAAATTTTTAACGGACTTTAACTGTCTAAGCCTGTTGAAATATAACTTTAAAAATAAATTCAAAATTAGTTGACGAAGTCTAAACGAAAGTTCTAGATCTCGTCACTACCTACGCGTGGATATAAAGAACGTCAAAAACGGAGCTTGCATGCAAAAGTTATGGAATTTAGAAGATAATTAATGTTTGGGATTAACCATCGAGTGTACGTGGCAAGATCTGGGCCACACCTTCCTCCCCACAGCTTCGCACGAGATGGCGACACGTGGCTTGAGTATGCCCAACATACCCTAGAGTACGCCAAGCATACGCTGTAGCTGGAAGCCTATAAATAGCACTCGTTTTCCCTCATTTTTCCACACCAATTCACTCAAATTCTCTCCCAAACACCCCCAAACCCTCAAGGTTTTACCCTAGCACCTAGTAGGTGTTAGAGGCGAGTCCTAGAGCGCCAAAAGGCTCTAAGAAAAAGAGTTTTTTACTCAGAAGTTCTGCCTGCGCAGAGCCCGGTTTTTCACTAAACCCCTTTGTAAGTGAGTTATGCTTACCCTACTTTAAGTACAACTTATATTTAAGTTCATTATCGTTATTATGAATCTATAAACAAGATTTATCAGTGATTCCAAGTTGTTATACTGATTGATCTACTTACAGGGATGATGTCTTGGCTGTGATTTAGTGAGGTGTTTAAAGTGGGATTTCCAAACAGTATATTTCGTATACCAAACTGACCCTACCTCCGATATGATCCTACCTGGTTGTTCCTTACTTGATAGATCATGAAAGTATACTTTAAATTAATGATGAACCTAGACTAATAATTAGTCGCAATAAATATTAGATTAAAATCTAGTGATAATAATGCTAGGTTTTGTCGAAGGAAAAGATGATTGCTAGAAGTGAAGCGCTACCCGAATTTCGAGTCATCACTTTAACAAGTGAGTGCATAGTCCCTTTCATGAACATGATTTTAATAGAAGTGTTAATAAAAGGGTTAAATATATATATTGAAATTTTATATATGAGTTATATGCTTATTATTTGGAAACATGTGTTATATGTATATTTGATGATATACGCTATGCGAACCAGACATGATTCTATATGTATTGAAATGTATTTACATGATAATAATAATAGAAATATTATAAATGAGAAGATAATTGTATGTTAATACTTAATACTCTATATAGAATATTACACTAAATTAAGATAGTGTTGCCATAACAGAGTTAATATTGAAAGTTGATTATAAGCATTGTAGGCTGGCTTAGTGATGAAATAAGAATTAAAAGAGATGCTTAGTTCAATTAAGTTTGAATATTGGGTAGTATCTTCTTAAGGGTACGTGTGTGATCAGAATAGAAACTAGAAACCCTGTTAGAGGAGATTGGTGATAGGTGGAATATGTCCTCCGTACAAAAGTACTTTCTAAGTACGAAGTCTTTTTCAAAGCTCTGTATCTTAGGTGATGCTTGTGTCGGGGTATTATCTTGTTCTAGAGTACGAGTCCTACTTATACCATGGTACTATAATGTGCCAGAAGTACTATCATGTACAGAGTCCTCCTTTTTGACACTATTATGTGTCGGGGTACGAGAGTAATTTATTAGTATTTCCCCATACTTTTTTAGTTTGAAGAGCTTTGGAGTCATCATTTCTTTTATGAAGTGATTGGACAAGCTTCATGTGTCGGTGTTTCCTTTCACGAAGTAATTAAGGGAACTTCGTAAACTGCCTAATAGAGTGTTTCGGTAATAGAACACTACTAGGTATGTCTCATGTTATACTGCGGGATAGGGTGAGTCTGGGGTAAAATACCTCACGATGTCAGACCACTGCTAGGCAAAGTTTGATGTTGTATTGCCGGATAGGGTGAGTTCGTGGGTAAAATACCTCACGATGTTAGACCAATGCTAGGGACAATTATCTAGATAACCATCCCTAACTTAATTGTCTTGTTGTTTTACGAACGGAGGTTCGTGATGAAACTTAGTCCATTCCCCTCATTTGATGTATTTATTAATCCTCGTTTGCTGCTAGAGAATTTTTGAAGCAGTGTCGTCAGTTTGTTGTTCATATTGATCCTTTAGGCTAGATCTTGTAAGATCGTTATACAGGATCTATACGTGGGAATCGACGGGATGGGATAAATTGTTCGAGATATGATATATCTGTGTTAATGATAATAGTTGGATTTGCAGGTTTGAGCTATACATTATTATCACATTGTGGGATTGAAATCCATATGTAGTCACCAGGCTTCCCAACCGAACCCACTCAGTTTATTGTATCACATGTAGTTATATGAAAGATACATTCTGCTGAGAGATTCAATGAGTATTAGGCCAGTAGTTTAATTACTGTAAAACTTGTGATATTTCGTTATGCTTATGTTTCTGTACTGACGATGAAATTCCAATGTTTTAATATAAATAAAATTCATTTCATCGGAAATGCTTTGATAATATCATTATCATGTTTTATGAGGACAAATTCCACGATACTATTTCTCAAAAATGATACTCTGATTTTTAAATAAGCATAAACAAATCGGTATTTTCTGGTCGTGAAAATGGGGATGTCACAGTAGCTCTACTCACTTACACCCCCAATGGTAGCTCTCTCTCTCTCTCTCTTTCTCTCTCTCTCTCTCTCTCTCTCTCTCTTTCTCTTTCTCTCTCTCGTCTTAATCTGAAATTAGCATATGTGACAACCCGAAGTTTATTCCGTCATTGTAACCCGTTTCCGTCAATAAAACCCGTCTTTATCGAATTGTTTCGTTTACGTTTTGGATTAAGTCATTAAATTTGAAACTTTTATTATGAATTAATGGGTGTTCAAACATGTTAGAAACATGTGAAAACACTTTCGATATTTAATTGGAAAATTTTTAGTTTTGACCACGTCAGGTTACAAACACTTAATCGGGTACGACCAAAAGCCCCGTTTAACGTCAGTATCAGGTAGAATTCCACCGGGCCTCAAACTTAAACCATATATAAAGTTGAAAGAACTTCATTTGAAGCTTTTTCACCCTCTCTCCACTCTCTCTCTACAAATCCAAGCTTTTGATCCAAAAACCACCCAATTCAAACTCCAAATCGGAACCTCGCGTGTAATCAAGCCCCGAACTGACACTTAGCATCCTAGTCGACACATTTCTCGTCTGGTGAGTTCATACCCCTACACCTTTTTCCGTGTTTTTCAATGTTTTCAGGGGGGAATACAAGCAAAAGTACAAGAATATCTTGTACTCAAACTTATGATTTCATTTGAAATGTTTCATATTTCGTATGTTTTTAACACTGAAATCCGTATTAACCAACTGTTTAACTTGCAGAGTTAGTTTTCAAACTGTTTGTGAAACTCGTTATAAAATGTCATATTTTATATTTCACAAATGATTTTTCCATGTCATTACTGTTAAAAGCATTAGCTTAATACTTTTGATTCGTCCTCGGTAACACTCCACAGACATACACGAGTGGAGGACCACCTTTTGAAACAAGATTTTTCCGCATTATTACTTGTAAATTTGTTATTCTTAAAAATTGGAGACACGTCCTCGGAAACACTGCACAGAGATACGCGAGTGGAGGACCGCCCCTGTAACCAGAATCTTCTGGAGGGAGAGCGTGACTTGAGTGTACAGATCTATATGGGGCTGACTACCCCGCACCTGGCTGCTAGCTACAGCCGAACCGAAAGGTTCAAGGGTGACAAAAGTCATATAAAGATGTTGGACTTCTTATTGCCATATCTAGTCTATCGTATGGTTATGGAACTCGCAATTTGGATAACAGAGATTTACTTGTTAGTAATAATGAGTCTAGTAATCGGTTTACTTCCTACTTATTAGTTTTATATACGTGTTAAAACTAATGCACTTCACAAGGATAACCAGGTTTTCAGAATACTTCTCTTAACACTGCAAGTATGGTAGATACTTGTACACTTCATTGCGGATCGATAACCAACTTTTAGGAAAATAAGGGTTTTTCCTGGGATAACTTGACTGTTCTTAACCAAACTGTGTAACATTGGATAACTAGGCTTTTCATATAAGAAAATACGGGATTTTCTTAGATAACAACTTTTTCAAAAAACCAAAGGAAACTTGTTCATTTTCAGAAAACAAACCGCTTATGAACTCACCAGCTTTATGCTGATTTTCAAACTGCTTGTGTTCTCATGTCCACATTAGACAGGTACCTCGCGATCTTTGGGAGAAGACGGAGCGTCTAGTAGTCACGTCTTAACTTTTGTTCATTTTGGATGTATATATCTATAAACATGTATAAATTGGTTTTCAAACAAATGTAAATACTTCTATATAATGTAATGTTTGTGTTTACTACGCTTACTATGTACATTGGTTGTGATACTTAACATGACGTCACCTCCGCCCCGGAACGTTTCCGCCTTCGGTTTCGGGGTGTGACAGCATCACATTAATTTTTTTCTTTCTTCTCATTCCATCTCTCCCATCCTTAAACTCATTGAAATTCTCATCTTACACATCCTTCTCATACCTCACATTCTGGTACAAATAATAGTGCATAAGCTACATGTTGAAAATGAAAGGAAGAATTTAGGATGGTCGAGAAGACCTACCTGAAAATTGTTGCTCTCTTTTGTTCTTAAGATAGTCGGATGCGTGTTCCTAATAGTAATTCTATTCCTTAACACAATGAAGTGATATCGTCCATCCTAATCCATGAACTTTACTTGCAATTCATAACACACGCATTGTGCCATTATAGTGTCTTCTTGTTCTTCAAGTGTATAACGTCCCAATTTTCAACATAAATTTTCATTTTTATAAATTTAAATATATTAGAGTATAATTACATTATGTAGAAAACGTAATGTGAATGCGTGTTTGTCCAGTCAATCCTTTCCCTTCTGACGAACCGAGGATGTACCTGAAAACATTTATAATCAATTGTGTAAACACGAAGCTTAGTGAGATCCCCAAAATACCATATATCATAATACATATACAATCCATACTCATAACGGACTTCAGCATAAAGCTGGTCTGCTCCCTTTATCCTTCAGCATAAAGTTGGTCCACTCATTTGGCCTTGTGTTTAACGTTGGTTCACCCGAGTCTATTGGCCTTCAACACGAGGCTGGTATGCCCTCAACTCCCACATATTTTATCAATACATATCTAGCAGACAAACGGTTCCATACAACAGGAAACTAACTAAGCTGGTCTAATTGCCTAATAGCATACTATAGGGCAAATATATCCTAGAATACAGATGATACATACTAGAGTACATAGTATATAGAGAAAACTCACCTAGACAATTTACTCAAACAACTAACATCTATCCTTCAAATGATCAAAATGGTGGGTAACACACCTATCAAGTATTAACCTTTAATACTATAACTTATTAATATCTATGGTAATCTGGTAGAACTTAGATCTTTCACTAATTTTAAATATACTTTCATGGCTATCAAATAAGGATCAGCCATGCAGGACAATTGGGAGGCAGAACCATTTTGTCACATGCGAATCTTGTTTACTTGGAAAGATGACCAAGTCACCCTTCACTAGCACATGTGAAAGGGGTGAGGGTTTATTGGACCTCATACATACCGATGTATGTGGACCCTTTAGATCAACCACAAAGGATGGGAACCGTTTCTATGTGACTTTTATCGATGACTATAGTAGATATGGGTATATTTACTTAATCAAGCAAAAGTCAGAAACATTTGAAAAGTTTAAAGAATTCAAAAATGAAGTGGACAATCAATTGGGCAGGAAAATCAAGATGCTTTGATTCGATCGAGGAGGAGAGTACCTAAGTCTTGAATTCCACGACTATCTCAAGGAGTGTGGAATAGTTTCACAATTGACGCCACCTAGGACACCGCAGTTGAATGGTGTGGCAGAAAGGCGTAATCGAACCTTGTTAGACATGGTCCGCTCTATGATGAGTCGTGCTTCACTACCTATCTCATTCTGGGGTATGCCTTAGAGACTGCCGCCCATATCCTTAACCGATTCCCTACTAAGAAGGTTGCCAAAACACCTCACGAGATATAGACAGGGAAAGCTCCCTCATTGGCACATATCAAGGTTTGGGGTTGTGAGGCTTTCGTAAGACGAGATACTCACGACAAGCTCGAACCTCGTAGTGAGCGATGTATTTTCAGCGGCTACCCGCAGAAATCCTTTGGATATCTCTTCTATAGACCGAAGGACAATGTTGTCTTTGTTGCGAGGAGAGGAGTTTTCAGAGAGCGAGAACTCATAAGCCAAGGAGATAGTGGGAGGCAAATCGAGCTTGAAGAGATTCAAGAGTCGATTGATGAAGGAACCTCTACCGTTGGCACTCAACCCAAGGAGGAAACTCCGGTTGAACCGATTGACGTGTCATTACCTCTTAGACGTTCCGAAAGAGTTAGAGTTCAACCCTAGTTATATGGTTTTCATATTACTACCGAAGGGGGCACATATATTAGTGATGGTACACTAATAAGTCTAGATAAACCTAATAGCTATAAGGAAGCCATGGCAGGCCCGGAGTCTGCAAAATGGAAAGAGGCAATGGACAACGAGATCCAATCCATGTATGACAACCATGTTTGGAATTTGGTTGATAATGTGCCCGGACGTAAGACCGTTGGGTGCAAGTGGATCTTCAAGAAGAAGACCGACATGGATGGAAACGTGCACACATATAAGGCGCGATTGGTCGCGAAGGGCTTTACTCAAACTCCCGGAGTTGACTATGATGAGACCTTCTCACCAGTTGCGAAGATAAAATCTATTAGAGTGATGCTAGCAATTTCCATATTTCATGATTATGAGATTTGACAAATGGATGTCAAGACTGCTTTCCTTAATGGGAAGTTGGCTGAGGATGTTTACATGGCTCAGCCAGAGGGTTTTGTCGATCTGAAGCATCCAAATAGAGTGTGTAAGCTTGAGAAGTCCATTTATGGACTTAAGCAAGCGTCTCGCAGATGGAATCTTTGCTTCGATGAGAAAGTCAAAGAGTTTGGATTTGTATGAAGCGAAGATGAATCATGTGTATATGTCAAAGCCAGTGGGAGTATAGTAAGCTTCCTCGTTCTGTATGTCGATGACATACTACTCATAGGAAACGACGTCCCGACTCTGCAGGAGGTTAAATCCTGGCTCGGGAAGTGCTTTGCTATGAAGGACCTCAGAGAGGCTTCCTATATTTTGGGAATAAGGATAGTGAGAGAACGAAGTAAGAGACTAATATGACTTAGTCAGAACACTTACTTAGATAAAGTACTAAAACGTTTTAGTATGGAAAATTCAAAGAAGGGAGAATTACCGATACAAAGTAATGCTAAGTTGAGTAATACTCAAAGTCCGAGTACCGAAGCCGAAATAGCAAAAATGAGCCGCGTACCATACGCTTCCGCAGTTGGCTCAATCATGTATGCTATGACTTGTACTTGCCCTGATGTAGCCTTTGCTTTGAGCATGGTTAGTAGATATCAAGGGAACCCTGGCAGAGCCCATTGGATTGCGGTCAAGAATATCCTTAAGTACCTTCATAGGACCAAGGAATGGTTTTTAGTTCTCAAAGGGAGTGATGACTTGAAGGTGCGAGGGTATAGTGATGCCAGCTTTCAGACCGACAGGGACAACTACCGTTCGTAGTCGGGCTGGGTCTTTACCCTGAATGGAGGAGCAGTGACTTGGAAAAGTTCCAAGCAGGAAACTGTAGCTGATTCAACGTGCGAATCAGAGTACATTGCAGCGAGCGAAGCGTCAAAGGAGGCAATATGGTTGAAGAACTTCATTGGTGATCTTAGAGTTGTGCCTGCCATAAAGGAGCCTATGGAAATTTTCTGTGATAATGAAGGAGCAGTTGCCTTAACCAAGGAACCAAGGGATCATGGTAGATCTCGTCATATCGACAGAAAATATCATTTCATTAGACATCGAGTAGAAGAAGGACAACTCGTGGTTAAGAGGATATCATCAGAAGATAACCCAGCAGATCCGCTTACAAAGGGACTGAGCAGGGTTAAGCACTTGCAGCATGCTAGGAGTATTGGGCTGAAGGATGATATTAGCTTGGATTAGATAGTATTAGAAACGTGTAATAGATAAATGTAATTAACATTTGATGAATAAATAAAGGAGTATTATTTATGAGTAGAGTTACTGTCATATGTTAATTGTTTAACTACTGTTTCACTTTGCATGTTTTGACTTTCAGAATAATTGAGTTTATTAAGAATAATCGAATTATTCAAATTGTCCACAATCGTTCATATGTTGGAAGTAGATATGAATGAAGATTGTCATGAATTAGTGTGTAGATTGTCTAAATGGTATTAGACATAGCAAAAGTTTGCTGCAACGTTCATGAGTGCTTATGAACTAGTTTTGAGCATTGGAACAAACCCACGCTTGCTGGAATCACCTTATGGATTGTGATGAAAAGGTTGATCGCAAGACGATAATATCATATGGTCTTAAAACCTAGATATATGGTTTGTTATTTGTTAATTGGTTGTATATTGATAATGCGAAACCACATCAGTAAATTGATGTTATAAAACGCATTGTTGTGTATAATTGATTAATGAATAAGTAAATGCATATAAGTCGAAGTTTATATGTTACTTTTATCCTAAGAAGGTAAAAGTGATATCTCGGCCGCTCGATGATTTGGTTTGACTTATGTGACGGGCCCGGTCAGAACTAAATTGATGTGTTCGATTAAGTTCTATGTCAAATAAATCTGAGATTGAGAAACCAACTGCTGGACAAATTGGTTCCATAGAATTGTCCGCATGATATCTAAACAGAGGACTGTACGATCCCTTATCTAAAGGACAGGACTGATAAGATCAAAGTTTGACAGCGTCTTTGAGAGCTACGATTGCTAATCAGATTATGCTTGAGTATATAGTTACTAGACTTATCCAAGTGGGAGACTGTTGGAATAGTGTCTAAGGCTGCAACTATATTTGGCAAGTATTTGACCCGATTGTGCATGGTCCTTTTGGGTTGCCTTCACCATAGCGACTTGACAGGATGATTTATAATGAGAGAAGAAATATTATTAATATATTATGAGAATAATATAAAGAATAATAATATTGTTATTTGATTAATATAATTCATAAATTAATTAGGAATTAATTTGGTGACTTAAAGTGATTAATTGAATAACGGGGCATAAAATGTCAATTGTATGATAGTTGTACTTTGGTCTATAATTCCTTATGTATAAGGGAGTGGACGATTTTAGGGTTAGGAAAGACCTAGAAATCGTCCAAGGCTTATCATTAAGGAGATTGGATTGCTTAGGGCCTAAGTTATCCAATTAGGGTTTAAGGGTGAAACCGTAGGAGGCTCACTAGTATAAATAGACCCTTAAGGCTAAGAAAATTGGCATCCTTGTGATTGAAGAAACCCTGGCCGACTTTTCTTACCTTCCTCTCTCTCTCTCTAATCATCCTCTTGCTAAGTTGGTGTTTGTAAGCCATTAGAGGAGTGACATTTGTGACTCTAAGCTCCACGGACAAGAAGATTCAAGCAAGCAATTCAAGGTAATCTTTTAGATATGATTTCATGTGTTATGATATGAATGTTTTCATTAGATCTATCAATCAAAGTCTTGGATACATTGCATGTTCAATTAGAGAAACCTAGATCCAAGCATTAGGGTTTGTATGTGCACATAGGAATGTTCTTATGGCTCAAACCCATCATATATTTCGACCAAGAGCATGATCAACCAAGTTCCATACTTTGTTATCACACATGGACCAAATCTCACTCTTCATTGCATCTTTCCATTTAGCAACTTCAGGGTCTTCCATTTCTTCCTTGTAGTTAGCAGGTTCATCCAAATTTACCATTATACGATCACTAACAAACATATCACCATCTGTTGTAATATGGAAAGCATAGAACTCAGGTGGCATGCTAACTTTATTGGATCGATGAAGAGGTAACATGTTGTCAACTGGAATTTCTTCCTCATGTTGAGTGCTAGTGTTGTCTGATGCTCCTTCAATGGATGACACTTGAATTTCTTCAAGATCAATAGCACTCCCACTGTTCTCTTTGAATATGAGTTATGTCTCACAAAAGACTCTTCTTCAAGATACAAAGACCATGTTCTTACTAGGTCTATAGAACAGGTATCCAAAGGACTTTTGTGGGTAGCCAAAAAAATAACACTTCTTGGATCTGGGTTCAAGTTTTTCGTGAGTTTCTCGTCTTACAATCACTTCAAAACCCTAGACGTTGATATGTGAAAGTGAAGGTATCTTCCCTATGCATATCTCATGTGGTGTTTTGGCAACCTTCTTAGTGGAGACTAGATTTAAAATGTGAGCAACCATTTCTAAAGCATATACCCATAAATGAATTGGAAGAGAAGCTCGACTCATCATGGAACAACCCATATCTAGTAAGGTTCGATTATGCCTCTCAGCCACACCATTAAGTTTTGGTGTTCTGGGAAGAGTCAATTGTGAAATAATTCCACATTCCTTAAGATATTCATTGAACTCAATACTAAGATACTTACCACCTCTATTAGATCTGAGCATCTTTATCTTTCTACCCAATTGATTCTCGACTTTGTGCTTAAACTCTTTGAACTTTTCAAAGGTTTCTGATTTATGTTTGATTAAGTAGATATAACCATATTTGATATAATCATCTTTAACTGTCATGTAGTATCGATTAGCATCTCTTGTGGCGGATCTAAATGGGCCACACACATCCATATGGATGAGTTCCAATAATCCTTCACCTCCTTCAAATGACCCATTGAAAGGTTCCTTAGTCATTTTTCCCAGTAAACAAGATTCTCATCCATCATCTATCCTAAGATCAAATGATTCCAACACTCCATCCTTTTGGATTTGGGCAGCGTTACTTGTTTATATTCCCAAGGCGACAATTCCACAAACATGCCTTATCTGCACCATTAGAAGAATCAATATCAAACACATTATTCCGTAGGTTATCAACACAAATCAAAATTTAGACACACCATTACAAGGTAAAGCTTCAAACATGAAAACGTCATGTTTATAAGCATAAATAGATCCAATATCATTATTGAACGAATGTCTAAAACCTTGTCTGAACAATGCATGCAATGAAACAATGTTTTGTGTCATATCCAATGAATAACAACAATTTAACAAATCTATACTAACACTACTACTATGCATAAGACTGTAAGTCCTAATCTTTGTAACATGTGAAATCCTGTTATTGCCCATGATTAGGTTCAAGCTTCCATGCTCCACTTCCTCACTTTCTCTTAGCCCCTACAAATCAGAACTAATGTGGAAACCACATACTGTGTTAATGATCCAAGAATGAGAAAGTTGTGTGTTATTGATTTGAATAGTGTAAATACTTAAACTGGACACCTTGACCTTTCCATATTTCAAGCCTTGCAAGTACTTGGGGTAGTTTCTTCTATAATGGCCTTTTTTGCCATAATGAAAGCGAGTGGCCTCCTTGGGTTACTAATAGCATGAATATCAAATTTCGGCTTCGACTTGGACCGACTACTAAACCCTCCAGTATGGGCCTTCCTTTTCCAGTTGGATTGGGAAAGAGCCTTTCTCTTTCTCCCTTCACCAGATCCAATGGCCATGACAAGAACACTTGTAGAAGGGACTTTATTCTTTTTCAACACTGATTCAGTAGTCTGCAACAAGTTGTGGAGTTTAGTCAATTTCGTCTCTGTATTCTTCAAATGATCAGTCAATATGAATTGATCATAACTAGGAGTCAAAGAGTTAAGGACCACATCAATGGAAAACTCTTGGTCAAATGACACATTGAGTTTTTCCAAAACGATTCACATATCTATGTATTCTTTGCACGTGAGCACAAAAAGATTCTTCTCCTTCAACTTGCATGCCATGAGAGACTTGAACACTTCATATCGTTCTTGCGTAACCTTCTTGTGGAACTTTCCAGCAAGGTCAAGGCACATCTCATATGACCAATAATCCTCATAGAACTTTTGGATTTCCGGCATCAAGGTAGCGACCATGATGCAAGCAACTTGTATGGTGTCATCAAAATGCTTATTGTAAGTAGCTATTTCTTTAGGAGAAGCAATGGATTCATCAATTTCAACAAGAGGGTTTTAGAGAACGTATTCCTTGTTCTTGTATGGAAGAATCATCTTTAGATTTCTCATCCGGTCCATATAGTTTGGACCAGTGAGCTTCTTTTTTGAGAAAATCGAGAAAAGAGTGAAGTTAGAGCTTTGGGGAGTGGAAAATTGAGTAGTAGTGAGATCACTAGTTCCATACATCTATAAAGAGACATATTAGTGATATAAATTCTTAATATTTTAATCCAAAAATATTCAATTCTAGGATCCAAAATACAATTCACAACTAAGAAAAGGGATGTTGTAATCTAATTGCGAATTTATCAAGTTAGGTAATACAAATTTACACATTTCAATATAATATGAAATTCCTAGGTCAATTAAGATTCATTGAATCTTATCGATGACATGTTTAATCTCGGATTATGCTCTTCAATTTGTGCATGTGATGTCGAGGATCACAAATAAGATGTGAATAACCATGCAAATCCGCTTGACAACCTCAAGGTCATTTAGCATCTAAAATTGACGTGTCGGTAAACCACACACACTCCATCAACAATGATAATTTTTTATTTTTTCCACCACTCAACTTTATAGTCCTAAATTAGTGTGCTTGTAAACCACCCACGCTCCACTAAGGACTTATAAAGAGCGATGTGCATTTTCATGGATTAGCATACACTTCACATTCTTTTTCTAAATTAACTAGAGTTGGGGTTTATAAAAGGTTATGTTACTTTATAGCAACATACTTGTAATGAGGTTATGTCCTATCAAATTTGTTCGGCTAACAAACCATCCACCATATAAGGAAGCAGTCGGTGAGAGTGGAAACTCATTCAACTATCATTTATAGGTCGTTTCCTTATACCCCCTTGTAGTATGGTTTCGTGAATGAGGCGTACTAGCGATTTGATAGACTTTTCTTATATGTATAGTATATTAAACATTTAATCATATATAATATAAGGTGTATTAGATTTATTTGATGGATGTATAAAGTTTGATTATATATTATGTATGATTTATCATCTACACTATATAATAAAGTTTCATTTTTTATTACCTACAATTGAGTTTAATATAGTTTAGAGGACCAATTTGATTATGTTAACTTATTTCTTAATTCGTTTATGATGATAAACTGTTAGGAATAGAGATGGACCAAATCCTTATGTTTGATGATAAAATTGTGAAATTGAATATGTAAGAAAGTATTAAATAACCATGTTGTGCTTGGACTTATTGTCATGATAATTGATAAGAAATCACTAGATAAATTCTTTCATAATTTGAGTATTTAAATGATTATTTAGTTAGCTAATTGCATGATCATTGTGTTAGTTGCTTTATAATTAATAATATTAGTTTTCATCAGATAAAATAACTAGTCATTATAATAATGGGTAATAAACTTATCAAATTCATTGCACTATAATAAATGCGACAATAGGAAAATAGGATGATTTGGAAACAAAGTGAGAGTATTTAAATCTATTGTTTGAATCAAGTTCTTTGTGATTATTTACTTTAGTTTGATACTAAAGCAAGTTTAATTTAATTAATCAACCTCCTTTTTTAATTTGATGCATCTAGTTTAAGTATTTGTTTTATTATCTAAATTATATCATACATAGTTCCCTTAAGTTCGACACCCCTGCTATGAAAACTATACTACTACATGTTTGTTATTTCTAAAATTAGTCATACGATATGATTAATTATATTACTATTTTAAACAAATAATTGTAAAATAAGGATAAATATGTTATAAATATTATCATATTTGATGGAGAGAAGACTTAAATAAGGAAAATGATCTTTGGTAAAGAGTTAGACCTAGAGATGAGATAATTGAGTAATAATAGCTAAAAGCTATGACTAGTAGTTAGAGAAATACTATTAGTAGAGAATAAACCAATGCTATTGTATAATGTAAGTGGTAGTTGGTGAAATACTATCACTAAGAATGATTACAACCGAGAGATAATGACCCTTGAGAATGTCTGGTGATAATTGAGAATAATCTGCGAAGACATCAATTGGGAATAGTATATAGGTTTTTTATTCCTCTGTGTTTGGCTAAATTATAGTCCATTTAGTTGCAATTTTATCACATATGGATGTTGAATAATCTTAATACTAAGAAAAATATTAAGAATTAACCTTTCTTATAGCATTTTGGATAATACTCGAGTAGTGAACACAACTATATTAGTGTTGATTCAACTATATTATAAGAGTATTTACCTTTGACATTCTTCATTGAGGTGTCAGTAATTGATTTATCAATAAATATGGTTTCCGCATTAAAATAGTTTTGAATAAATAAGGTTTACATATAAACATTGCGTGTCAGAGTTTCATTTACCCTATGATATGAGTATTGCACTTGAAATTATAAGACAAAGAGATACTTATTTTAGTTACTATCTAGATGGAGAAAAAAGACTAGTTAGTTATCTAGAGAAATGGGAGAAAAGTCTCATATAGATATAAAATGAGATTGTGACTTAAGGTTCAGAGAATAGAATACGGTCGAGTTACCCTTAGTAAATCTTGTGAGATTCCGAAGACAATATACTTTTAAAGAGAGGAGAATGTGTGATAACTATTCTTACAACATTTATTATTACGAGAGATGTAATTTGTTTGACGATACGAGTGAGATTCTACATGATTAATTACCAAAGGGAATGGGTAGATAAGTTGTTAAAAATATTCTAAGCATGAGATCAAAACTTACTTTAAAAACACGACGCATAAGTAAGGGGAACACAAAGCGAAGGAATGTAGGTTATTATATTTTAATGAAGAATAAAGAGAACGAAACATGTATAGAAGGAAGCGGAAGGTCGAGGCGTTTAACTATGAGACATATATCGTAAGGGCAAGACACATGGTAGAGAGTTGAGGTATATTGCAGATTTTGAGATGGAACACATGGACGCAACGTGTCTCGACAGATTTCATGTGTGTGTGTGTGTGTATATATATATATATATATATATATATATATATATATATATATATATATATATATATATATATATATATATATATATATACTAGTTTATAACCCGTGGGAACCACGGTTATAAAATTAATCAAACTTTTATAGTAAAACTCAAAATTATTAATAAGTTATTTTAAATAAATTATTAATTTAAGAGATATTTTTATTAGTTATGTGAAATTATAATCATTGATTCAAATAAATATATAAAATTAATTTTTAATATATATTAGATATTTTTTATTTGTGAATTAATAAAAACAATAATTTAAAATTTAAAATTGAATCACATTAATGAGGAGGTGTAATAAATTTTAAATGGAAAACTAATAGATTGACAAGTGGCAACACATTAATTAAAATGTCTAATATGATGACACATGGCAAAAGAACTACTCTTTTATTAGTATAGGGATATATATATATATATATATATATATATATATATATATATATATATATATATATATATATATATATATATATATATATATATATGTCATATGTGGGAGTGTACACACAAGGATGAAGGGATACTCAAGAGGAGTTGTTTGAGGCTCATAATTGATGAATCTATGACAGCACATGAGGATACAAATTAACGAGTAGATTAAGGTATCCACTTATACCATGTTTCATGTTATTGTGTTTACGTAGAAAAATTGTAAGGGGTTATTAGAACCTGAATTAGTTACTAGAGTTCATAATATGATGTTCTATGAACTTAATAGTAAGTGTAAAGGACAAATTTCATGGAAAAATTCTTCATTTTATTAATGAGGGTAACCCTAATTTGTGGACATACTAAAAATATCAGATTAATCTAACGACTTATGGAATTTGTAACACCCGTTTCTAGAATAGATCGGTTGAGGGCTTAGAGGGATCAAAGGTAAGGTTTTTAGGGAAAACCTTGAGCCATGACATGGTGAATGGAGCACCACGACGTGGCATACAAAATAAATGAAACGCATAGTCGGATGGCTGCCACGACGTGGCAAGAAGAAGGCCATGATGTGGCAATGACTGCGAACCAATGCCATGATTTTTAGGATTTCTTCCATATTTAAGAACCTAATCTCAAGGATTAGAGCATGCTCTTCAGCCTCCAACCCTTCTCCACTAAATGCTAGCCTCCATGTAACGACGTAAATTTTCAATTTAAAAACACATTTATCACAATAATAAAATACCAACATGTCACAAAGTCAAATCATCAATTCTCATAATCAAAAACAGTACGTATCAAACTCCAGGATCCTCTAAAACATAACTCAATCTCTGAGATGTGTACAATCAAGCCGGCGCCCTCCTGCGACCCAAATAAGAACCTGAAACACATAACACATAACATGGTAAGCACGAAGCTTAGTGAGTTCCCCAAAATACCACATCACATTAGCCACCCGAGGCTATAACACTGTAAGACCCTCAGGTATGTGTGTCTCAGCGGGACCCTCCAGTCTCATAGCCCGTTGGACCCACTGGTCCGGTCTAGCTCGTTGGACCCTTCGGTTCGGTCTGGTTGAGGGCTGTTAGGTCCAGAAGGTGTTGCGTCTTGGGCTCGATATTTATTCCATTTAATCTCCGGTATGGGCTTGTCCATCCGTGAGTTATTTTGTAGGGTTTTGTATTTATAGATGCTTGCATGCATCATAGAACGTAAGATTTGATAGAGAATTTAATAGCGTTCATTGTTCTTATCTTTTGTAACCCTAATATCCTCTACAGCGGAAGTTCTTCATCGAGCTCTGCTGAGGATTGAATCAATTGAATCATTCGACACATTCAGATTCATTCTTGTGTTTTATCTTACTGTTTTTCTCTTTCTTGATTTACCTGTTATAAGATCTAATCAATCAAAGAGTTTTATAAACTCATCAATTGGTATCAGAGCAGGAGGCTGTGTAATTCATACACATCTCTTCTGTGAAAGAAGTGATTAGGGTTTATTCCGCATTAACTGATATTTATTGAGCCGTCACTCCATAATTGACGTATCTCATTATTTATTCGTTTTTCCCTAATATTACATATTACAAGTCTGATCTTGCAACAGGTTAAACGATCAAGCATGGACGATTCTCAATCTAATCCTATCAACATCTCAAATAGTATTGGATCAAGAACAAAGATTCCAATTCTTTACACTCAATATTACAAGGTTTGGACGCATCATTTCGAAGACTACGTCATCGGATCTGAAGATAATGGGTATCTAATATGGGAAGCTATTGTGTATGGACCATTTGCTCCTTCAGGAACATCCAAAATTATTAAAACTCAGAAGGAGTATAATGATCTGTTAAAAGACGTGAAAGACGTCGCTCAGGACGAAAAGGAGAAATTTCAGTGCAACATAAAAGCATTGAGGCTAATTCGATTCGCTCTTCAATCTGACACGTTTAGATTGGTGAGCTCATGCAGTACTGCTAAAGAAATCTGGGATCGGCTGCGAGAGCTGTATTCCACAGATGAAGATTTGGAGCACTCAATTCAGACCTTGCTTTTGTCTGAGTTTGGAGAGTTCAAGCAAAATCCCGATCAGTCCGTTACACAGACGTTTGATCGCTTCAATCATCTTCTCAGCAAGATGATCAAACATGATATCGAAAGGAAGCTTATTGAACAGAAGGTTACTTTTTTGAATAGCTTAAGATCCGAATGGAGAGTTGTTGTGTCTACAATTAAAGCTCACAAGCAGTTCAAATCATATTCGCTGGCGAAACTGGTGGGAATTCTGAAATCCCAAGAAAATATAGTGCTGCAAGAGAAGAGTGTGGTCTCAAACTTGGGGTCCTTGGCCCTCCTGTCTAAAAGTAAGAATGCAGTAGAAGACGAAGATCTGAACCTGGAGGACTATGATCTAACTTCAAAAGATTATGCTATGATGGTGAAGGTTGAAGCGGATTCTGGTGTCAGCTGTTATTACTGTGGAGGAAAGAATCATTACGCCAAAGACTGCGTTTTGAAGAAAATGACAGAGAAAGATGAGGAGAGAGATGAAGAGGCAATCCTTATGAAAAAGATGGAGGAGATTAAAAGGACGAAAGCTGCTACTAATCCCTCTATAAATGCTCTTATTGTACAGGGTTCAGCAGAGGATGATGAGTTCGGTGGCATACAGGTATGGTCGACCGACTCAGAAGATGATGAGGTGAGAAAGCCTTCTCATGGAAAGGCTTATGTCGCAAGAGGTGGTGAAAGCAATGGAAAGTGTCTGATTGTGACTGACGTATCTCACATGAGGGAATATAATACTGATGGTGGAAATGAAGACACCAAGGAGTGAGAGGACTTGTGCTTCACAACAAAACCTCTCAATGTGCAGATCAGTGAACTTGATGAACTGATCAAGAAGGTACAATCTCTTTTTATTTCGTTCAAAATTCCACAGAAATCATATGAAAAGGAATTAAATAACTTGAATTCAAGAATCTCTAATCTGGATAGTTGTTTAACTCAAACACGGGTCACAAATTCTAACCTGACTGACCAAATAAGCAGGGTGTCGTCCAAGAGTGAGGAGTGAAGGATATGGATTGAGCAGAAGGAGTTGGAGCTAATTAAGTCTAGGGATGAAAACCTTTATTTACAAAGAGACAATTTGAAATTGTTAAAACAAAGGAATGTTTTTTGTTTTATCGCTAAAAGACTTTATGCTATCATTACTCAACTGCATCTAAATTGTGAAATAGGGAAAAAGATACATCGCATGATTCTACCCTTCCTTGAGTTTAAGGAGGATGAAATTGATGCTGAAGCATACAACTGTGAAAGTGTTGTATCTTCTGATGATGTCAATCCCACTTATATGTATGGTCTGGACAAAATAGAATCTTTTTTAAAATCCAAAGACCATAAGGACATGCTTAAAAATCTTTTGGATGAAAACGATAAGCTGAAACTCAAGACCGAAACCATACAAAAATTCGACTCATTGAGTGCCAATTTAAGTTCGGAAAATAAAATTGATGTTGAAAACACATCTGAACTTAATGAGGACGATGATACGAGTGAAATTTCTGTGGAGGTTGAAGTCGATTGTTCTGAGTTTATCAAGAGCGAACCCGAAAACCACAAAAATTTGATTTCTGAAAATTCTGTGGAATTTGCTCCTTTGTCCAAAAATAAGTCCCCGACCCTTGAAGAAAAGCCTGTTGTGTACTAAAAGGTGAGAACCACACTGAATCAAGTATATAAGGTCACAGGAGTAACCGAACATCAAACAGCCGAACTCACTGCCATAGTGAACGAAGATAACGCAGATGGCTGTGATGAGTATTTCTGGTCAGCTCCTATAGATAATGCAGACGAAACAGTTGGTCTGTCAGAGCGAACGTCCTGGAAAACCAAAGGATGATATGTACCAGAGCTGCTGAATAAGCCTGACAACTTTGACGTGCCAAGTACAAGTGGAACAAAAGAAATACCTGTAGAAGAAGTTACCTCCACAAGCGAAACCTCATCTATGAAGAGTGAATCGCCTGTCAAGAAGCTAAAAGAAAAAAGCTAATATCCATAGACAACCGAAACAGGTGAAAAATCAAAAGCAACAGAGAAACCTGAGATATAAGAAGAATCTCTCAGAGCGAAAGCAGTTTTGGCGCTCTCAAAATGCTCACTTCTCTTATCCTAATAAAGATTCAAAGTAAGGGAAAAAGACTTTCGGGCCACATGAAGAACAAAACCAAAATGAGAGGTTCGGTCCTGAAAGCGACAAGAACCGAAAGGATAGGTTCGGTCCTGAAAGCAACAAGAACCGAAAGGATAGGTTCGGTCCTAAAAGCAACAAGAACTGAAAGGATAGGTTCGGTCCGATCAACAACACTCAAAAATCCAACTTCGGCTCATCAGCGAGCAGCTACCGAAGGTCCAGGTTCGGTCCCTCTAATGATCATAAACAAAAGGGTCATTTCGAACCTCAAGTCAGGAAAAACTCTCATTCTAAATTCTCTTTTTCTAATTCCTCTCATTCTAAACCCTCTTCTAAACCCAATTCTGTTCCTGCACAAAATTCAAAATCATCAACGAACTTGAAAGGAAAATCGAAGATTTCCTCTATTAAGGAAGACCAAAAGCAGACTAATGCCCAAACACCAGAATCTGAAACCAAATCGATTGTAGCTAACCCTAACAAAATCAAAGTGTTTACTATTAAAAGAAAAGATGAAACAACATTAATAAAAAGAACATATCTTGTTGATGTTTCTCTTACTATTCCTGTTCCTGTGAAAGGCTCACGTGGACCCAAGAAACTTTGGGTTCCTAAATTTGCTTAATTTTTGCAGGTTATAAGTGACGAGCAGGTCGACGAAGAATGGTACATTTACAGTGGCTGCTCACGTCACATGACAGGAAGGAAGGAAGAGCTAAGGGAGTTTCGATCTCTTCAAAATGGTGGCAATGTCAAGTTCGGTAACAACTCCTATGGAACTATAAAGGGTTATGGAATGATAACTAATGGAGATTTCAAAATAAGAAAGGTGGCATATGTTGAAGGGTTGCAGCATAATCTCATCAGTGTATCTCAACTGGTGGGAGGTACCGGTCTCAAAGTTTCATTCGACGACGAAGGTTCAGAGATTATAGAGAAGAAATCCAATAAGGTCATTCTCAAATCAGACCGAAAAGGCGAAATGTTTCCTCTAAATCTCAATCCAATCAAAGGAAATCCAGCTATATGTCTTTTTTCCAAAGCTCATTCTGACGAAAGCTGGTTGTGGCACCGAAGGCTCTCACATCTCAACTTCAAAGACATCAACAAGCTTGTCACCGGAGGTCATGTTCGGGGTCTTCCCTTGCTCAAGTTTGATCGAGAACACTTGTGCGCTGCATGCGAAATGGGGAAACAAAGTCGTCAAAGTCACCCATCAATTATAAACACAAAAGTTGTTGAACCACTTGAGTTGCTTCACATCGACTTGTGTGGTCCATCATCAATCGAAACCATTGGCGGTAGCAAGTATATTCTTGTTATTGTTGATGATTTCTCACCTTTTACATGGGTGTTCTTTCTGAAGCACAAATCTAAGGCTACTCCTAAGCTAAAGATGTTTATCAAGCAGGTTGAAGTGCAACTGAGAAAAGTCGTTCGCAACATTAGGATCGACAATGGACTGGAGTTCAAGAACAAAGAATTTGAAGACTTTTTGGCAGAAAAAGGAACCGGTCACAACTTCTCTAACCCCTACATGCCTCAACAGAACGGAATTGTCGAAAGGCTAAACCGATCCTTGTGTGAGGCGGCCCGAACCATGCTAAGTTTCGCTTCTCTTCCCTTATATTTTTGGGCTGATGCTATTGCTGCAGCATGCTTTACGTAGAATAGGTCTTATCTCAACAAGCGTTTCTCTCTTACTCCTTATGAGATCATCAATAACAGGAAGCCGGACGTAAAATTCTTTCATGTGTTCGGCTCACGATGTTTCATCTTCAACTCCAAAGAACATCGTAACAAGTTTGACGTTAAAGCTGACGAAGGAATTTTTTGGGATATTCTCTTACTTCAAAAGCATACCGGGTTTTAAATAAGCGTTCTAGAAAGATTGAAGAAACATATTATGTGACTTTCGATGATAGCTATGTCAAGAAGCTAAAGAATACTGGAGAAGCAATTGGAGAGATTTTCTCTCAAATAGGTCAAGTCACGGCCACGATTGCTAATTTATTCGATCAGTTTGTGGACTTATTCGATGAACCTGAGAAAGCCACTCTCTCGGAAGCCAACGCAGCAGACAACAAAATCGATCATCTGAAGCAAATTGTCGAAGATGCATCCAAATAAATGGGTGAAGGAGAACAAGTTCAAAACGAACCTCCTCAGCACGACACTTCAGCTGAGGGGGAGAATCTATTTTCTTCAAATCAACCGAACTCACACTTTCAGGGGGAGAATTCTATTCCTGTAGCACCCAAAAGCTCTGCTACGCCCGAAAGTCCTGTAGCACCCGAAAGCTCTGCTACACACAAAAGTCTTGTAGCACCAGAAAGTCCAACTACACCTAAGAGTTCTGTTGCACCCGAAGGTACGAACCAACCTGAAAATCAAAGAGATTCATCAGTCGAGGGGGAGAATTCCGATATATTCTATGATGACGATAGTCAATCTGAATTGGAAGAAACAGTCAACGCCGAATTGGATCCATCTTATGATCCAAATTATCCTCCTCTTATCAAATGGAGCAGAGATCATCCTGTATCTCAGATAGTGGGTAATGTCTCTGAAAAGGTCCTGACCCGATCCCAACTGAAGGCAAAGCAATCATCTCTATTCTCCAAAGTAGAGTTTTGCATGTATAATTCTTTCGTATCCAAAGTTGAGCCGAAGATAGTTAACACGGCTCTTGATCATTCTGATTGGGTTCAAGCTATGCAAGATGAACTCAATGAGTTTGAAGGAAACAAGGTATGGCGCCTCATTCCAACACCTAAAGATGCCTCTATCGTTGGTCTCAAATGGGTATTCAGAAACAAAATGGAAAAGGAGGGTAATGTGATTCGAAATAAAGCTCGTCTAGTGGTGAGAGGATACTGCCAGGAAGAGGGAATTGATTACGAAGAAACTTTTGCTCCGGTAGCAAGGCTGGAATCTGTTCGAATATTTCTGGCCTACGCTACACACAAGAACTTCGAGGTCTACCAAATGGATGTAAAATGCGCCTTTCTGAATGGAGAACTTGAAGAAATGGTTTACGTGGAGCAACCTCCTGGTTTTGTGAATGAAAAGCATCCAAATCACTGTTATATTCTGGACAAGGCAGTTTACGGTCTGAAACAAGCGCCTAGGGCATGGTATGAAATGCTAACTAAGTTCTTAAAGATATCAAAATTCAAACAAGGTTCGGTTGACCCAACCTTCTTTCGAAAGAAGGAAGGTAACCACCTTATGATAGTTCAAATCTATGTCGATGATATCATCTTTGGCTCAACGAATCCTAGCTTAACAGCTGAATTCAGAAAGCTGATGGAGACTAAATTTGAAATGAGCTCAATGGGTCCGATTAACTTTTTCCTTGGTTTAAATATTAGACAGGGACCCGAAGGCATCTTTATCAACCAGGAAGCTTACACCAAGACTCTTGTTGCTAAATTCGGCATGATGGGAGACTCAAAGGTCAAAGTTCCAATGGCGTTCGGCACCAAGCTCATACCATCCTTGGAAAAACCGACAGTTGATATAACGTTATACCGCCAGATGATTGGCTCCTTGATGTACCTCACAGCTAGAAGGCCCGATATAATGTTTTTGGTGTGTTATTGTGCTAGGTTTCAGGCAAATCCTCGTGAACCACATATGCTAGCAGTGAAAAACATACTCTGGTATCTGAAACGAACCACCTCCCTCGGTCTATGGTATCCATCAAACTCAGGTTTCTTTGTTCAAGCCTACTCAGATGTAGACCTTGGAGGATGTGGTTTAGACAGGAAAAGCACCACAGGAGGCTGCCAATTCCTAGATGGGAAGTTGGTTAGCTGGCAATCAAAGAAATAGACATGTGTTTCTCTGTCTACAGCCGAAGCAGAGTACATTGCAGCTGCCTCCTGTACATCTCAAGTGATTTGGATCCAAAGCCAGCTCCGTGATTATGGACTCAATATGAAAAAGATCCCACTATATTGCGATTTAGAAAGTGCAATTAGGATCTGTCATAACCCAGTGCAACACTCCAAGACAAAGCATATAGCACTGAGGTATCACTTTATTAAGGATCATGTGGAAGATGGAAACGTCGAAATTCACTTTGTTCGAACCACAGATCAACTGACCGATATCTTCACCAAAGCTCTTCCTGAAGCAAGTTTCAATAAAATTCTACAAGGGCTAGGAATGATGGAATCGGAGTCAGTACCAAAAACTACTTCTCAAAACTAAAAGTCGGAAGCGAAATGAACCGAACGTTCGGGTTCTGTTCACGTGTGTGCCGAAATGAACCGAACGCTCGGGCTCGGTCCTATTCTCTTATCTTCGCTTATCACTCAAAGATAGTTTCTTTGGTTGTAAAGTTTTTGCATCCTTTTCTCAATTTCATCTCTCTTATTTTCAAAGTCCTTTTCTTTTTCAAATTCATTTTTGTGCAACCGAAGTAGACCGAACGCTCGGGTTCGGTTCCAATTTTTTTTTGTGTGTCTGTTTTTTTTATTTGTGTTCAAAGCCTCACCTGATTCCTAAATCTTTTTTAAATCAAAAACTCCAAAAACATTTTTTTATTTGTGTTCGTTAATTTTTTTTTTTGTGGATATTTGTGGGGAAATTCTTTTATTAGTTAAGTGTCCCTAAAAGCATGCTGCTGTATGTGTCCAAAGCCTCACCTGATTCTGAATAATAGCCTTACTAACTTGGTATATACAAACCTTGTCTTCCCAATTAGGCTTTTATATTTATTCTAATCATGAGCTACCTTACTCTCTTCTCACATGAGATAAGAGTTTTCTGCTTGGTCCTTATTTCAATAGCAGAGGTACTTTGGTTTCTTTACACCATCTCCTATATTTTTCTCCATCATATTTCGATCTCATACACGTAACCCTTGAGACTATCAGAAATTACCACTGAGGTTTATGGTTACACAATTTCTGTGTTCATGATCTTAGCTTCGTGCCACTACGTGCTAAGTGAAACCCACAATTCCCTACCTTCTATGCATTGACGGTGAATAATTAACTTTGCTCTAGTTTTCACTAAAGAATTGACGAATTCAGCCTTAAGACTGTACCTTGAAATCTTTGAATTTTATCTTTGTGTGATTCCTATGAAATTGTTAAATCCCATAACATTTCTTCCCATGGAATCCAGTTTTAATTTTTTTTTTTTGAGATTTCACCTACAAATATTTTCACCATGCCACTTAAATTCGTTTCAAACCTACTTGTTCAACAGACTTCATTGGTCTCACAAGTACTTCAGTCGATTTCCATCTTATGTCAAGATCAGAAATTCTGAACTGAAGCGAAAGCCACCCAAATTAGCCTGATTAAAAGATGCCTTTCAACACTTCTCAATAAGTGTCTGATCGTAATTCACCGGGAAACCAAACAAACACTTTAAGGTCTCTCTTGAATTTGAAGGAAGAGATTCGTGCCTGGGATCCATTGTTTCGTGTCTTTAATGACATCACAATTTCCCACATATGTGTTGCTTTATTTCTTTTTCTTTTACACACTAAGCACGGAAATCTTTTTGATTTTCCATAATTCTGGTTTCATCACTTACAAGCCATTTTTTTGAAGTTATAAAAGAGTTGTGGCTCACAATGTTACACGTGGTTATTCTACTTTATGATGACAGCTCACACTAAAGGGATAAGTTGCTGACTCAGCCGAAAATCCAATCGGTTTGATATTTCAAACGGCGCTTGAATGACAGGCGTGTGAAGTGGAACCGTTTTTGACATTTCAAACGGCGCCTGATGGGAAGGCGTGTGAATCGGGACCGTTTTTCTCTCTCCTGCGTAATCATCGGGGCTCCAAACTGTCACGTGTCAATCACCTAAGGAAACTCTTCGTTTTTTTTCCTCAAAGATTTGGGAACAGATTCTTCTCTCTCTTCTCACCACGGTATAAAAGGTAACTTCGACCATAATTTACCTCTTTACTGCACCCAATTTTCAGAGAGCAAGAAAAGCATTATTCCTTCTACTGTTCATAATCTCTCCCAAATTCTCTTCAATGGCGGACTCATCCTTAGTTCATGCAACTTCTCACATTCTGCCGATTCGTCCTCAACAAAGCCTGATCATCGATCTCACTCCACACGCTTATGATGCATTTATGTTTCCGATCATTGAATGTCTCAAATTTTCGCTGCTAGCTCCTGCTCTCACCAAAGTTGAAGCTATTCCAATGGAGCGTTTATCACAACTCTTCTCCTCAGCTCATTATGATAATTCTGTCGATAGAATCTTCTTCGACATTCTTGATCACAATGCATCCATCTCCAAGCAGCGATTATGTTCGCTTTTAGGGTTTGAACCCGATTCATCTAGGGTTAACCCTGAATCCATTCCAGTGGGTCAGTTTTTTTCCATGTTCTACAACATGGGATACACTGAGATTCTGACGATGGTCACAAAATTCAAGAAATCCTGTTTGCCTCCTCAGTGGAACGGGTTCTTCACAGTGCTGTTCAAGGGATTATCGGAACGCAGTGCCGGTTCAGACGGAGCGAGTCGTCTGTTTATGACGATTCTTTATGGGGTATACCACGGTATCAACCTTGACTTTGGGTCGGTTTTATGGAAGCAGCTGATTCAGTGTCTTGCATCTACATCTCGCCATTCAGAGATTTCCTATGCTCACTTTTGGACGTTGATCACCACGTGGGTGATGGACAAGTATCTCGTTCCAATTGTTGCTGGTTCTCCACTCTCTTCGATAGGTACTTTCCATACTATGAAGATTATTGTCTCTGATGCATCTAAGTTTCAGTTCAATGGCTCAATCCCTGAGTCGATGTTTGGAAACGTTCCAAGCGACAGCCGCATCATCAGAACCTACAAGGAGTTTCGTCGCTCTGGTCTTAGAGAGCTCACTCCTGATATGATTAAGTCAATCCATGATGCTGATAGGCCCGCTCTGAGGGGAAAGAAAAATGAAAAGGGGAAAGACAAGAAGGTTGTCAAGGGAGCGAAAGGCCCTTCTCCGAAGAAACGCAAACCTACCAAGGCGGCTCAATCTCCTCCACTGAAGAAGAGGAAAACCCAACCTAGGCGAAAGCTGATACTTGCTTCCTCCTCAAGCAAATCTAAGGAAGAAATTTCAGACTCTGAAGAGTCCCCCCGTGGTAACACTCCTCCACGATCGCCTACCCCAGAGGTACATGTTTCTAGTTCACCTGTCTCTTCTCCACCAATCTCCATTTCTATTTCCATTCCCCCCATAACCTCCACCACTCAAATACCACCTACCTCTATCCCAGTACCCCCTCCCGTTTTCACTGAAGCTACCACAACCACCGTTGAAGTAAGAACCAACGTATCTGATATGGGGGCTCTTACTAAAGCACCCGAACCCACCCCTACTATCGAACATACATCAGCACCCGAACCTACTTTCACAACCGAGCCTCCACCTTCACCTCCACCCTCATCTCCTGCTCACTCCGCAGACAATGAAGAACCTTTTCTTGGTGGGCAGAACATGACATTTGATTCGGTCTATTACAGTCCGTATCAGGTGCAAAGTGATGATGACAATGATGCTCCTGTCACCAAGAAGCATCTCAAGGAGCTTCACAAGAAGATTGATTCTCTCATTGCTTCCTCCTCTTCTTCATCACAGTCTACCATCTCCGAGGCTACTATTCAGAGGATTGTTGATGCTTTCACTAAGGCTCATGAAGCCTCCATCAGCTCAGCCACTGCCGCTATTGACGCCTCTACCAAGGCATGTGCTGCTGCGACCGAAAAAGTCGAAAAACTATTTGTTGACGCTTCTTCTCTTTTGCAGTCTTTACAGGAAACTGTCGATGCCAATAAAACGAAGCTTGACCCTATTGTCAACAAGCTGGCTACCTCAGTTGCCTCAGAACTGCAGTCCTTCGCCAGTCTTCGTCAAACTCTCAATGATGACAACACATTGTTTAAGGCGACTATTGAGGAGCGCCTAACTAAGCTACATGAAGATCTAGCTGCCGAGAACTCACTCATGGACGCTCTCGCTCGCAAGACCACTGCTCTCAAGGTCAAGAATCTTCAACTCTCCTATTCTCAAAAGGAGATTGAATCTCTTCGATCTGAGCAAGAAGTTGTCTCTTCGTGTGTTTCGGATATCCACGCCGCCCTTTCCAACATCATTGAAGCCCATGATTCGATTCTGAACTACTCGGTGAGGCGCACTCTCGCAGAGAATCTTGCTCCTGCCCTTTCTCTCCTAAGCAAAATTGAAGGGCTCCTTGAGTTCGTGTCCATTCCGAAACAAGGGGGAGAAGATGTATCTCAACCACCTCCCACTTCTACAGCAACAAAAACAACCGAACCTCCTTCAATAGGTCAAGCCTCAGGTTCGGGTGTCAAAGAAAAAGGGAAGAATATTGCTGAAGATAGTGATGACGATAAAGAGACGATTGCAGATCTCTTAAAGAAGCAAGGTCGTGATAAGGATGTTGATATGAGCGCTCGCGTTGCCAGAGAGGCTGAGGCAACTGAAAGAAAAATGAAAGAGGCTCATGACCTTCTTGAGAGTAGGAAAACCCTTTTTCCTCCATGGACTCTTGAGAAGCTTTTGAAGGAAGCGATTGAAACTCCCAACATTTTGTGGCTTGAACCGGTGATTTCACTGGATCGCATCAACTCGGTCGATTCACAGTTTGACATGCCACTAACCCGAAAGGCCTTCATCTTCCATGCCTTCGATAACGTTGCTGATATCCCTCATCCTCATCCAAAGGTTGATAGGGATCTAGTTGAATTCTATCTGGAGTCTGCCCAACCACAATATCAAACTTGGAGCGCTCAAAAGATAGTCAACGTTCGGGTCCTTAAGCCGTTTCGAGAAGGGATCTTCACGAACGTTCGGTTCAAGGTGCTGAGGGGTTCTGATAAGACCGAACATGCCATATCGCTTGCTGATCTTCCCAATTTGAATCCACATGATTGGATAATTTTGCACAACATCCTCCTCACAAATGAAGCAGAGTATGGTCCGATTATTGATCACATCAAGAGGATGCTTGTATGCTACATAATGGAAGTTGCCAAGATGGATCAGGAGATCGCTAGCATCTTCAAGAAAAAGCCCACTATCTCACCTGTTGGCTCTGCCAGTGATCTGAACATGATGTAGATGGGAAAGATTGACCCGAAAAGAAATTCTGTCATGTTTACAAGGAACGAAGGCCAAAAATGCCTGTTCGCTTTGGCAGAAAAACATCTTTACACCACTACATGCTTGGAACATGTTTTGAGTATCATTCATCGATGCAAGTAGAATTCAGCAGACGACAAGAAATACTTCGATGATATGATTCAGTGGTACATTCGCTTCAAACAGACAATCCTCGCTCTCATCCCTCGTCTGTTTGAAACCACCAAGAAGGTTCCTGTAGCTGTACCTAGCAAGAAGAAGTGATAGCCTCACTCCAATTGACGCAAAGGGGGAGATTGTTAGGTCCAGAAGGTGTTGCGTCTTGGGCTCGATATTTAGTCCATTTAATCTCCAGTATGGGCCTTTCCATCCGTGAGTTATTTTGTAGGGTTTTCTATTTATAGATGCTTGCATGCATCATAGAACGTAAGATTTGATAGAGAATTTAATAGCGTTCATTGTTCTTATCTTTTGTAACCCTAATATCCTCTACAACGGAAGTTCTTCATCGAGCTCTGCTGAGGATTGAATCAATTGAATCATTCGACACATTCAGATTCATTCTTGTGTTTTATCTTACTGTTTTTCGCTTTCTTGATTTACCTGTTATAAGATCTAATCGATCAAATAATTTTATAAACTCATCAAGGACCCTTTGGCCTCATAAATCGTTGGACCCTTTGGTCTGGTCTGTAAAGCTCTGCATGGCATAAATCACAAAGATATAATGCACAACATAACACATAAGGCAGGATATAATAATACTCAATTTAAGAACATAAGACCTTCCGGGCACACATAACTACCACTCATGGTAAAGTATAGTGAGAAGACTCACCTCGGATGATGAACAGCCCCTATAAACGCTGTTGCTACGTACCAGCCACTAACTCTGTGCCAAACTCATAATTATCTCAATTAGAAACTAAGTCCAAACTCTCACTCATTGGGTCTTGAGGTTAACCTATAACTAGGCCATCAATGACCTAAAACCCTTTGGGCCCACCAAGGCCCAATAATAAACGGGCTCTCCCAAGGCCCAATTCTCAATCTCAATGACAAGCCCAACACAAGGGCCCAAGACATACTTATAATATTTCTCTACTCATAGTCTCTAATACACAAGCCCAAAAATTCAGGCCCAACCTTTAAGGCCCATTAATAAAGTCTAGCCCAAAAGCCCACAGAGAGGTTACGTGGGGTGTACCTCCTTTGGTACGCTCAACGTACTCAATCATGCACAAATCTGATCAGGGACCTCAACCCAATACGTTGGGTGTATTGGAATTACGTTGGTCGTACGCTCAGTTTTGCTTAGTCCATTTTCTTGGTCTTAACCCGTTAATACCTTAGCTCATTTCTCATATATGGACTTCCTAATAGCTCTTACTCAATAACGTCAGAGACTTTAAGCCTTTGCATGGCTGATGTGGTCGTAGACACACAAAACACTCATTCTCTTTTCTCATTAAGCTCTTATCTCATGCATGACTTGATTCTAACATCCAAGATCTCATTTTTATTAAACTACTCCATAAAAAACACTCAAAAGGACAAATAGTGGGCTCTCAAGTTTAATAACTCATAAAGCTTCAAGCTTTAAGACGAAAAGCCTCAAAATGAACCATACTATGCAGAACTCAAAAAGGAATATGAAAGATTTGATCTTTATACCTTCAAATGATGCTCCATCCCCATGAAAGCTCAGATCCAAAGCCTGGACTCCAACTCCTTTCCCTTCAATGCTCCTTCTTCACTTCCAAGGACCCATAAGGTCACCCCAAGGACTCTCATGCACTCACAAGCTCTTATGGATGGAGGTATAGGGTTTTGGAGGATTTGTTCTCTGAGAAAGGTGGCTAGAAATGAGGCCACCTCATTCCTTATATAGGGTCACTTAAAATATTAGGGTTTCCACATTATGCCTAGCACACCCAACGTACCCTCTGGTACACCCAACGTACTAGGTGGCTCTTTCTTAAGGATCACACGCATTCGTACTCTAAGCGTACACATATGTACGCCCAGGGTACTCCGCTGCCACATTTCTCAACTTAGGGGCTTATCTTGCCAAATCTCCAAACTTCCGTAGCTTCTTTGATACAACTCTGATTTCAAAGGTCCTCATACCTACAAAAAGGTGACGAGATGCCCTACGCTTCTAGCAACTCATCGCAATCCCGAGGCTCCCTCTTGCCCGGTTTGCAGCCCACAAACTCTGATCACAGACGATCCAGAACAGGATGTTACAATTCTCCCCCAATTGAATTAGATTTCGCCCTTGAAATCGCTCCTTATCAACACATAGATCAAGCCCAAAAACCCGAGAAGCACCACCGAAAGGGCTTCAAATCATACAACAATCACTTCTAAAGATACATGAACGCATCAGGAGCTCCCAAACTCGAAAAGGACGGACTTTGTTGTGGTACTCGTTCTGTCTCACCAACACTTGCAAACTCTAGTGGTCTGTCTCCCTGCCTGACCGCCCTTGCGAGGTATCACCAGGTCATCCGCTCTTCGAATTACCGATCTCGAAATCACATTCTCAGCTCTAATTATCTTGATGCAACTGATGAAATCAGATCATCGACCATAACAATTGATGAGCACACACGCCTGACCTATCAACCGATTGAGATCATATACCAAAAGAACGGAAAGGGTCATATCCCACCAGTAACCCATCAACTGTACTACTATTAGAACCCATATGCACAAAAAAAAACCTCAATACTTTATTCTCATACAAAAGGAAACAATCGTGCCTGCTTAGAAGTATCCTTGGGCTTCTAAGCACATAAGCTCCAACTCCTTCTCAAATACCCCCCTCGGCACTGATCACCAGGTCAGCTCTCAACCCAGTTAGATGAACCTCCCAAGCTTACTTATTGTTTGACCAAAACGTCTCATCGGCTTCCTTTTCACAACAACTATCTCGACTCATAGGGACACAATATTCACGAAGTTCGCCTTACCTCAAGCGAATATTACAACCCCTTCTGAAGTTCTCGCACCTTCGACCTCTGTCATCTACTACTTACCGGTTCCATGCGTCTCGCGGTCCTTCCCATACCAATGCAACTGACCCACTCCGGGCTAAGACATCAGATGAAGGTCAATACCCCTCAAAATGGAACCCGTCCACGAATCTGAAACCTTATCTTGCCTATTCAATACACGAATGGATCAGACTCGAGCTTGAGAGTCTGATCAACCAGCATAATTGGAACCACTCATTTCCAATCTGGTACCCAACTCATGACCCAAAATTCATGGATTTATGCACACACCATCTCTCTAATCCCTTCCGACACGGAGGCTCCCTCCTCGCTCCTGGTTCAGCAACCAGGCTCTGGAAGACGCAAGTAATAAGGCTACCCAAGTCTAAGAACTCCTCTGCATCATACTCGTATTAGTGAATACTACAGCTCCCAGCTGAACAGTATTCTCTCTTACCAACTACAGAGTGCTACGGATTCCCCCGTAGTCTTAACATGCTCCTTTATTGGCTCATGAATGCTACGACTCCTCGCAGACTTACGACACCCTCTCACTGACTCGTGAATGGCACGACTCCTCATGGTATCACAACACTCCATCGCTATCCAGTGAATACTACAGCTCCCCGTAGTATCACAACACTCTCTTTCCCTGACTCATGGATGCTATGGCTCCCCGTAGTCTTACAACATTCTCTCGCTTCCTCTCACCATGGGCTCTCTCCATGGTTTCTCCTGATAACCCCAAACGATTACCACCATCCGGATCCACTCGCCCTTGTATCACATCATAATCTCATCATTAAGTCATCACTACACTGAGTTCACTATTTCATACACCACAACCCAACATAGACAGGTGCACACACTCAACTCACGTACCCCACTCCTGATGTAAACTCTCATAAGCCATGAACTTTTCTCAACATAGGCACACCGATAAACAGACTCACTTTGCGACAATTAACTGATGGGTTTCCCACTGGAACAATAGACACTCAGGACTCCACTAGCAACTCAAATCTCAAAATAAACTGAAAACTTAGGGCGTCATACATAGATACCCCTAGTACCCCATCGCAAAAAACCGACGACGCCTTGAACTCAACTTTTGCAAACCCGAAAGATTCCTAGCCACAATGAATTCCCTAACCGATGGCCACCTGTCATGGGTTCACTTATGCTTCCTTTCGCATAGACTCGCACATCATACCGTCTTGCACCTTTCCTCATCCATCAATAACCCAGGTCTCGTGCGTCTGCACCGTAGATCTCCATAACCAATTTTCTAATAACACCTAGAAAAATATCAGATCTTCGTTATAAAATACTCAGTCCTCCCCCACTCAGGGTTTGAACCATCACTAATTGGCATAGCCATAATCTCCTCCACATACTATCTTACCGGGCATATCACACTTAACTCTTGGGAACGTACCACATACTCACTTCAATGATCGTCCCGATGTAACCCAACAACTCCAAATATCCCATACTTAGACAAGAATCTCAGAATTTTCCCAACATGACTCCCTCTAGTCATCTCGAAGCCTCATACCGATACACCGACAGATACCCCAACTGATCTGAAATAATCCCGACTCTCGTCCTGGAACATAATGCACTATCATGCACCTCGTTTTTTGATTCCTCGACCAGCCTCCCAGCACAGGAATCCTTATCAAGGCACAAGACCTAGCTCTCACAACCAATACACATCATAACAAAGAGGGCCACCGCCCTGAAATATTTCTCATAACCACCCAAAACTACTGCTGAATGCAAGCCACACTCAAAAGACACCTTCCCAGGTTTCTTCCGTCTCAGTTTCCACTAATGACTCCATGGTATGAAAATACCTCACAACAGACACCTCGCTCACTTCTCGGATGGAAAGGTCACCGCCAGTGCTACCCCACAGAGTTTACCTCCAAACTCCGAAACCGGAATCTCGACATCTCTTTCATTTTTCCCAGGAAACGGGAACAATGCAGCTCTTGCCACAGAAAGTGGCATCTCATACGTCAACCACTGGCTCGAATCTAACCTCGTTCCTCCAATAAGCATCATATATAATCATCCCCGAGCCTTGCGGATCTAACTAGCATCTCACCAATAAAATCTCTCGGAACGAAATCAATCGCCCTTTAATGTGTACTCCATTAAAACTTGCTCGTCCTTGCCCTCTGGCCCCACAATCTATCACCTAATCTCCGACTAATCAACAACCATGGGACAACTGGTAAAACCAGAAGCACTAACCGCCACGAATCATGGTACTCGAACCATGTGGTCACCTCTTAATCTGCTATGAATCATGGTACTCAAACCATGTTACCTCTTTTCTCAATCTGCTACTTAGAATCTCTGGAACTCTCCCACACTACCTGCCACATCTACCCATACTTTCCACATAGATTATCACAAATTTTCTAAGTAGTTGTTCAACCCTCTCAATCACCAATCCCATCATGTGTGATCGCTCTCCAGCTAAATACTCTCCTCCATCAGCATAATCATCTGACTAAGTTCACTTCCTAGGCTCTCCTTAGGTCCTCACATTTTTCTGTCAGCAGTTGCTGAAGAACTCCTTATGAAGCCAGCCATCTACTTCCTGAATATTGTCATATTCACTTAGTAGCTGACTCCCATCATCAAGAGTCCCACAAAGCACCAAGCAAGTAGCATTCAGGCATCATATAATCTCTACTAATACATAAAACCACTCTAGGTTACAACTCCACTTGCTCTAATCGCACTCAAAAGGTGACGCCGAACTCAAGCAACTCTACCCCTCACACATATCTAACTACTCGCACAGAAGGCTCCTTCGATGCTCATCTAGGTATCTCTCCTAGATTACTCCTTTACTCAAAGTTCTCTATCTCTAAAATATTCCTGCAGGATACTCTTACTCGGCACATACTTAAATCACATCACAGATAACAACAACTCCTAGGCTAAGGCATCACAATCAACCAACTCTAGTCCTAAAATATGAAATACCTAGCCTATCTCTAGCATGCATAATATCTCATGAAATATCTCATAACACAAATAAGTAAGGGTATTTTGGGAAATCACTATTCGGGTTTGGCCTGATTGTACACACTGCTCCTTCTCGTTTTTCTCTTAGAAACCCTTGCTCGTTTTAGAGAAATCATTTCTTTTGAAAAATTTTCTCATTTCCTCAGTTTGAGTCCAGATATACCCGAAGGTGCATCCGAATCCCTCAAACCAAGGCTCTGATACCAACTTGTAACGACGTAAATTTTCAAACCAAAACTTTCAATTTAAAAACACATTTATCACAATAATAAAATCCCAAAATGTCACAAAGTCAAATCATCAATTCTCATAATAAAAAACAGTACGTATCAAACTCCAGGATCCTCTAAAACATAACTCAATCTCTGAGATGTGTACAATCAAGCCGGTGCCCTCCTGCGACCCAAATAAGAACCTAAAACACATAACACATAACATGGTATGCACGAAGCTTAGTGAGTTCCCCAAAATACCACATCGCATTAGCCACCCGAGGCTATAACACTGTAAGACCCTCAGGTATGTGTGTCTCAGCGGGACCCTCCAGTCTCATAGCTCGTTGGACCCACTGGTCCGGTCTAGCTCGTTGCACCCTCCGGTTCGGTCTGGTTAAGGACCCTTTGGCCTCATAAATCGTTGGACCCTTTGGTCTGGTCTGTAAAGCTCTGCATGGCATAAATCACAAAGATATAATGCACAACATAACACATAAGGCAGGATAACATAATACTCAATTTAAGAACATAAGACCTTCCGGGACACATAACTACCACTCATGGTAAAGTATAGGGAGAAGACTCACCTCGGATGATGAACAACCCCTATAAACGCTGTTGCTACGCATCGGCCACTAACTCTGTGCCAAACCCATAATTATCTCAATTATAAACTAAGTCCAAACTCTCACTCATTGGGTCTAGAGGTTAACCTATAACCAGCCCATCAATGACCTAAAACCCTTTGGGCCCACCAAGGCCCAATAATAAACGGGCTCTCCCAAGGCCTAATTCTCAATCTCAATGACAAGCCCAGCACAAGGGCCCAAGACATACTTATAATATTTCTCTGCTCATAGTCTCTAATACACAAGCCCAAAAATTCAGGCCCAAACCTTAAGGCCCATTAATAAAGTCTAGCCCAAAAGCCCACAGAGAGGTTACATGGGGCGTACCTCCTTTGGTACGCTCAACGTACTCAATCATGCACGAATCTGATCGGGGACCTCAACCCAATACGTGGGGCGTATTGGAATTACGTTGGTCGTACGCTCAGTTTTGCTTAGTCCATTTTCTTGGTCTTAACCCGTTAAGACCTTAGGTCATTTCTTAGATCTGGACTTCCTAATTCTCTTACTCCATAAAGTTAGGGACTTTAAGCCTTTGCATGGATGATGTGGTCACAAAAACACAAAACACTCATTCTCTTTCCTCATTAAGCTCTTATCTCATGCATGACTTGATTCTAACATCCAAGATCTCATTTTTATGAAACTACTCCATCAAAAACACTCAAAAGGACAGATAGTCGGCTCTCAAGTTTAACAACTCATAAAGCATCAAGCTTTGGGACCAAAAACCTCAAAATGAACCATACTATGCACAACTCAAAAAGGAATATGAAAGATTTGAGCTTTATACCTTCAAATGATGCTCCATCCCCATGAAAGCTCAGATCCAAAGCCTGGACTCCAACTCCTTTCCCTTCGATTCTCCTTTTTCACTTCCAAGGACTCATAAGGTCACCCCAAGGGCTCTCATGCACTCATAAGCTCTTATGGATGAAGGTTTAGGGTTTTAGAGGGTCTGTTCTCTGAGAAAGGTGGCCAGGAATGAGGCCATCTCATTCCTTATATGGGGTCACTTAAAATATTAGGGTTTCCACACTATGCATAGTATGCCCAACGTACTAGGTGGCTCTTGCTTAAGGATCACGTGCATTCGTATGCTAAGCGTACACATATGTACGCCCATCATACAACGCTGCCACATTTCTCAACTTAGGGGCTTATATTGCCAAATCTCCAAACTTCCATTGCTTTTTTGATACAAATCTGATTCCAAAGGTCCTCATACCTACGGAATAGTGACGAGATGCCCTACGCTTCTAGCAACTCATCGCAACCCCGAGGCACCCTCCTGCCTGGTTTGCAACCCACAAACTCTGATTCCAGACGATTCAGAATAGGATGTTACACTCCATGGATGATTAAGAGCTTAGTTGCCTTATTGATAACCATATTCTTGGATTTTGGCGGAGCTTAATGAAAGAGGAAGATAATTTTGGTGCAAGGAAGCAAGGAATCAGTTTGGATCCATCAGCTCCTTTAGATTCCTAAGTTCTTGGAGGTATAAAGATCTCATCTTGACCTTTGTTCTTCTTGATGCAAGTATAAGTTCATTTTGCTTGATTTTGGTCCCTTCCTTCGATGCTTTTGGAGTTTAAAGAACTCTTGAGATTGAAATGGATTTATAAGATCAATAGACTTCTAGTGAATAAGAAAAAGAGTTATGTTTGGATTTCCTTGTGTCCATGATCAAGTTATATCCTCATTAAGTACTTAATGGACATAGAACGGTAGGTCTTGACTTGTGGTATAGTCCTAATGGATAAAGTTGGAAACTTTATCCATTAATCATTGAAAAGGAATAGGTCTAAAGTTATGGGTTTAGATCTGCAAGGGTTAAACTCTTACTAAAGAATATAGCTTTATGCCAGTTTTGGTGACTTAGCAATGGGCTTGTCATAACGTGGTGGCTTATAGCTTCATGATTATTTTGTCTCGATGTGCCCATGACATGGCCAAGAGGCCTCCATGTCATGGTGGAGGTTGACTGTTGACTTTAGTTGACCTTTAAGCGTTGAATTTTTTGCCAGCTTGACATTGGGTTAAACTTTAAGGAATTGAGTTGTTGACTAAAGTTATACCTTTGCTTGGTGCTAGTCGATTCGTGAGAGCGATCAGTATAGGGAGTGAGCGTATTGATGTGTTACCTTGGGTCTTCGATTCAGGTGAGTTTCCTCAATATACTATGTGTTGCAGTATATATATTCTTGTGTGTCATGATATAAAAGTAGTGGTATGCTGGTTATAGTACCAGTATGTAGGTAATCGTCTAGTGAGTGCCCTAGAGGCTGTATGTAGTCACGCAGAATAGCCTGAGAACTCTTGATCGAGACTTTCTTGCTTGTTCCATATTTTGTTTTGGATCTAGATAAGGATCACATATTTGAATGTCTATCTCACCTCTGGTTTCATATAGCTATGCATTCCTTGGAGATCTGTCGGTAGTGGAGTAACGTACTCTATGAGGCCTGGTATGAGGTAGTGAGTTGTTAGATACGCAGACTAGTATAGATAGTTTTCTATGTTTATATGTTTACTTGATTGCTTTTTGTTACATATGTTGACGTAGTTGGTGGTGGGTTGAGGTGATCCTTCTTTATATTGTAGGCCAAGATACCCAAGCAGGATAGTACTATCTTTTAGGCCAGGTGTGGATTAACTGTATGTTGAGAGAAAGAGCGTTCCAGGTGATTGTAGGTGTTGCGAGGCGATCCATTCATACTATAGGCTTAGGAGAGCGGTCCATGTGTAATGTAGGCCTTACGAGGCGGTCCAGTCAGAAAGTAAGCTTAGGAGAGTGTTCCATGAATGTTGTAGGCCTTGCGAGGCGGGATAGACACACTGAAGGCTCATGTGTGCATGCATTGTATGTGTATTTTGGTGTTTGGTATTTTGGGGGAACTCACTAAGCTTTAGCTTACATTTGTGGATTATTAGGTACCGTTGATGGTCATGGGAAGTTGAAGGCGTGACTGTACACACTCATCAGCAACAATGTAGATTATGCACTATTTATATTATTTTGATTTTCAGACAACTGTATTTTGCCACAAATGAGTTTTCATAAATTGGGTTTTATGTAAATGGTGATTTTACCTTATTTAAAAAAGTAAAATTTTCTTGTGAAAATGGGACGTTACATAATTAATTGGTTTGATAATTATCTTCTGAGGCTTAATGAGTTTCGTTGCATAATTAAGAATATATTAGACAAAAATACTAAGGGGAACACATAAACGAGTTATGTTATGGATTGTGATATTAAGAGTTATGTGTTATTTATTTTACATCACATTGGACAAGGGCTTTCATGAGACTTCAAGAGCTAGAATTACATCTAGTGTATTTCAGGTGAGTAACCTTATCCTTTTCGAGATGATTAATATCTAGATATATAATATGCGTTGTGTATGTTCAAAGTAGAGTAAAATATTTGAATTATTATTAATTAATATTGACTTATTTAAATAGTTTGTGTAATTCAGAATTTTAGTTGATTAATGTTATATGAGTTATTAAGTAAGATAACTGTGAATTTTATCAATTTATTGTTTTTTTTTTGTTTTTAGTAAATGAATAAGTGTTGAGGATATATATATATATATATATATATATATATATATATATATATATATATGTGTGTGTGTGTGTGTGTGTGTGTGTGTGTGTGTGCTGATAACGACTATAATCTAGTTATATAGTTGAGTATTTCTATATGAGTTTATAAGTGAGTACAAGTAAGATATGAGTATGAAGAGAGGGGAAGATAATGAAGTTAAATACAAAGATAAAGAGAGATAAGAGAGAGAGAGAGAGAGAGAGAGAGAGAGATAGAAAGAAAGAGAAGGAGAGAGAGAGAGAGAAGAGAGAAAGAGAAAGAGAGGGAGAGAGAGAGAGAGAGAAGAGAGAAAGAGAAAGAGAGGGAAAAAATAGAGATAGAGAGAGAATAAGATGAGGAGTATAGAGAGAAAGAAATAGAGTGGGTATAAAGAGTAGAGATTGAAAGAAAGAGAATACATCTAGATAGAGTAGAGAGAAAGAAATAGAATGAGTATATATAGAAGAGGAAGGAGAGAACGAGTAGAGGGAGAAAGTGAGAGATAGATAGATAGATAAATAGAGAGAGAGAGAGAGAGAGAGAGAGAGAATAAGTATAGGGGTAAGAGAGAGAGAGAGAGAGAGAGAGAGAGAGAAATAGGATGAGTATATTTAAAGAAATAGAAAGAGAGTGAGCGAATATAATGAGTTATGTAATGAGTATTTGTAATTGTAAGTAATAAGTGTAGTTGAAGGCTACTATTAATAAATACTATTAGTTGTTAATGGTCAAATGTTCCATTTTACCAAGTAGTCACAAGTGAGTATAGTTGTTTTAGAATTTTATAACATAAGGTTGAGATTTTGACATAGATGTTTATAACTATAGTCTGTGGTAATATTAAAGGGATCGAGGAGTTACATAATGAGTACATTGTGAGTGTCTAATGGTAGCTTGAGTAGTTGTAAATAAATTATTATTGTCATCAGAGAAAATGTTAGGATTATGAAATTTTAACTAATAAATGAGTCTAAAGAAACAATACAACTGGCGATTAGTGTATTCATGTGTTGTATACTTTATAGAGATATATATTGAGTTCCGTGAAAGACATTTAGAGATTATAAATGATCTTGTGTTATATCGTTCATATGATCATCATTATGTTTATAATGTGCACTGTCATTAGGGGTTACTCACTAAGATCTTTGTAACTTAACCTTTCTATTGTTGCTTGCATTTCAGGTGAATCATTAGAAAGTGAGGACTGTAAAAGAAAAGTTGTGATACCCGGATCAAGTCATTGTATTTTATTTATTTGATGCAATCATATTGATAAGTACTTGTGTTGGATTCTTAATGTAAACATATACCAATATGTTTTATAAAAAAGGTAAAAATTTATGGGTGTACATTGTGTTCAAAATTTAGGTGTTACATATTATCTCATTTGGACGAATGAAGTTTGAACATCCTCACTTGTGCATTGCATGTACGATGAGTTATGAGAGTCTTCGTTGCTTATTATGCGTAGATGATTAAATTTCATTATGAAGGATCCAATATCCTAGTTTATAGGAGAAACATCACTCGTAATAAAACTTAATTCTTCAGGATAGGCTTTTCCACCCCATTCAATGGAAGACATATTTAATGGTCATGTATCTATCCTAAACCCTACTTATGGATGATAACAGTTAGCCATCAACAATGGTCATAAGTGGTTAGCTTATTCGGTATTTGCTCGACCATTGGACCTTAAGTGGAAAGGGACTTACTGAAGAGTAATGGATGGGGATTAGTTTATTTGCATCTGCATATGAATTTATTTTATTTTTAATTATACTAACCCTATATCTTATCACATCTTCATTGAAATGTTTTGGAAATAGTTACCATGAAAAGAAATGTTTTAAAATGATTTTTGGAATCTAACTTAGGAATTGAGTATCACGATACCCATTTCCATTCCATAGTTAGATTTCAATATTACTCCCTACAATCTTCAAGCCTCATCCATTATTTGAGACGTACTTGAAGATTAGATATTGAAGACCTTTAGTACACTTTTGGATATTTTTGAAGGTCATGCATGTAAGGTCCCATTGAAATTTGTTCCCCGTACAATTAAACTATGATATTAAAACTATATTATGTTTGAGACTGTTAGGTTTCAGAATAATTTTCTGATTTCAAGATTTGTAAGCAAACTCATTTTCGTAGGTTTGGTTTGTTTATGTAATAAAGTCTTCATTTCTTTAGTGAGTCTGTTTAGGTCTTGTTATTTAGCTTGAGTTTGTAGTCCTTGCTTGTTGGCTTATGTATTCCTTTCAAACTTCCTTTATGATTATATAAAGGAATGTTTGTTAGTAGAGAGAGTATCTTTTTGAGAGAATAGTTCCTTACATCTATATTGAATTGTTCTTAGAACTTTCTAATGAAACAGTGATCTTTATTACCTCTTTGTGTTCATAACATTTGAATTGTTTTAATCATTTTTTTGTTATCAAAATAGAATCTATATTGTTCCTAAAGAATTCACAAGTGGTATCAGAATGGGTGATTTGTTAGCAGTTTTTAAATCAATTTTTTTAAAGTTCTTCGAGGTTTTCCAATTTCTATTTTGAATTTTTAATCATTTCTGCATTTGCAAGTGTTTTTATAAATATATCTCAGATTCTTAGTTCAAATCTTTTTGTGATTTAAAATGCGTTTTAACCTCACAAATCTGATTCTACTTTTGTTCTTGTTCCAAATTTATTTTAAAAAATGGTTAAAGAGGATTCTCAGTCTATTTCTTTGAATACTCATGGAAACATTGGTTCTACAAGCCAGATTCCAATTCTTTTTAACAAAGTTTAAGTACTTTATTTTGAAGATTATGTTATTGGCATCGAAACTCATGGTTTAATTATTTGGCATTTTATCACAGAAGGATCGTACAAATCATCAGAGACCAAAGAGATCGTGCACTCAAAGAGACCTGGATATTCTCATTGTTGATGATGTTAAATCTGATGAAAAGGAATTACTAAAGATGTTAAAAGCGTTAAGTACTCTGAGGTTTTCTCTTCCTCCCGACACATTTCATTTAGTAAGTTCTCTTTGTTCGATTAGGTGTTTAAGCCAATAACTAAATTAGTATAATCTTTAAATTATTAGCTTGGTACTTTTAGCTTGCCCTCAAACCTAGTAATCGATTGAAATGCTTTTTTGGAGAGAGAGATTGGTTTATTAATTTGTTATATGATTAATAAACTAATTATAAATCTAAATAAATGATTTATTAATATCTTATGATAATAATATATTAATTATAAATAGTATTATTTAATTATAATTAATTAGAAATTAATTGGAATTATTTGGAATAATTAAAAGTAGGACTAAAGGTGACAATGTTCAAAAGTTGAACACTGACCAATTCTAGAGCCTCCCGTAGAGGGCACAGTTTCTAGAAGGTTTTTAGAGGTATTTTTGGGCATTAAGGAAGCTTAGAATGCTTTAGGGAGGAAGCAATAAGGTAAGGGCTATTTAAAAGGAATCTGCCTTACATACAACCTTCCTAACACCTATATAAACCCCTAAGGGTTTGGAATTTCAAAATTCATCTCATTCTAAGAGCTTGGATTCGAAATTCTTCCTTCTTCTCCTCTCTCCTCTTTCTCTTTCAATTGCTAGGGTTTGGGTGTAATCCATTAGAGGCACGAGACTTATGGTGCTTGCTTTCTAAAGACCAATAAAGAAGGAATATTTGTTTATTTGATATAATAAACAAAAGGTATGTTTTTCTAATAACCTGTTCATAATTTTGAAAATAGAAATGTAATTTTAGGGTTCTTGATATTCAATTGTTTGTTGTAAATCATAGTGAGAACATAGATTCTTTAGGTTGCGTGTGAAGTTAGGGTTTAAGTTTTTCCGCCAAAATAAGATTTTGTAACCTATAAAACACATTAGTGGTATCAGAGACATTGTTCTCATTAATCTTGCACAAATTTGAATAGATCAAAATGAGGGTTTATAAATACTAAAACCTAAGGAGATAATTTTCGAAATTCCCTAAAGTTCTTGAAACCCTAGCTTCGACTCTTAAATTTTCGATTTTTGCAAGGGTTTTAGAAACCCTAGCCTCCTTTACCCTTTTTCAAAAATTGAGGTATTCCTTTTAGGGTCTACCTTGTTTCCTTATTTGTTATTTTAAAAGCCTTAAAAGTTAACAATTAAAACCTAATAAACCTTAGCCTATTTTCAAAAATTAGAAGGCTTAGGATTAAGATTAAATTTGAATTATCTTATTAATTGGTTAATTGTAAATAATTATCTAATCCATAATGATTTAATTAGTTGTTTAATTAAAAGATAAATATTAAGTAAAAATTGGTTTATTTTTAAATTAAATTTATAATTTTTATTAATTTTGAAAATTCAAATTTAAACATAGCATTTAGAAAGGTTTCAAAATACACCTTATATATATATATATATATATATATATATATATATATATATATATATATATATATATATATATAATTAAAAAGATTGATATATTATATGTATAAGACAAGTAAGTCAAATTGCTAGTACACCTCATTCACGAAGCCATACAATAAGGAGAGTTTAAGGAAGCGTCTATAAAATGACCGTCATTGGGTATCCACTCTTACCAACCACTCTTTTGTATGGTGGAGGGTTGTTAGCCGAACAATTTTGATAGTACATAATATCATTAATAAGTATAATGCCATAAAGTAACTAAACCATTTTTTTAAATCCCACTCTTAGTTACTTTAGGAAAAATATGAAAAGTATGTTAATCCATGAAAACACACATCATGCTTTATATGTCGTTAGTGGAGTGTGTGTGGTTAACCGACACACTAATAGGGACTATAAAGAGACATGATAGGCATGTTGAAAATTATCAGTGTTGATGGAGCATGCGTGGTTAACCGACTCATCAATGAGAGGTGATAAATGACATTGCGAGTGTCAAGCGACTTTGCATGGTTATTCACTTCTTGTTTGTGATCCTCATCACCCCAGTTAAAAAAGTGAGAGCATAATTTGAGATTAAACATGCCATTGATAAGATTCATTGAATCTTAAAGGATCTAGGAGTTTCATAAGATTGTAATTGGTAAAAGCCTTACCTACCTAAAATAGATTTGAATTTGATTACGACATCCATCTTCAAATTTCGAATCGAAAATATAGATCCTAGCCTTAATTTAAATTTATGGGTTAATAATTGAGGATTAAAATCAACTAACTTGAGTTCTGTCCATTCCCAGTTTTAGATGTTTTATGAAGATAGAAATGGTTTTTCTCATTCTTATGGAAATGGTTTTCCATATCTTTAGGAGATGGTCTTCCAATTTCAAGTCAAGGTGAAATTGTTTTCCCTTCCTTAGGAAATGATGGAAGTAAATATCATATTTCTTCAACTCTTCCACCTTCTCCCCTATAACTCTCACAATGTCATGTTTTTCCTTAAGTTGAAAGATACCAGACTACTCAATCCCTATTCGCATGTAAACATCAAGATGGAAACTTCGTGTGTGTGCATGTTTTGAAAATGAAATCATACATTGACAAGTTAGATAGATTGGGTGTCATTTTCCCAAGGGAGAAAGCCATTGACATGGTTCTTCTCTCGCTTCCAAAGTCATATGATAAGTTCATTGTGAAATTTGATATGAGGAATATCGACATTGCCCTGATTAATCTTTTCTAAATGTTGATGGTTGCTGAAGTAGAAATGCTCAAAAGCACATCTAAAGAAGAGATGCTTATAAGGTCTGATTCCAAGGTTTCCATGGACATTGACAATGGTGACAATGGTGATCCAGAAAATATTTCTCTTCCCAATGGAATGGGGTCATCCAAGATCAAATCATTTGATCGTAATGTAAAGAGAAAGGCTAGTTCTAGGATTGTTATATGCTGACCCCGAATAGCCCATTTGTTTTTTACTACCAATTAAAGGGACATTGGAAACAAAGCTGCCTAAAATAGTTGAAAGATCATTGAGATAGTAAAGTCAAGTTGTGTAACTCTACTTTAGGTACATCCATTATCTTACTGCATTGTTTTATAAGTTCCTATTCATAGACTGTCAACACATGATGTAATGATCACATTTTGATGGTATTAAAGGAGCTAAGAGAAAGAAGGAAGCTGGAAAAAGGTAAGCTAAATCTGATCATGTTAAATGGATTTTGGTCAAGTAGTTCGAAGATCAGAACTTGGAGCTGCTACTAAGGAGTTGGGATAATTTAATAGATCATTATTACACTTCAGAAATGTCTAAAACATATTTTTCATTTTATGCTTTGTAAGGACAAGTTCCAACTTTTCGCTTATTTTTCAATAAATGTGAAATTTTGGTTAATCTGGTTTCCTTATTTTATATTTCATTTCAATGTCATTTATGAAAGTGTTGGTTATCTTTCTAATATTAGCAATATTAATTGTGGATTTCATTCTTATGATATCGCATGTGGTATTGTCATAATTAACCAAGTGAGAAGAAATCTCATCACCAACTGGACAGATACTTGGTATTATACAAGTTGCATTATATAGTATATGAGAATCTTGTTCGTTGGGAAATTATAACTAATTCATTGATCATATGTTTATGCGAGTCGAGTGAAGTACTAGTGGATCTAGTACATGTTGATATTGACTATTCAGATCCACCACAAAGGACGAGAACTCTATTCATCATGATTGTTTGGTGTTTCAGTAAATATGGTTGTGTTTATAAAATTAAGCATAATTCTGATACTTTGAAAAGATTCAAGGAGTACCAGAACGAATAAGAAGAATCTATTAGGCAGAAAATTAAAAGATTCTCCAATCTGATGAGACAGGAGAATGTTTTAGTATCATGTTTTATGATCATCTTACTGATTATGGATTTATATCATAGTTGATCCACACAAATATCTTAGTGCAACTGTATGACTAAGACAAGGAATCAGATATTGTTGGAAATAGCTCGATCAAGAGATGAGTCATAATTCATTCTAAATCAAGTTGTAGAGTAATGCTCTAGTAACTATGAATCATATCTTGAAACTAACAAGGTTGAAAAAATCTTAAAGTATGTGGAGTAATTTTTTATTCTTATTCTAGCACTTATAGAATTGAAGTTGTGATGTTTTCGTTTATTGAGAAACAAAAGATAAACTGAGACCTATTCTATGAAGTGTCTTCTTGTGGAGAATCCGCTCGAGCTTTTGAATATCTGTTTTAGCTTGTCAAGGAGTGTTCCTTGAGAAAAAAATCATATGTCAAGAAGTCAGTGGGAGTCATATTGGTCTTGAGAGTTTCAAGAGTCAGTTGACAATAAGCCTTTTAATTATCACTAGCACGCGACCTAAGGTTGATAACCTATCGTGTTTGATTGACACATTTTAATTTTTTGAGTTAGAATGCTCATGAGTTCTATGTTTTCATTTAACTACAAAAGCAAAATCCCTTTGGTCAGTGAAAGTACATTCATCAATATGGGTGAACTACTAATAACATGGAGGCACAGGTAGGTCCTTGTGCTGCCAGAGGGAAATAAATTTAGAATTATGAATTTCAGTCCATGAAGGAAAGCTAAATTTGAATTTATTTTTTCCTAAACCTTGTCTTATGATTGTAAGTTGGAAATGATAGATTCACATGGATGTGAAAGTATGCACCATTAGGTGGCAAAGGTTTTGCTTTAACTCATGAGAATGATGGTGAAGAAATGCTTTCGTTGATAGATTGTAAGATCAAACAAAGATCAATATGGATATTAGTTGTGTTAATTTCATTCTCAAATTCACAATATGATTACAACATCCCTTTTAATATTTCGAATTGTGAGGAATGGAAAGAAATTGTTTGAATATGACATCCCCAATTTCACAGCCAGAAAAGATCAATTTTGTTTATGCTTTTATAATAAAATCAGATTTATCTTTCAAAGAAAAGTGTTGCGAAATTTGTTCCCAAAACAAAATATGATAAAGATATATTAAAGAGTTTCCTTAAATAAATGTTTTTTCATTGTAATACAAAAATTGGGATGTCAACATCGATACATATCAAAACCATAAACCAAAAACATCCTAGGCCACAAAAACAACATAGGCCTTACAACATTCTATTTATTTTCTACTAGCCTAAAATCCATAATCTCTCGTCAGATCATCCAACTATGCTCTTGCCACTTCCTGCAATAGAAGAAACTGAGTGGGTCGGGTTGGGGAGCCTGGTGAGCATATAAGATTTTCAACCCACAATAAATAAGTTTATTAATTTCATCAAACCAAACAAACCCGATTACCCATTTCTGTTATCCTCACTTTACGTCTCTAATGCATCTAATAAAAGGGACCTATCGTAAAGAATTTCATCGGGGTGACAACACTGCTTAAGGGATTCTTGAGCAATTTATGTCAAATATGGCAACCATGAGGGGGATGGAGTACAACTGGTGAGCACGTAATTCAAATAAACACCTACAGGTTGCGAGCCTGCTAGCGTTTCACTGGACTGTCTGGAAAAGTCTGTGGTCGTCATCCATACTCCGCTAGATTACTGGATCATCGTCAAACCGAGGCCTCTCATCATTTTATTTCATCACACACCACCTACTACATCTACCCATGTTTTACCCAACTTATTTGTAGATATAAAACACATATATAGTTCAGATATGAAAACGAAGTTTAAATCTTTCATACAACATAGATCTCAAGTATAAAATACACACACACACACACACACACACATATATATATATATATATATATATATATATATATATATATATATATATATATATATATATATAGTTTAGATCTGAAAGAAAAAGTTTAGATTTGAAAAGAAAGAGGTTTAGATCTTTCATCCAGCATAGACCTCAAGTAAACAAATAATATATATATATATATATATATATATATATATATATATATATATATATATATATATATATATAGCAAGTAATTTATATAAAATAATTCATATCCATGTGTAAGATGAAAATGGCTATACACACACTTGATAAGGGGATGGTTTGGACAGCGCCTCGCTTCTTAAAATGATATTCTTTGACAAAACCGAGAGGTTTGCTTGAAATCCAGGCTCTACGGGGGCAGAGTTTCTAAACCGAAAAACTCTTTTTATCGGAGCCTTCAGGCGCTCCAGGGATTTCTTCTAATGCTAGGGAGGTTTCCTAGGCTTCGGGGTGGCTTAGGGTGGCTAGAGAGACAGTAGAAAGAGAAAGAAAAGCTTAAAAGTGTGATTTTGGAGGTTGTCCTCCCACCCCTTTTATAGGCGCAAGGCCTCGCATACGTTGGGCGTAGCTTCGCTGTATGCGGGGTGTAAGGGCGCATGTCACAATTCGGATGGGTCATTGTGGCATACTTTGGATAGAAGAAGGAAAGGGATCGTGGAGCGTATGGAATTCATACGCGAGGTGTCCTTCGGACTACACGGGGCGTAGCGTCGCACCCAACTCGCAATTTAAACCTTCAACTTCTAAAATTCGTTACTTTCGCATATGAGCTCAAATTTCGACATTATTGATATCCACACATAGGTAGAGAAGTATCTACAACTTTCATTTAGACTCCGTCGGCTAATTTTCATTCTATTTTTAAATTTATTTTTTTAACAGGCCGGGACACGAAAAGTCCGTTAAAAATTCATAACTTCTTCATCTGATGTTCGTTTTCATCTATCTTTTTACTATTGAGCTACTATTAACGAGACCTTCGATTCTCGTTTAGGTTGTGTCGGCCAAAAACCATCTGATCTACTATTCGAACTCCGGGCCATGTACTGTTAATCCGAAACTTGGAAAAATCATAACTTCCTCATACGAAGTCAGATTTGGACGCTCTTTTTATGCACGCTCTCGGTTTAGCAAACAATATGACTTTCTTTATTGATAAGGCTAAAAAGCACTTTATCGTAAACTCACTTTTTACGTCGCATAGTGTTGTGTTAGTTCTGTTGTGAAACTTCAATAAGTCATAACCACGTCAACTTCATTCATAGATATCAGGCTTCATTCATAGATATCGGGCTTATCTAACATGTTATGGAACGTCGCCTTCGAAAGGCTAGAAATCGCACAAGGAAAGAAAGGGGTGAACCCCTAGGGTGTTCAGCATAAGTACTCGGGGAGTACCAGAAGGTTGTTAGTTGAGTAAGTTATGTTTCCAGGATGACCAGGGTTTGGGTGAACCCGAGGATACTATTCGAAAAGATTAAGGGTCGTCAGGAGGACCAACCGAAGGGCCAACGAAGGTTGGCAGCTGGTGTAGGATTAATACATAGAGTATTGAAAGCAGATTGCAGGGTGATTGGCGGTAGAGAAACTTCGAGGATGAAGTTTAGTTTAAGTGGGGGAGAGTTGTAACAACCAAGATCAGAAAGGCCAAGAAAGAAAAGAAAACCCTAAGTCAAAGGGTCAACTCGTCGAGTCCAGGGAGGAACTCGAAGAGTCGGAGCGGGATCCGGGGGATTGAATAAGTAACCGACTCGGCGATTCGGCTAAGGGGAATTAGCGAGTCTGGTCTGAACGAGGAAAACCCTAAATCCGGGACTTGGAGCCTATTTAAATGTCTCATTCTCTTCCCTAGGGTTCCTTTACTGCCTCTCTAACCCAGAACGCCAAACCCTAGCCACCATATCCGTTTTTGGGCTAATTCTTGCCTTGAAGAGTGCATTAAAGCTTTGAGAAGGAAGAAGGATCTTGGAGGTGCGAGAAGGGGCTATAGATCTAGGATTGGGAAGACATTGCAGAGCATTTGGAGATAATAAACTAGTACTTGGACTCCTTGCATCTAGATTTATCTTGGCTACGAGTTTTGGGGCTTTTATGCCATGTCCTTGAATCATTTCGAGTTGGAGCCCAAATCTGAAGTTGCTACTTCAGATCTAAGTGTATTCTGGCCTAGATAGTCATAAAGTATCAGCCTTGAGGGTGTAGGTGAAGCATGGTTGTCTTAAACCTGAGTATGGAATGTTTTGGGCCTAGATCTCCTTAGCTACACGTAAAGTTTGCAACTTTACGTTAGGAATAGGCCATGGAAGAATGGATCTATAGTTTGGAGTCCCTACATGACTTAAAAAGCTTACGATTGTATGAAGGACTAGATAGACTCGGTGAGTCCTTCGAGTGGACTCGGCGAATAGTATGAGGATTAGGAGGAACTCGACAAGTTGGATGAACAACTCGACGAGTTTGTTGAAGTTTGACTTGGACTCGGCGAGTCTGTTCTTGGACTCGGCGAGTCAGGTCGCGAAACCTCGAACCCTTCGAGTTAAGACTCGAATTAGTGAGTCGGGTGGAGACTTAGGGAGTTAGACAGGACAGGACTCGGAAATCGGTGGACTCGACGAATCATGGGCTGAATCGGCGAGTCGAGTCGCGAATGGAAGGACTTTTAGCATATGAACTCGGCGAGTCAGTAGGCAGACTCGGCGAGTAGGGTTGACCTGGAAGGTTGACTTTGACCAGGACTTTGACTTTGACCAGAGTTGACTTAGTTGACTTTCGGAGGACAGTTAGACTTAGTGTTACATTGATATTGGTAGCTCGGGGAGCTATTGGAGCAGGAGTTCAGAGAGTTGTCGGGCAGCAGCTAGAAGGGTTATCAGCAAGTTCAGCAAGTGCAAGTGAGTTTCCCCTTGTGTGAATGGGTCTACGGCCACAATGCCGGCCCATGTAGTTATGAGTAAGAAGACCCGGGGGTCACCCTAGGTACAGTATGCTAGTATGATATTCAGGACGAGGTCCAACATAGCGGGCGGGTACCCAAGGAATGATTTGCATGATAGTTATACTTGTTGTCTGTGTGATACATGTATGTGCCTGGTAGGAAGGTGAGTGTGGGCGAGGTCAGGTATCTCACCAGCAGCAGAGTATGGACGCTGTTCCATATCTCATTAGCAGTAGAGTGGGGGCGAGGCTCAGGTTAGGGAGAGAGTGAGTGTGGGTCGGGCTCGTATCTCACTATCAGTAGGAGCATGGACGGGGTTCCATGAATCATCAGTTGCAGGACATGGGCGAGGCCTTTAGAAAAGGATTCGGTAGTATATGTTTAGTTTGTGTGTTGTGATATATTATGTGTTAGTATATTTTGGCGGGCGAGGCCCAGTGACAGGCGAGGCCTAAGCGAAACAGATCTGTATCCGAGCGGGGCTCGAAGCCAGGTGAGGCCTGGAACGGCGGGGCCGTTGTAGCGGGTGAGGCCCAGAATAGTGGGCGTAGCCCAGTATGTGTAGTATGTGGTTATGCATGGTATGTGGTAAGTTGGGGGAGTCACTAAGCTTCGTGCCTACGGTTTTCAGTTTTGGTGTCAGGTACTTCCGGTAGCGGATGATGGAGCTCGGGGTGATCGCATGGCACCCACCATAGATTAGATAGCCTGGGATGTTTTACTCTGATAATGAACATATGTTTTGGAAATTAATACTCTGGTTATGCTATGGATTGATAATTATGTTGTAAGTAATGTTTGATAAAAGAAATTTTTAGTCTGGAATTTTGGGACGTTACACTACAATTTCTTCAAAAATTGTCTGTTGGTGAAATTGATGCTTTTCTCTTCTGTAGAGCGTCCAAAACCTACAACAAATGTTATAATCATAAATGAAATGTTATAATCATTAATGATTAAAACTCAAAGCTTACCTCTTGATCTTTATATCTGAAAAACATAGTTCCAATCATGAACAACTAACAAAATGAAATTTTATCTTTTATAGTGCATCCATAACTTGTTTACCAACTACGAGTAAACCCTAATAAAAATTACCTTTCCCGAAATTGAATTCAACCATAAAATTGATTTCGACTCAAAATTGTACATCTTGCTAAACTCGAAATTGATTTGGACCCAAAAATGATCTCTGTAACTCAAAAATTCATTTCAATCGACCCAAAATCTTCACAGGTTCGAATTGATTTTAGTAGAATTGAATCCAAATTCAGTCCCTTGAGTCCGACCAACGCCACTTCAGTCACAAACCACTTTGAATAAAAATGCATTCCTTGTGTTTGACCATTAAAATTGATCATGCTTCTGTCTGAATACTACATTCTCATTGAATTCAGAACTAATTTCAATGTGAAAGTCAATATTGCATCAACGATTTTGAGTTTTGCCTTTGACCATTGAATTGAATTATCAGTCCAAAGCTATCATAACAGTAAAAAAAGTTCAAAATGGTTTTAATTTTTATAATGAAATCAGCAAAGACATTGTCTGTGAATGAAATCAACAAATGCATCGACTATGTATAAAATCAGCAAAGAACAGATTTTACAAAACTACGAAATCATTTTAAGACAAGAAATTAACAAAGACATCGCATTCAAACAATGGCAAAGGAATCGAAACTTACCTCAGTCGTTATTGCCTTGTTGCGCCGGAGTGGATGCGAGGTTGTACCTGAATCATCAGAGCTTCATATTCGGGGATTGACTTTGATTCGCACTAAAATTATTGAATGAGAGCGAACCATCTCACAGTCAGTGTTTCAATTGTATTCAGAATCGGGGTTCTTGTCGGCTAAAAATCGGAATGAGATGTTGATCACCTGACATTCGTAACTGTGTGCTCGGAACGAAGGTCTGCTCAGAGTTAATTGCATTTTGGATTCAGAGCTTATGTTGTGTTTCACAAGTAGTTTCCAGTCGATCGTAGTGAGTTGTGTTCGTTTATTATGGAAAATTGGGGAAGAAGACTACCGATTTACACACGGTGAGGTCTGATGATGATCGAGTTGAAGGAGGCGGCTTCTGTTTCGTCAATTTAAAGCTCTACGGGATTAGGTCAAAACATAAAGAAGGAGAGAGTAATTGTAGGAGTTTACAAAATTAGGGTAATGCTTGTTTACCTTAATAGCCTTTATAATTTTCTTTAATTTAAAAATTAAAATTTAAATGTATTAATAATTAGAAAAATTACAATTAATTATAACCACACATCTTAAAAATTAGATGGCCCAGATCTGTTCTCGCATTCTCAACCTTTTAGGTGTTCTCATTTGATCATACTCCTATATATATATATATATATATATATATATATATATATATATATATATATATATATATATATATATATATATATATATATATATATATATATATATATATATATATATATAGAGAGAGAGAGAGAGAGAGAGAGAGAGAGAGAAGTTCAATAGTTCAATAGAGAACCATAATTATTGGTTCTCCAAACAACCGATTTTTTTTTCAAGTTTTAGAGCTTATTGTTTATTGAAATTTTCTTTCTAAATTAATAACTTCAAATTGTGAATGCTAAAAACTAAATTATATATTTTTCTAGTTCACCGTGTGAATTCAGATTCACACTGTGAATACGCACACATTCATATTGTGAATTTGACTATTTTTAATTGAATTTGATATCATTGGAAAAATGAAAAAAGTTATGAATTTCTATATTTTAAGTTTTTTTTATCAAAAGAAAAATAAGCTTTAAATAATGAAAAAAAAGATTGGTTCCTTAGTTCCTTGGTTAATTATGATTTTTTTTTTGAACCTCATCCTATATATATCTTTGCCCTTTTTATAATTTTCTGGAAGATTATATTTCTTTTTCCTGAAATATTTTGAAGATCTTTTCTTAAATACTTTAAATTTTGAAGTAGACGGACCATTCAAGGGCTGATAACCATATTGTTGGCTAAAGATAGGAATAAAAAAATTTCTAGGCTAAAGATAGGAATAAAAAAATACGAAAAATCAAGAAGTCATAATTTAGAATCGATAAAGCATATTTATTGAATCCTAACAAAAACAACCTGTTAAAATGAATTTCTCGAATTTAGAATATCAAGTTTATTTTGATTACTTAAAAGATATTGAGTATTATAAAGATTATAACAAGAAAAAAAGAGCTTGGGACGAAGAAAATTTTTCATACTACTTAAGATTTCTTCATTTAGGCCTTTGGGAAGATTATGTTTTATCAAATAAAACTCATTCTCCTTTTTTTCAATGGTTTGAATTAATTTATGCCCCTAAACATAAAATAAATTACCTATTTAAAAATGATTCTATCACTCCCATTTTAGAGAAAAAATATAAGGATATTATTTCTAATAAAGAAATAATTGCTAATTTCCACCAAAAGAAGAAATTATTATTAACGATATGTTTTGTTGCAACTCCTTTAGTTCAAGCCCCAAATCAATTAACTATTGAAAAGGGTCTTCAAAAAATTATTTACCAAAATAATTATGCAAATGAAACCTTATTTAGTATTACTGAGCATTTAGTTAAAATTGAAGAAAAAAATTTCAAAGATAAAAACGTTAACAAGCAAGATATGGCAAGCACTAGTAATTTAAGTTTTGTTCCTTGCCAAATCGATGGTAATTTTAATCTAGGAAATACATATTTAATTAACGAATTAGAAAAAAGACTTTCAAAACTTCATATCTCAAACACTAATAATATTAATACTCTTACGAATGAAGAATCTGAGAATAGTGATATTAATAGTGAAACAAATTTTGAAACTCTTTGTTGAGTGTATTGTGTTGCGTCTTGGGCTCGGTTCTTAGCCCTGTTTTGTATCCGGATTGGGCATGTCCATCCGGGATTTATTTGTTAGGGTTTGAGTATTTATAGATGCTTGCATGCATCTTGGTACGTAAGTTTTTGGAGTCAATTATTCAAAACGATTATTGTTTTTATCGATTGTAACCCTAAAGCCTCTACAGCGGAAGTTCTTTGTCGAGCTCTGGTGAGGCTGGAATCATTTGAAACATTAAGCATATTGTTGATTCCATCTCTTGTTTATTACTTTGTTTGAATTGTTTTGCTAAACCTGTGTAAGATCTAAACGATCTAAGAGATTCATATCTCTTCTATTGGTATCAGAGCAGGAGGCTGTGTAATTCATACACATCTCTTCTGTCATAGAAGTGATTAGGGTTCATTCCGCATGCATTGATATTTATTGAGCCGTCACTCCATCATTGACGTATCTCATTAATTATTAAATCTGCCCTAATATTACGTATTACAAAGTCTGATCTTATAACAGGTTAAACGATCAAACATGGAAGATTCTCAATCCAATCCAATCAACATTTCTAACAGCATCGGATCAACAACCAAGATTCCCATCCTCTACACTCAAGATTATGAAGTGTGGACGCACCATTTTGAAGACTACGTTATTGGATCGGAGGACAACGGGTATCTTATATGGGAAGCAATCATAAATGGACCATTTGCTCATTTAAAGACTTCAAAAATCATTAAAACTCAAAAATAGTACAATGATTTGTTGAAAGATGTGAAAGACGTCGCTCAGGACGAAAAGGAGAAGTTTCAATGCAACATTAAGGCATTGAGACTAATCCGGTTTGCTCTTCAATCCAACACATTTCGTTTGGTTAGTTCATGTAGTACAGTGAAGGAAATCTGGGATAGGCTGAGAGAACTGTATTCGACAGATGAAGACCTGGAGCACTCGATTCAGACCCTTCTTCTCTCTGAATTTGGAGAGTTCAAGAAAAAGCCAGAGGAGTTAGTTACACAAACATTCGATCGGTTCAATCATCTTCTCAGTAAGATGATCAAAAATGACATTGAAAGAAAGCTGATCGAACAGAAGGCTACTTTTTTAAATGGTCTAAGATCTGAATGGCAGGCGGTCATATCAACAGTTAAAGCACATGAACAGTTTAAATCTTATTCACTGGCGAAACTAGTGGGAATTCTGAAATCCCAGGAAAAGACGGTGTTGCAAGAGAAGAGTGTGGTCTCAAACTTGGGGTCTTTGGCCCTTCTGTCTAAAGGTAAGAATGTAGTAGAAGACGAAGATCTGAACCTGGGGGACTACGATCTAACTTCAGAGGTTTATGCTATGATGGTGTCCAATCCCAAAAGGTTCATCAAGAAGAAATTCCCTACCAATCAAAACCGAAATTGGCAGGGAAGCTATAGTTCTGAAAAGGTGAAGGAGGAGCCAAAGACTGAAGAACCAAAGAAAGAGGCGAAGGTGGAAGCTGATTCTGGTGTCAGCTATTATTACTGTGGAGGAAAGAATCATTACGCCAAAGATTGTGTTTTGAAGAAAATGACGGAGAAAGATGATGAGAAAGATGAAGAGGCAATTCTTATGAAAAAGACGGAGGAGATTAAAAGGAAGAAAGCTGCTACTAATCCCTCTATGAATGCTCTTATTGTGCAGGGTTCAGCAGATGATGATGAATTCGGGGGCGTTCAAGTCTGGTCAACTGACTCAGAGGATGATGAAGTGAGAAATGTCACAACTAGAAATTTTGTGTCATGTAATCTATACACTCAAGTAAATGTTGAATCAAAAACTTAAGAGCATGTGTGATACCTATTATTATGACATCAAAAACTTCAATCAAATACATCATACAAGTACTACAAATACTCATCAAACAATTGGAAACCCTAGAAGTTCTTGTTTAGGTCCATTTTGGACTAGGACTCCCTTATTGGGCCCAAATGGACCAATAAGCTTCCAATTTGACTATCATGGACTTAGAACCCTAATTGGGCTCTAATTGGACCCACAATCAATTATTTCAACATTTTGGGCCTAGAATGAAATGAATTAAAAGCTTTGATCCATGATTAACCTAATCTAGCTTAATAAAGCATAAAAATCACAATTTTAATTTATAAGGCCAATGATCACCCAAACTAACTCTAATATTGGGCTTAGGGGCAAAAAGCCCAACAAATCCTTTCTTCCCTCTCCATTCTCGGCCCAAGCCCAAGGAAAAGGAAGAGTTGACCTTGGATTGCCACCTCACTTTTATTTGTTAGGTCTCCATGCATGCAACTCATACTTCCAAGCATCTATCTTGTCAAAGTCACTCTCTTCTTTTCCCTCTCTCCCTCTCGGCCGAATCCCAAACACACACACAAACATTTCACTCATCTTTTCTCTCAAGGAACTCTCTCCATTCCTCTCCAAATTTTCGAGATCTAAGAGGTGTTCAAGGGATTTCTTCCACAAAAATCATCATCTAGGTAAATTGAAACTTGGATCCACACTTTAGACTTCTTCTTATATCCAAAAATCTCTTCTTAACTCATATGAAATTATAATCTTGTGTCTTAGAACCTCTCAAACTCGAGATCATCAAGAAAAGGTTGCTTAGGCCGAAAATCATCCCATTTTCTTTCCATTTCTCCTCCAAAACCGAAACTACACCCTAAGGTGAGCTTCATACTCCCTATTTTTCTGTTTTATAAGTTTTGTGGGGGGGGGGGGGGGGGAATACAAGTGAAAGTGTATATCTATATGTGTTTTTTATACCTTGTATGATTTCTATGCTTATATGTGTGTTTTTGTGTGTTTATAATGTTGGATCTAGCCATAAACCCCTAAAAATCGAGATATACTTGATGATAAATGATACTAGCATCAATTATATTTCTACATACAAAGTATTTCAAGAAAAATAGCTAAGTGGCTTAGTAACATCTTCTTTGGGCTAAAAACTCAATTTTTGGACATAAAATGTTAAAAATATAAAGTTAAAGGGCCCAAAATGAAATATTTCGAATTCTGATGGGTGAGATGAGTCAAAAAAGTTTCCATAATGTATTTTCTGAAAATATACCATTTTGGAGGATTAAAAACATAAATTTCAAGCTTAATGGGCTAAAAATGACATTTTCGGCCCAATAGGGCCCAATATGCGAAATTTTCTGTTTTGAAGGGCCAAAACTGTGTTTTTCTGTAAAACAGTGGACTACTACTGTTCCAAGACCTTTTCTAAGGTTTAAAATGCTTTTCAAATTTAAAAAGGACCAAAGTTGCAAAAAAATTTCCAATTTGGGCCAAAATTGTAAAAAACTGCAAAAAAGAGGGGTTACAACCAAGAAAACTGTATTTTCAGGGACTAAAACTGTTTTCAACTAAAAATGTGCTGAAAAATATCAATTCCAATAAGTTTTTATGTTAAAATGCCAAGAAAAATAGTTTAAGGACTAAACCGGAAATTTATTTATGCAAAGGGTTTAAAAAGTAAATTTACAAAATAAAGAGGGGCTGAAAACAGAAAATTTTCAAGATTAATTCAATACACCCATTGTGATCAAATATTGGCACCGCGACTACCGACGAAATACAATGCACAACAATACCATAAATTGTTGTTAAACGAATTGATTCGGTCTCGAATCAATAACAACCCGAAACTACTAACACGACGATAACTCGATTCATAGTAACATTTGGGAATTCAATACACACGTGAGAGTGCACAGACGTCGACGCACCATCTTTGGGCCCCAAAGTGTAAAATCTTGTTTATTGGGCCTAGCTAGCCCAATGACCTGATCTTAAGGCCCGAAGACTTCTACCTTACGAGTTGTTGGGTCTTACATGATCTAACACAACGTAAAAGGACTTTCAATGGCATTTATACTATTGGTCCCCAAGGGTCCTTTGGTACTGCTAGTAAAGTCGGTTATTTTAATGCGAGTCGGGTCAAGGGCCCTTCGCACTCTTTTTTTTTATCCCCAACCGGCTAATGGAGTTATCGAGGTCTTCGTGCCCTCTTTCTCTTCGGATGTGGGATTACTCGAAGTCAGGGCGGTTGGATTACGTGAATAGTACGGACGACGCCTACGGGATCGTTAGTATAGTTGTAAACTGGTCGTTTGCGTAACGCGTGTTTATAGCAATTCACCATGCGCAATAATCCGACGTCGCCTGGAATCAATGACTTCACGCGCCGCGATGGTTTTACAACTACATGGAATTCGAAGCATTAGGAAAAGATCGGGTTTTCCTAGGTTTTTTCAATACATACGGTTTTTTTTGGAAACATACACAAGTTTAATGAACAAATATTTTTTTACAACTATAGAAACAAACAAGCATACTTATGGATCTTCACAAACTTTTTCAGAAACTCTTTTCAGAAAATATCGGATTTTCTGGTGGTTTTCAAAATAATACAAAACGTTGCTTTTCAAATACCGCTTATGAACTCACCAACATTTCATATGTTGACGTTTTCAAAATACTTGTATTCTCAGGTAACAAGTGAACCAAAGGAAAATGTACTCAGTGATGGCTTGCAGTTTGTTTATTTATGAACCGAACAATTTATTTTTGGGAAGGTAATGTTAAAACAATGTACTCGATGTAAACTTTATCGGTTGTACTATATTAATGCATGGTGACGAATGATGTTATGTTTCATATATATTCAATGTTATGGTATTTAATTAAGTCACAACAGCCCTCGGACGTTTCCGCCGTCTGGTTCGGGGGTGTGACAAGAAACCTTCTCATGGAAAGGCTTATGTTGCGAAGAGTGATGATGTTAGTGGAAGATGTTTCATGGTGACGGATGTATCTCAGATGAGGGGATACAACACTGATGGTGGAAATGATGCAACCAAGGAACGAGAGGATGTATGCTTTACATCGAAGCCTCTTAGTGTGTAGATCAATGAGCTTGATGAATTGATCAAGAAGGTACAATCCATTTTTATTTCGTTTAAAGTTCCACAAGCATCATACGAAAAAGAATTAATAAACTTGAATTCAAGAATTTCGAATCTAGATAGTTGTTTAATTCAAACACGGGTCACAAATTCTAATCTAACTGACCAAATGAGCAGGGTGTCATCCAAGAGTGAGGAGCGAAGAATGTGGATTGAGCAGAAAGAGTCGGAGTTGGTTAAGTCTAGGGATGAAATCATTTATTTACAAAGAGACAATCTTAAGTTGTTAAAACAAAGGAATGTGTTTTGTTTGATTGCAAAAAGACTTTACACTAACATTACACAACTGCATTTGGATTGTGAAATAGGCCAAAAGATACATCACATGATTTTGCCCTTCCTTGAGCTAAAGGAGGATGAAATCGATGCCGAAGCGTACAATTGTGAAAGTGTAGTATCTTCAGATGATATAAATCCCACTTATATGTATGGTCTAGACAAAATTGAATCGTTTATAAAGTCCAAAGACCATAAGAACATGCTCAAAAATCTTTTGGATGAAAATGACAAGTTGAAAGTCAAAGCCGAAACTATACAAAAATTTGACTCATTGAATGCCAACTTAAGTTCAGAAAATAAAATTGATGTTGAAAATGCATCTGAACTTAATGAGGATGATGACATGAGTGAAATTTCTGTAGAGGATGTGGTTGACTGTTCTGAATTTATTAGAAGCAAACCTGACAAGCACAAAAACTTGATTTCTGAAAATTCTGTAAAATTCGCTCGCCTGTCTAAAAATAAGTCCCGAATTCTTAAAGAAAAGGCTGTTGTGTACCAAAAGGTGAGAACCACACCAAATCAAGTCTATAAAGTCACAGGAGTAACCGAACATCAGACAGATGAACTTACTGCACTGGTGAATGAAGATAATGCAGATGGATGTGATGAGTTCTTCTGGTCCGCACTGATTGACAATGCAGACGAAACATTAGGTTTATCGGAGCGAACATCATGGAAAGTCAAAGGTAGATATGTGGTAGAACCACTTAATAAACCTACCAACTTTGACGTTCCTAGTACCAGTGGCACAAAAGAGGTTTCAATGGAAAATGTCTCCTCAACAAGCGACACCTCTTCCATGGAAAGCAAACCTGTTGTTCAGAAGCCGAAACAGAAGGCGAATATTCACAGACAACCCAAACAGGTGAAAAAATCAAAAGCAGCAGAGGAATCTGAGGTATAAGAAAAACCTCTCAAAGCGAAAACAATTTTGGCGCTCCTAAAATCCTCACTACGCTCACTTTGATGGAAACTCCAAGGCCAAAGGAGAAGAGAAACAGGATAAAGGAAGCTTCAATCCTTTGGACCAAAAGAACCAAAAGAAAACGTCTGGGTCACAGAAAGAACAAGACCAAGAGGACAGGTTCGGTCCTGAAAGAAACAACAACCGAAAGTCTAGTTTTGGTCCTCCAAATAACAGCAGACAAAGACCAGGGTTCAGTCCATCTAGCTTTTATAGCAGGAAACCCAGTTTCGGTTCAGAGACCCACAACAACCAAAAAATCGGTTTCGGTCCTTCATCAAACCAAAACCGAAGGTCAAGGTTCGGTCCCTCAAATGATTACAACAGAAAGGGTCATTTCAAACCTGAAGACAAGAGAGATTCCAATTCTAATTTGTGACAACCCAAGTTGTCCCGTTACATTTCCCCGTTACCATTAACGAAATATTCCACTGTATAAAAGTTCCGTTAATTAGAGGGCGTTAATTTAATAAACATTCCATTGGTTCACATTAATATGCCGTTAAGTCGTGATAAAAAGGAAATAAAAACACATAACACACATTTCCATTTAAATGGAAAAGTTAGTTTTTATTATTACGACCACTAGATCGGGTGCGACCAAAAGCCCCGTTTAACGGCAGTATCGGGTAAAATTCCACTGAGCCCCCAACTCGGAACCCTATATAAGGGTGAGTGGAGTCCATTGGAGACTTTTTACACTCTTTCTCTATACTCTCTCTGTAGACCCGTTTTCGCCCCGAATCCGCAACCAAACGCTTCCAGATTGTAAGTCCGCTTACCCTAGCTTACTCTAAACATTATGATTCGTGTTTATAGCATAGAATTGGACTTGGAACATGTGTTTACAGCCAAGGAGCATGCTTGGGCCGTAAACACTTAATAAGTGGGTTTTTAAGCAATTTAACCCCTCCAAACCAACATTGGGACTTAGATACGACCTTATGGCTTGCAAATCCGGACTTAGAACACCCTAGACATGAATTTTGAGGAGCAAATAGGAGTTTACGGCCAACGATTGTGCTTGGGCCGTAAACCCCTCAAACATGGGGTGTAAACTCATTTTTACATGCTTAAAAGCCATAGAACTCCACCAATAGCCTTGGAATAAATCCAAGACTCATCTAAAAATAGTTTGGGGACCTTAAACATGTCAAACACCCTCCATTTAGGAGTTTACGGCCAAAGCTTCCCAAGAAATAGTTGCAGGGCCGTAAACTCATAAATACATGTTAAAGGGTGCTCTAAATTCATACCAAGGCTTAAGACATAAATTAGGGGCTTGTCCTTTGGGTTTGGATCAATTAAACTCAACTAAATGAAGGAGTAAAAGGAGTTTACGGCCCAAACATGTGTCAAGGCCGTAAACACCCTTAACACATGCTCAAAACATTGATTTAATCCCCCAAAATGGCATCATATTTCATTATAAATTACTAGCAAGGCAATAAGGGCTTGAAGCTTCACTAAACTAAAGGGATGAGAGTTTACGGCCGTAAACTCCCTTAGGAGTTGTCCCTAGGCCGTAAACTCCAATATAATGCCCTTAGAAGCCTTAAACCCACTCATGCCTTTTTGGAAAAGTACTTAGAATAATTCCATGAGCAAGTAGAAGCCTTAAAACACACTAGAACCCATCACCATGAGTTTATGGTCGTAAACTCATGGTGAGTAGTCCCTGGGCCGTAAAAATCATATTAAGGGCTTAATCTTGGAGAGTAAACTCCATTCCTAAGTCATACACACCCTTAAACGCTACCCGGGACACCCAAACACTTAACCAAAGTGTTTTCCGCTCCTGTGAGCGTGTATATTTGTTTAATTAGTATTAAATATACTAATTGTATGTGAACATATTTTATCATATGTTAAATAGGTCATTGTGTGTGTTCAAGTCCTTGCGTGACACCGAACGCCCAAACGGCACCTTCGTCGGACCTATTTACACCAGATGAGTTCATACCCCTGAATGAACCTTTTGAGTGTTTTTACATGTTTTATAGGGGGAATACAAGTTAAACATGGCAGTTATCATATCAATCACATGTGATTGATAACCCGCATGCACAAGATTTATACCACTGTACACTGTTTTACCGAGTAGGACACTATAAATGGCTTTCAAAAAGGGTTTTCACTTGTCCAAGTTTTTACTTTTATTGCGTTATTGAAGTTCCATTTTCAACTGATTTATGAAATATTCCCAAATATTTCTAAAGTTTTTCACACTTATTTTACCAAAGAATACAAATGTGATTTTCCTGAGTATAAAGGTTTTTCCAAGGTTTTCATGTACACTTTTACTTGTTAGTTACTGCTGCTTCACTTATACTTATTTTTAAACTCCTACTCGATAACGCTTTCACTTTGTGATGCGTTTATACTTGGTATTGTCTCTATTTCGCTTATACTTGTAGTAGCTTATACTTGATAGACGCACTTACTTCACTTATTGTCGTTTCCACTTCGTGATACACTTACACTTGGTACGCTTATACCTTACGATTCGATTATCCCACTCTGTACGCTTATACTTCATGACTCGGATGTTCCACTGTACGCTTATACTTCACGACTCGGATGTTCTATTGTACACTTATACTTCACTCTATGATACCACTTGATACACACCCAAGCGTAGTTAGATGTATGTTTGTGCTTGTGTAGATGTATATAAATAATGATTGAAGGACTTAGGAAGGCTTGTCCACCTTATTACCTTTTCTTCGTTGAGATGTGGTCTGGTGGGATCGGATGTCCATCCGAAGGTCGTTTGATTCATTAGTTATATATTATGTACACAAGCATTGAAATACGGGTTTTCTTCAGTCAATTCAGTTAAGAGTCTCTACCTCTAGGTCAACATTTACATTAGAAACCCACTAGTTAGAAGTCTCTACCCACTATTTGGGATGCATCTTCAGGACACGACCTTCTCTGTCGTCTAGTTGGTAACCAGAGTCTCCTGTAGGGAGAGCCGACATTGTGTGTATAGATCTATACGGGATTGACACCCCCGCACCCTGACTGCTAGCTACTGTCCACGGCTCACCAAGCTAAGGGGTGACAAATGTCACATTATATAGACGCTTGTTGGGCGTCTGGTACTCTAGTGTCGGTTAGTATGGTTACGAGTATCCCGGGTTACCTTATAATTCATGGCCTTCAGGTAACGGTATTTCTCCGGCAATTTACACTGTATGCTGGTAATTTAATTTCAAAGTCACATTGTTTTGACCTTACAAGACGTATCTTTCATTTGATACTGTCTGGGGTCTGTCTCCTCTGTTTTGACCTTACAAGACGTATCTTTCATTTGATACTGTCTGGGGTCTGTCTCCTCTGTTTGACCTTTCAAGAAGTACCTCTCATTTGATGCTGTCTAGGGTCTGTATCCACTGCATTCACAGTATCCACTGTATTCACTGTATTCATTATGTTCACTGTTTTAGACCTGGCTAGACGTATCTTTCATTTGATATTGCCTGCGGTCTGTATTCACTGTTTTGGACCTTACCAGATGTACCTTTCATTTGGTACCTTCTGGGGTCTATGTCTCTATTTGTTAGACTGAACCAGGCGTTTCGTTCGTTCGATACCCTCCTGGAGTCTATGAATCCTTTGCCTTAGCCAGCAGTCCTCACTGCTGAGGCATATGTTATTTCCCTGTTGTCTCTTACTTTCTTTAATAATCAAATTCATTATTTTCATAATGATGACAATTAAGGGAAAACCACTTTTTACCACATAACACTGACCAGTCTTGGTAGAACGCTGCTTTGATTAAAGAAAATATAGGATTTTCTAGAAAGAACTCTAATACACTGTAAACACTTAAACTATTACTTTATAAAGTTATTTGAATGAAATGTCACTAAATACTTATGAACTCACCAGCATTTGTAAAAATGCTGATACTCGCTTTTCAAATAACTTGTATTCTCAGGTTAGCATTAGACAGGTACATCTCGGAGCTGTTGATGAAGATAGCTTAGTACTGTGCTGTATTTAATCTATTACTTGTATTACTTTGATGTATTAATGTAACCATGTAAAATTATTACTATTAATGCAATGTTTTGTTGTACTTTGATTACTATAATGCATGTGTGTGATACTTGACATGACGTCATCCACCCCAGAACGTTTCCGCCGTTCCGGTTTTGGGGTGTGACAGATTGGTATCAGAGCATTGTTTATAGTGAGCTAAGTATATCAATTCATAAAAGATATACAACCTATAAACACAAAGGGATAAAACACTCTGACCAAGAATTATACTTTAAAATATAACCATATTTTACCAAAGTATAATAACATCCAAAATCTGAACACTCGAACAAAAGTATCACAAGAAGAACAAGAATAAAAGTCTTCGGATGTTGAGCATTACCGTCAAACCTGGGCAGTTATGTAATCGTAAGCTGGGATAAATGTAACTTGATCAACTACATTTATCCGAGATGCGATGAACGTGTTCGGGAGTGATAGTGGTGTGCAGCAGGTCTGAAACTTACCAACTAGGAATGCTAGAGCCAAACATAAAGTTAAAATACTATAGGAGTATTTTAGAACACTAAAAGATACACACTAATCCCAGAATGAAACTCAGAAGATAAGAATCAAACAAGAATTAAAATACCATAGGGGTATTTTAGAATCCATAAACAACCTTGCGTGCATAACTAAAAAGATCCTTATTGATATACCTACAACTACAGAGGGTGTACTCCCAAGGTTATATATAATAAGGATCCCATAGGCTAAGAATGTGTGGTTTCGCTCTATTTCCTTTTCCTCGTTGGGATGTGGTTCTAGAGTAGTATCACATATTCGAAGGCCTATCGGATCTAAGTTATATATGATTTGTATACCTTGTGTAATCGTAGCAGGACTCGATATGGATCATACAGTGAAATGTTAATAATCTCTTAGGATTCTTTAGACATTTCCATTCTCGCGCGAACCCTGTAGAAAACCCTATCCACTTCAGTGCTCGGCAGATGAGTTGATTCAGACCCAGAGAAGGTTCATTGAGAAGATGTCATGTTCGGAAATAAATGAACTGGGTCGAGACTATTGAATGCACCAAGTGCCCATATTCTTTTAGGGACAGTGGTGAGAGATTCGCCTAAACTTCCGAGATTCCAGTCATCCATCATGAAGCGGTGACACCCAGAGATGGAATCAGAAGGAAGGCGGGGTAGAAATTCAATATGTCTTCACAAGAAAAGAACCCTAGGAAACCACCTGAAGGAAACCAACGCCGATTCCAGTCAAAGATACGAGGCAGACCGAGGGAGCCAGTACATGGAACCCGGGAATTGTCTTTTCCTCGTGTTCGTCACACTAATAAACCCTTAAAATAATACAATTTAGTGAGTTAGTGGTTACACTACTCACGCTATGTGTTAGGTAAATCGTCGATTCCCGTTGCCAGATACACGATTAGGGCAGATCCCCGCACCATTATTGAGAGTGCTTAGCCATGAGCTTTCATGAGCCTCTCTTTCCGCAGTTTCGTTCCGAACCGTTCTCAAATCCCTCCAGGCCGGAGAGTGAAACCTTTCCTAGTATAAAAGGTAACTTAGTAGAAATGACTCGCATCTTATGGCCTTTTCCGATACTCATACTCCTACCTTGATTACCAGGACTACATCATAGGGATGTAGGTCGACACTCAGACAACCAGTACCCGAGGCACGGGAAAAGTTTATGCCTAATACGTACAGGACAGGAATGTCCAGGGTTAACCATCGTCTCTCATTACCTTGTATTTCCTTTCCGTGTAGGAAAACCATGCCACCGAAGAAGCGTAACCAATCCACAAGCAAGAAACCTACTCTCTTATTCAATGAAGCTACGTTCCAAGCTGCAGTCTCAGCAGCCGTAGCACCTATCATGGCTCACCTGAATGCTAACACCGCCAATGTTAGCAAGAGCCCTGTCGGGATTTCCAATCCTGGCGATGGACAGCAGCAACCAACACTTTCATGCCCAGTCACCCAAGAACCTTCACCGATCCCACTAAAGAGAAAACTCAAGATTGAGGAAGGAAGTACCTCGGGTCAAGGACCTTACGAAGGGCAACGAGCTGAGGCAGTCTATACTCCTGTCAATTCTTCCCTCCCGACCTCAAGAAGACCATACCTAGGAGACCTTCCCCACTGCAGCAAGTGCAGCTACCATCATCATGGTGCTTGCCGGGAACTCTATTGTGCTAGGTGCCACATGCTAGGGCATACTGCTCGCGTCTGCAGAACCCCGGTTGAGTTCATTACATCAACCACCAATGTGGCGACCCGCACAGTTGGCCACCTATGTGGTAAAATGGGACACTTCAAGAAGGACTGCCCAACCGAAGGGAAAGACAAAGACACAAGAGAAGTCTAACTCTAATGCTTAGGGAGAAGCATCAAGGAACTTGGTAGATTTTGGTACGTCTCTCGATCTTAGATAACTAAACTAAATACATTAAAAGATTAATTCAAAATCTAAATTCTTCCCAGTAAGGCGAAAGTCGCAGCACTGTTATAAAAATTAAAATTCATTAGGTAAAACTAAAGGGGCTAAACATATACGTTACGACCATGTATATTTAAGATGGACAGACCTAGAGTGAGCGAATGCCACCACATTTCCTGTTCCTCGTTTGGTTGTGGATTTAGGGCGGGGTCGCTCAGTCAACAGTCCTCCCCACCTTAAATATACATGACTAGTATATGTGAGGCGATTATAGAAATGCATTATGAGAATACACTCATGAAAATGTACTCTATTCGGAAACACTTAGAACTCTCTATAGTTCCGCGTCGACTCTATCGGTCCAAGTATCTGCGGTAGTGATACATAGGACGAAACCCGAGACGCCTAGAACTTGTGTGACTATTCGGCACATGACTCTATCGATCTTCACTTTATATCATGTCGGAGTGTGCCAACTTCGACGACTCTATTGATCACGGTTTGACTTCGTGCAACCGTGTGTACATCCTTAGTGTTGTGTAAAAAGAACTTTCTCCATAGCCATGTTGGCAAATAAAGGTTCTCCCGAACCTAAAACCTAACACAAATAATCAAACCTAATGTGATCCGTCAATCGTCCCTATTATCTCAAACCTTCCGAAGTACCCAAGAGAGGGTACCGTGCGCCGTTGACCGACCCCTCGTAGTCAGATGAACACTGAAGCGAAGGACACTGTAGAAACTCCAGAATATCACAACCATCCGGAGCATACTTCGTAGATTCCCCAGAAAGACCCTTCGCATCTCGCACATCAGGTTCGTGAACCCAGAGAACAAAACTCGTGAGGCCCTATACTCACTAGAATTGACCTAGACCAAGGAAATTCAGAACCTTCGGAAGAGTAGTTGCAGTAGATGTTCGCACTACTCAGGCACCTCTTCCACCCAGTTATAGACAAGTGGTGCTTATCATCCTCCACCCTCTCGCATGGAGGAAATCATCGACGCCCGGTAGCGAAGAATCACACTTTCCGAAGTAAACACTAGAATACCGAGAACAACAGGATAACCTCCGCAGCCAAGAATACTCGATCAAAGTACGAAAGTAGTTGCGTTAAGCCTCAAGTCCCAAATCCCGAAAAGATTATAGACTTGACACTAGCCTTGGTGTTAGTTGAGGGATTATGTAGGAGCCTGCGCTTTCCGCACTAGATCAAATCAAAGTCTTAGAGGTTAATTGGACTATTAGGTGTTCCATGAATGCTGTCTCACGCAGAGATAGTAGAACCACCTCCCATGATAGTCCAACACTCGCCTAGCGAAACCCTATCTCCCCGACCCTCAGGGTTTCCGTATCTCAAGATTTGTTAGTGCAGGTCCATTTTGCACAAGCTTGAGATAGACACTCTTCAGCAAACCGATAACCATAGTCACGCAACCCATCCGATGACCTAGAAAGTCTCTATTAGCCAGTGGACAGGAAACGCGAAACCAAAGACCACCCGAGCTTTCTAAGAACCAACCTGAAGGACTACACACACAGTACGGGAGAGAACGTTAGGAACTTCGGAATGGCGATCACGCCAGTGATGATCTTGCCATAGAAGTACACTATGTTCGGAGTACTGAAAAGCTCTACCATTCCGAGAGCTTAGGACCATATGAGAATTCCCATGGAGGTTTGGTCCAACCCTATTCAGGCCGCTACTACCTTCGGATATACCGCAAGACTTACACTCGATCAATCCACTTCTTAGACTTGATATGTGAGCTCCCAACATCACTCTTCGTACCACACACATCTTGATAGGAACCATTGAGAACCTTGACTTCATAGATACACCAGTCGGAACCCACTAGCTACACTAGTCGGAATCCGCATCCCGTATGTGAAGGTCTGTCGGAATGACAAACACAGACTAGAGTTCACTTGGGAATGCGAGGACAACCGTGTAGGAAGTACTCTCTTGCCTCTACTTTGCCATTCATACCTACTTCCTTGCCTAGACCTGAATTTCGGGACAAAATTACCTCTAACGGGGGGACGATGTGACAACCCAAGTTGTCCCGTTACATTTCCCCGTTACCGTTAACGGAATATTCCACTATATAAAAGTTCCGTTAATTAGAGGGCATCAATTTAATAAACATTCCATTGGTTCACATTAATATGCCGTTAAGTCGTAATAAAAAGGAAATAAAAACACATAACACACATTTCCATTTGATTGGAAAAGTTAGTTTTTAATATTACGACCACTAGATCCGGTGCGACCAAAAGCCTCGTTAAACGGTAGTATCGGGTAAAATGCCACTGAGCCCCGACTCAGAACCCTATATAAGGGTGAGTGGAGTCCATTGGAGACTTTTTACACTCTCTCTGTAGACCCGTTTTCGCCCCGAATCCGCAACCAAACGCTTCCAGATTGTAAGTCCGCTTACCCTAGCTTACTCTAAACATTATGATTCGTGTTTATAGCATAGAATTGGACTTGGAACATGTGTTTACGGCCAAGGAGCATGCTTGGGCCGTAAACACTTAATAAGTGGGTTTTTAAGCAATTTAACCCCTCCAAACCAACATTGGGACTTAGATACGACCTTATGGCTTGCAAATCCGGACTTAGAACACCCTAGACATGAATTTTGAGGAGCAAATAGGAGTTTACGGCCAACGATTGTGCTTGGGCCGTAAACCCCTCAAACATGGGGTGTAAACTCATTTTTACATGCTTAAAAGCCATAGAATACACCAATAGCCTTGGAATAAATCCTAGACTCATCTAAAAATAGTTTGGGGACCTTAAACATGTCAAACACCCTCCATTTAGGAGTTTACAGCCAAAGCTTCCCAAGAAATAGTTGCAGGGCCGTAAACTCATAAATACATGTTAAAGGGTGCCCTAAATTCATACCAAGGCTTAAGACATAAATTAGGGGCTTGTCCTTTGCGTTTGGATCAATTAAACTCAATAAAATGAAGGAGTAAAAGGAGTTTACGGCCCAGACATGTGTCAAGGCTGTAAACACCCTTAAACATGCTCAAAACATTGATTTAATCCCCCAAAATGGCATCATACTTCATTATAAATTACTAGCAAGGCAATAAGGGATTGAAACTTCACTAAACTAAAGGGATGAGAGTTTACAGCCGTAAACTCCCTTAGGAGTTGTCCCTAGGCCGTAAACTCCAATATAATGCCCTTAGAAGCCTTAAACCCACTCATGCCTTTTTGGAAAAGTACTTAGAATAATTCCATGAGCAAGTAGAAGCCTTAAAACACCCTAGAACCCATCACCATGAGTTTACGGTCGTAAACTCATGGTGAGTAGTCCCTAGGCCGTAAACATCATATTAAGGGCTTAATCTTGGAGAGTAAACTCCATTCCTAAGTCATACACACCCTTAAACGCTACCCGGGACACCCAAACACTTAACCAAAGTGTTTTCCGCTCCTGTGAGCGCGTATATTTGTTTAATTAGTATTAAATATACTAATTTTATGTGAACATATGTTATCATATGTTAAATAGGTCATTGTGTGTTTTCAAGTCCTTGCGTGACACCGAACGCCCAAACGGCACCTTCGTCGGACCTACTTACACCAAGTGAGTTCATACCCCTGAATGAACCTTTTGAATGTTTTTACATGTTTTATAGGGGGGAATACAAGTTAAACATGCCAGTTATCGTATCAATCACATGTGATTGATAACCCGCATGCACAAGATTTATACCACTGTACACTGTTTTACCGAGTAGGACACGATAAATGGCTTTCAAAAAGGGTTTTCACTTGTCCAAGCTCTTACTTTGATTGCGTTATCGAAGTTCAATTTTCAAACTGATTTATGAAAGATTCCCAAATATTTCTAAAGTTTTTCACACTTATTTTACCAAAGAATACAAATGCGATTTTCCTGAGTATAAAGGTTTTTCCAAGGTTTTCATGTACACTTTTACTTGTTAGTTACTGCTGCTTCACTTATACTTATTTTTAAACTCCTACTCGATAACCCTTTCACTTTGTGATGCGTTTATACTTGGTATTGTCTCTATTTCGCTTATACTTGTAGTCGCTTATACTTGATAGACGCTCTTACTTCACTTATTGTCGTTTCCACTTCGTGATACACTTACACTTGGTACGCTTATACCTCACGATTCGATTATCCCACTCTGTACGCTTATACTTCACGACTCGGATGTTCCACTGTACGCTTATACTTCACGACTCGGATGTTCCATTGTACACTTATACTTCGCTGTATGATACCACTTGATACACACCCAGGCGTAGTTAGATGTATGTTTGTGCTTGTATAGATGTATATAAATAATGATTGAAGGACTTAGGAAGGCTTGTCTGCCTTATTACCTTTTCTTCGTTGAGATGTGGTCTGGTGGGATCGGATGTCCATCCGAAGGTCGTTTGATTCATTAGTTATATATTATGTACACAGGCATAGACATACAGGTTTTCTTCAGTCAATTCAGTTAAAAGTCTCTACCTCTAGGTCAACATTTACATTAGAAACCCACTAGTTAGAAGTCTCTACCCACTATTTGGGATGCATCTTCAGGACACGGCCTTCTCTATCGTCTAGTTAGTAACCATAGTCTCCTGTAGGGAGAGCCGACATTGTGTGTATAGATCTATACGGGATTGACACCCCCGCACCCTGACTGCTAGCTACAGTCCACGGCTCACCAAGCCAAGGGGTGAAAAATGTCACATTATATAGACGCTTGTAGGGCGTCTGGTACTCTAGTGTCGGTTAGTATGGTTACGAGTATCCCGGGTTACCTTATAATTCATGGCCTTAAGGTAACGGTATTTCTCCGGCAATTTACACTGTATGCTGGTAATTCAATTTCAGAGTCACACTGTTTTGACCTTACAAGACGTATCTTTCATTTGATACTGTCTGGGGTCTGTCTCCTCTGTTTTGACCTTACAAGACATATCTTTCATTTGATATTGTCTGGGGTCTGTCTCCTCTGTTTGATCTTTCAAGACGTATCTCTAATTTGATGCTGTCTGGGGTCTGTATCTACTGCATTCACAGTATCCACTATATTCACTGTATTCATTATGTTCACTGTTTTAGACCTGGCTAGACGTATCTTTCATTTGATATTGCCTGCGGTCTGTATTCACTATTTTGGACCTTACCAACTGTACCTTTCATTTGGTACCTTCTGGGGTCTGTGTCTCTATTTGTAGACTGAACCAGGCGTGTCGTTCGTTCGATATTCTCCTGGAGTCTATGAATCCTTTGCCTTAGCCAGCAGTCCTCACTGCTGAGGCATATGTTATTTCCCTGTTGTCTCTTACTTTCTTTAATAATCAAATTCAATATTTTGATAATGATGGAAATTAAGGGAAAACCACTTTTTACCACATAACACTGACCAGTCTTGGTAGAAGGCTGCTTTGATTAAAGAAAATATAGGATTTTCTGGAAAGAACTCTAATACACTGTAAACACTTAAACTATTACTTTATAAAGTTATTTGAATGAAATGTCACTAAATACTTATGAACTCACCAGCATTTGTAAAAATGCTGATACTCGCTTTTCAAATAACTTGTATTCTCAGGTTAGCATTAGACAGGTACATCTCAGAGTTGTTGATGAAGATAGCTTAGTACTGAGCTGTATTTATTCTATTACTTGTATTACTTTGATGTATTAATGTAACCATGTAAAACTATTACTATTAATGCAACGTTTTGTTGTACTTTGATTACTATAATGCATGTGTTGTGATACTTGACATGACGTCATCCACCCCAGAACGTTTCCGTCGTTCCGGTTTTGGGGTGTGACATAATTCTTCTAATTCTTCTCATTCTCCTTCTTCTTCTAAAATTTCCTCTCAATCGTCAAAGAATTTGAAAGGAAAGACTAAAATTTCCTCATCAAAAGAAGACCGAAAGCAAGCTAGCAACCAAACTCCTGAACCTAAATCCAAAACCCCTGAATCTAACTCCAATAAAATCAAAGTGTTCACCACTAAGAGGAAAGATCAAACAACATTAATAAAACGAACTTATCTTGTTGATGCTACTCTTACTATTCCTGTTTTTTTAAAAGGCTCACGAGGACCCAAGCAACTTTGGGTTGCTAAATCTGCTTAACTTTTGCAGGTTATAACTGATGATCAGTTTGACGAAGAATGGTACATAGACAGTGGCTGCTCACGTCACATGACAGGAAGGAAGGAAGAGCTAAGGGAGTTTCGGTCCTTTCAAAATGGCAGCAATGTCAAGTTTGGTAACAAATCCTATGGCACGATAAAGGGTTATGGAATGATAACAAATGGATACTTTACAATCAGGAAAGTGGCTTATGTTGAGGGGTTACTGATGGGTTTTAGTCCTAAGAACATCCTATGTGCTCATACAAACCCTAATGCTTGGATCTAGGTTTCTCTATTGTACATGCAAGTTATCCAAGACTATAAACCCTAATTCTAGCATACAAGTAATCATATTAACATAAGAATGGGTTTAAGATATTACCTTGATTGTTATGTAGCAATAACAATCCCAAATCTCTTCGTATTGACTTTAGAAAGCTTGCAGTCACAAATGTCACTCCTCTAATGGTTCACAAACACCATAAGCAAGAGGATGAAGAGGAGAGAGGATGGAGGCTGCCCAAAAACGTGTGAAACCCTAGAATAAAGCTTGTCCACGTTTTTGGTCCTTAAGGGGTCTATATATAGTGAGGCTATTAGGGTTATCTAACAAGGAAACCCTAATTTGGATGCTTAATCCCTAAGCAACCCATGGATCCCTTTCCTTAAGGCCTTGGACGATTTCCTTATGGGCTTCTCCATAGAATTCGTCCATTCCTTATTTAAAGGCAATACATGGCCCAAATCAAAATTATCTTATAATTACAATTCCAGTCCCTTAAGTTTAATTAATCTCTTTTAGTCACAAAACTACTTACCAATTAACTATTGACTAATATTAATTAAACAATATGATTTCTCCTTTAATATATTATTCTCATAATATATTAATAAATCATATTTAATCCTTTCTCTCCATAATTCATCCTATCAAGTTGCTTTGGTGAAGGCAACCCAAAAGGACCATGCACCATCGGGTCAAGTACATACCAAAATAGTTATGGACTTAGACACTAATCCAACAGTCTCCCACTTGGATAAGTCTAATAACTATTCTGCGTATGACTTCAGATCCTGATTTCCAATCGTAGCTTTCCAAAGCCGCTGTCAACTCTGATCCTATCAGATACGCGTGTCCTTTAGATAAGGGATCATATATTCCTCCATTCTAGATATCGTAAGACATGATTTCTAATCATTCTCTTTGTACTATTTCTCGAATTATGATTTATGACGACTGACTAATTGAACAAATCAAATTAGCCCTAACCCGGCCGAGCATTTACGTTTGTCATCACTAAATCATCGAGGGGCCCAAAGATATCTCTTTTATCCTACTTTGGATAAAAGGAACGGATAAACTTTGATATAATTCTTGCTTGCACTCACTCACTGAATCACACACAATAATATGTTTTATAGCACCAAGTTACTAGTGCGTTTACATATTATCAATGTGCAACCGATTTGCAAGATACAACTCACGCATCTCGGTTTCAAGAATATAAGATGTTATCGTCTCACCAATCACTCGTGATACAATTCATGGAGTGATCCAAGTGAGCGTGGGTTTAATCCAATGCTCAAATTCATATTCATAAGCACTCATGAACGTTGCAGCAAACATTTGCTTATGTCTAATGCTCTTTAGACAATCCACACACCAATTCACGACAGTCTTCATACATACCTACTTCCAACATATGAGCGACTGTGGCCCGTTCGAATAATTTGACTGTTCTTAACCAATTAAATTATTCAGGAAGTCAAAACATGCAAAGTGAAACACAAGAATAATACTAATCCCATATGGCCTCAACCCTTTGAGCATAAATAAAACACCTTTTATTTATCACCATATCGATTACTCATTATTTGTTGTTTCAGTTAATCAACTTCTTACTTGAATTATTACACTTGTCCCATGCTCCTAGCATGCACACAATGTTTACCTATGGTTCTTACTTTGTGAAATAGATCACATTGAACACATTTCCAATCATACTCATTTCACAACTCCAAATCCTTTTTCATAAGTGAAAGAATATCAAATTCTTGCTACTTATTCTAACGTTCTATGCAACTATCCTTTCATAATGTCACTACACCAAAGTCACAAAGACTATTGCCAATGATATTACAAAGTCTTCTATCGGAGATTGTTACAAGAAAATTCCTTTGATATGATGTCTCTCACTCAAGGTACATTCCTTTGAATATCTTTTTTCATAAAAGTTTCTAATCTTAGACATAGATTTTTCAATATTCAATTCCCAATATGGACACGCTTCCATATTTTCCATATGACAACTTATTCTTAATAGAATCTTTTCTATTCATAATAATGTCGATATGGTCCATTCAATACCATGCTTCCAACTACTCAGAAGCAATCAATCCTCATCGAACTTTGGATTGTCCTTTGATAGTTGTTTAATTATTTTAGTCAAAACCGATTCTAGTCCCTTTTCCCTCTAAATGCGCTAGACATTTGGAAAATTTTAGAATGGTCAAACATTAAAGCATTTGCAATCGATCCTATACCCGGAGCGTATGGGACACGACGCATAATGTTTTATTTGCTATGTTCTCAAAAATCGAATAGTGAAGAGGAATGCCGTAACCATAATCGAAATTTTAAGAATACACTATGTACCTTTGACTAAATATTATTAACATTCCACAACCTAAGCCTTTAGATTTGAAATGAAGCATAATATTCTCTCCCTTAATTATAGCAAAACAACTTTACAACCCTTACTACTTTGCAAGGTATAACTCTTGTTTTCTATAATTAATATTGCCAACTTGCAATACGTGCCTTAATAATCATACAATCATAACATTTATGCTCCCACTATCATGATGATTATTATAAACATGACACTTATGCTCCCACTAGCTTCGACATGTATTCATAAACATCTTAACTTTCAGAAAACAATACCTATTGAATTTCTTAAGTTCATGTTTCTAATACTTAGTGCTTTGATAATCTTTTATCAAGGCTTCTTGAACTTATACACCTTTGCCTTAGATAGTTCATATGTGTGTCTAAACAATTAAGAGTAATTGCCAAACCTCACAATTCAAATTATGGAAAGGGATACCGTAACCATAATCGAATTCGAGAATGCAATTTTACAATCACTATCTTCTTAAAATCTTTCTTAATCAAAGCATTTCCTCACAATCATTTTCATGAAGGAGGAAATCTTATGACACTTAGATTTAAACGGTGTATGTGTTCCTATCTATGTGAATTTGTTAAAACCAAAGTTTACGACAAATTCAAACTCATATGGGCCGAACTTTCTTAATCTTGATTTCTTGCCTAATGGTAGCACAACTGCCCACCATGTCTTCCAAGTAGTTAAGCAGTTCACCTTTTCCCATCAATGCACTTTTCATTGATCAAGGTCCTTGCCTTTTATGCATTCAAATGAGAACTCATAGGGCTCACATGCATAATTAACTCAACTCGAACAGCACAGAAACAAAATAATGTCAACATGATATGTTGTAAACCTCAACTCGTGTGCTAGTGATGATCGATAAGGTTTATTTGATTTGTTCTTGAAACCTTTCAAGTCCATTAAGAATCCCACTAACTCCTTGACATATAAGATTCTCTTGTCAATAACCATTTCTTGACAAAACAAATATTCAAGAGTTAGTGTAGCTTTTATCAAAACACTTCTTAAAATGGTCCTAGTTGGTCTTCGTCTTATCCAAGACATCACAACTTTCCACATTTGATGAATGTTATAAACCTTCTTAATACCTTTTACTCATTGTCACAATCTTAACTTTAAGACTTGTTATTGGAATGAAGTATGATAGACCTTTTGATTAAACCATTTCTTCAATTCTTGATTTCTCTTCTTATACATACAATTGTACTAAGACTCACTTAGAGGATCAATTGAGATATGGTTCTTAATCATTAAGACCTATCATAAAGCATAAAAGCTACTCTCCCTTCTTCTTAGAATGGAGAAACTTTTATCTTTCTGCCTATTTGATTCTTCTTATTCGTTTTGCTATTGATTTAAAACTTTTTAATCAATTCCGAATTACACTTAATCTTATAAGTATAATTATATTTACTAAACCTTTAGTAAATCATGACGAATATCTTGGTTACTCTTATGGTGGACTTGATCAATATTCAACTTTGTGTACTTAATCTCCTAATCCTTTACTTGACACTTTGTCAATGAATTAGTCTAATTTCCAAATATGAAATTTCTCATTCATCGCGCAACCAAGTTGCATGATTCCAAGTTTCTGTCCAATTGAAACTTGGGCGATGAGAAACTCTCCCTATTTGGTAAATTCTTGACTTTCCATAAATAACATAATAAGAACCAAATCCATTATTGCTAATATTCAAACATCAATTTTTCATATACGCCATTGCAAGGATAAATAAATAATATAAAATCAAAATTTAATTTATTGCGGAAAAATTTGTCCTTACAATGCAATTCATTGAAAAACTATGCTAATACATCTTTCTTAGTAATCTAATTCTAACTCTAAGTAGTAGCTCAAGAATCTAATCTTCGAGAAATGCGATCAAAATCCATTCCTTCACGGTTAGATTCTGCTCACTTCTTCCCTTAAGCTTCCTTTCTTTTCTTCAATCATACAAAACATCAATTGTAATCTTATCACATTATGTATTAAGAATCTAGAATAGAAGCTTAAAAGAGTTAGTTAATGGATTTTACCTATATTAGAGCCATACGTTTCGACTCTCTCATCTCTTAGATCTCTTAGGTAAATGGGGCAGTTTCGTCTCCAATGCCCTTTCTCTTGGCAATAAAAGCAAATCGACTCCTTTGGAACATGACATGGAACTAATTTAGACATTTCCTTTCTCTTATGATCAAACCTTTCGATCATAGCATGTCTTTCATTGTCATTGTCTATATCCATAGAGGTTTTGAAGGCAGATTCACCAATCAACTTTGCTTTTCTATTGCGCCAAACCATTGCTGATTCAGCAGCAATAAGCATGTAGGTGAGATCTATAAGGGTCACGTCGCGGTTCATCATATAGTACTCTCTTACGAACTCACTATATGAGTTAGGAAGTGACTGGAGAACCCAATCAACAGCCATTTCCTCACAGACAACGGATCCCAATATTCTTAACCTATCAATGTGTGACTTCATCCCTAGGACGTGTGCACACACCGACTTTCCTTCTTTATGTTTACTTACCAAAAGGGCTTGAGTGATCTTGAAATTTTCAAGCCTTCGAACTTGTGGGTTAGGGAGAATAATTTGAGGAGGATGAGGAAGTGAAGTATGATCACTTGTTCCTCGATCGAATCGTGGAATATCATCTTCATGTGGAATGCTTGTTCCACGGGATTTGAGAAGACCATAGTTGTCAAACTTTGACATCTACAAAACGGGAGAAAACGAATTCAAGTTAGTTGATTGATTGAGTCCTTAGTAAATCACCCAAATGAGATACTAAGGCTAGGACCCAACACAATATTCCACAACTCGGGAGAGGGATGCCGTAACCCTAATTACAGAATATTTGAAGGCAAGTGAATGACGATTCACTAATTTTCCACCATGAAAAATGAAAAAGAAATTTAAGTTTTAAATTTATGAAAAGTCCTAGATCCTTTGAGATTCATTGAACATTTCAATGGCATGTTTAAATCTCGATATGCCCCTCTTGTTTGTGACTGGGATGTCGAGGATCACAAAGCGGGTGTGAATAACCATGCAAACTTACATGGTGCCCTCACATGTTACGATCACCTATTCGATGTGTCGGTAAACCACACACTCTCCACCGAACTATGACAAACATTGAGTCACCCTTTGTTACCTTTGCTTAGAACGATTTAGTGTGCCGGTAAACCACACACGCTCCACTAACGTCTTCGCAAGGGCACAAAGTGTAATTTCATGGAATTGCATCAATTCACTTTTCCCTAAGTAACTAAGATTGGGAATTTGCAAAACATTTAGTTACTTTTGTAATTCGTTATACTTATAATGGAAGGTTTTGTCCTATCCTACCCGTTCGGCTAACGACCCTCCACTAGTCAAGAGTGCGGTGGGTAAGAGTGGATACCCATTCAATCGCCATTTTATAGGCAATTTCCTTAAACACCACTTATAGACCAGTTTCGTGAATGAGGCCTACTAACGGTAAGACTAACTTTTATTCATACATATATATAATGTTAGACTTTAAATGTTATATATAGTTTAGGGTGTATTTTACACTTTTAAAATACTAGGTGGTCAAATTTAACAATTATACTTTTAATTCAATTAAATTGTAAATCAAGACTTTATGGATTTACTAAATCTCTTTTAATTATACACCTTAATTAATAAAACCATAAGAGTGTGATTTGAACTTTTTCAAAACAATACTAGGGTTTTAGAATTTAACATTCATAATTAAACTTTTAATCAACTTTTAAATTCCAAAACTTGAGGGCAAGTTTTGAAACATTTCAAAACATTAGGATTTAGAATTTAAATATACATCAAATTAAACTATCAATCCAAAATTTAAATTCCAAAACTTGATGGCAAGTTTTGAAACCTTTTTCAAAACATTAGGGTTTTAACTATTTAAATTTCAAAACAACAAAACTTTTGGGTTCAAATTTAAACTATAAAACCTAAAGGGGAAAATATGAAACTTTTCAAAGCACAAGTATCAAATAACAAATAATCTAAATTAACATTTAATCACATAATTATCCATATTTGATTTATTTAATGATTTCTTGCAAAACAATTTACCAATTTAATCAAAATAATTAATCAATTATCACATAAGGAAACAAATATTTTATTAAATGATAAATATCTTCAATTAGATCAAGAATATAGTCAAATATATCATAAAATCGGATTTATATTGATCTAATATGATAAGGCAACTATCCTTAAGCAAAAACAGCAAGAAATCCCGGTTTTCCCTCCATCTGACCAGCCGACTCGCCGAGGCAGGCATGGACTCGTCGAGTCAGCATGGACTCGGCGAGTCCAGCCCCCAGAAACACAAAAAAACGAATTTTTCAATCATACAATGCATCAATATAATCGAAACTAGTCTAGGCTTTGATACCACTGATGGGTTTTAGTCCTAAGAACATCCTATGTGCTCATACAAACCCTAATGCTTGGATCTAGGTTTCTCTATTATACATGCAAGTTATCCAAGACTATAAACCCTAATTCTAGCATACAAGTAATCATATTAACATAAGAATGGGTTTAAGATATTACCTTGATTGTTATGTAGCAATAACAATCCCAAATCTCCTCGTATTGACTTTAGAAAGCTTAGAGTCACAAATGTCACTCCTCTAATGGTTCACAAACACCATAAGCAAGAGGATGAAGAGGAGAGAGGATGGAGGCTGCCCAAAAACATGTGAAACCCTAGAATAAAGCTTGTCCACGTTTTTGGTCCTTAAGGGGTCTATATATAGTGAGGCTATTAGGGTTATCTAACAAGGAAACCCTAATTTGGATGCTTAAGCCCTAGGCAACCCATGGATCCATTTCCTTAAGGCCTTGGATGATTTCCTTATGGGCTTCCCCATAGAATTCGTCCATTCCTTATTTAAAGGCAATTCATGGCCCAAATTGCAATTATCTTATAATTACAAATCCAGTCCCCTAAGTTTAATTAATCTCTTTTAGTCACAAAACTAATTACCAATTAATTATTGACTAATATTAATTAAACAATATGATTTCTCCTTTAATATATTATTCTCATAATATATTAATAAATCATATTTAATCCTTTCTCTCCATAATTCATCCTAACAAGTTGCTTTGGTGAAGGCAACCCAAAAGGACCATGCACCATCGGGTCAAGTACATACCAAAATAGTTATGGACTTAGACACTAATCCAACAGTTACAACATAACCTTATAAGCGTGTCTCAACTGGTGGGTGTCTCTTGTCCAAAGTTCATTCAGACAAAAGTTGGTTATGGCACCGGAGGCTCTGACATCTCAACTTCGAAGACATCAATAAGTTCGTCATCGGTGATCATGTTCGTGGTCATCCGTTACTCAAGTTTGATCGAGAACACTTATGTGCTGCTTGTGAAATGGGGAAACCAAGTCGCAAAAGTCACCCAACTATTATAAACACCAAAGTTGTTGAACCATTTGAGTTACTTCACATCGACTTATGTGGTCCATCATCCATCGAGAGCATTGGCGGTAATAAGTACATTCTTGTTATTATTGATGATTTCTCACGGTTTACATGGGTGTTCTTTCGAAAGCCAAAATCAGAGGCAACTCCCAAGCTGAAACTCTTTATCAAGCAGGTCGAAGTGCAATTGAGAAAAGTCGTTCGAAACATTAGGAGTGACAATGGACTGGAATTCAAGAATAAAGAATTCGAAGACTTCTTGGCAGACAAGAGCACCAATCATAATTTCTCAGCCACTTATACTCCTCAACAGAACAGGATTTTCGAAAGGCGAAACAGATCTCTGTGTGAGGCAGCTCGAACCATGCTGAGTTTTGCCTCACTTCCACTGTACTTCTGGGCAGACGCCATTACTGCAGCCTATTTCACTCAAAATAGGAGTTCTCTCAACAAACGTTTCTCTGTCACCCCCTATGAGATTCTTAACAGCAGGAAGCCGAATGTCAAGTTCTTTCATGTGTTCGGCTCAAGGTGCTTCATTTTCAATTCCAAAGAACATCGCAACAAATTTGATGTCAAAGCAGATGAAGGCATTTTTCTGGGATACTCTCTCACTTCAAAGGCGTACAAGGTTCTGAATAAACGTTCCAAACGTATTGAAGAAACCTATTATGTAACATTCGATGATACCTACGTCAAGAAGTTGCAGTCTATTGAAGGCAAAATGGGAGAGATTTTCTCTCAATCTAGTCAAGTCACAGCCACTGTCACTAATTTGTTTGATCAGTTCATGGATTTGTTTGATGAACCAGAGAAGGCCATTCACTCTGAAGCCAAGGCAGCAGACAACAAGGTGGATCACCTTAAGGAGATTATCGAAGACTCTGCCAAACAAATGGCTGAAAAAGAACCAGTTCGAAACGAACCTCATCCGAGCTATACTTCAGTCGAGGGGGAGAATCATTTCTCTTCAGAATGATAGGACTCACATATCCAGGGGGAGGGTCTATCATTTTCAATCGGTGATAATCCTCATGACCAAAGGGAAACTCCAATCTTTGAAGGAACCGAAAGCCCTGCCAGACCCGAAAGTCCTGAAGCAACCGAAAGTCCAAAATCACCCGAAAGTCCTGAAGCAACCGAAAGTCCTGTAGCAACCGAAAGCCCGGAATCTCCTGAAAACCCAGTAGCAGATGAATTTTATGGTTCACCTCCAAATGGTTCGTCATCTGTCGAGGGGGAGACTTCCACTTTGCTTTATGATGATGATATTCAATCAGAGTTGGAAGAAGAGGTAAATGTTGAATTGGATCCCACTTATGATCCAAATTATCCTCCTCTCATCAAATGGACCAGAGATCACCCTGCGTCTCAAATCGTGGGTGATGCATCTGAAAAGATTCTGACTCGATCACAACTGAAGGCGAAGCAAACTGCTTTATTCTCCAAAGTAGAATTATGCATGTTTAATTCTTTTGTTTCAAAAATAGAGCCAAAAACCGTCAATACTGCTCTCGATCACTCTGATTGGGTTCAATCTATGTAAGATGAACTCAATGAGTTCGAAAGGAATAAGGTATGGAGACTTATTCCAACACCAAAAGATGCCTCGGTTGTCGGTCTCACATGGGTGTTCAGAAACAAAATGGACAAGGAGGGTAATGTAATCAGGAACAAGGCACGGTTAGTAGTGAAGGGTTATTGCCAGGAAGAAGGAATCGATTACGAAGAGACATTCGCTCCGGTTGAAAGGCTGGAATCTGTTCGAATATTTCTTGCCTATGCTGCACACAAGAACTTTGAAATCTACCAAATGGATGTGAAGTGTGCCTTTCTAAATGGGGAACTTGAAACCGTGTACGTGGAGCAACCTCCTGGTTTTGTAAATGAAAAGCATCCTAATCACGGCTATATCTTGGATAAGGCAGTTTATGGTCTGAAACAAGCTCCTAGGGCTTGGTATGAAACTTTAACTAAATTTTTAAAGATGTCTAAATTCAAACAAGGTTCGGTTGACCCAACCTTCTTTCGTAAAAAGGAAGGTAACCACCTTATGATCGTTCAAATCTATGTCGATGATATCATCTTTGGATCAACGAATCCTAGCCTAACAGCTGAATTCAGGAAGTTGATGGAGACAAAATTTGAAATGAGCTCAATGGGTCCGATTAACTTTTTCCTTGGTTTAATTATTAGAAGGGGACCCGAAGGCATCTTTATCAACCAGGAAGCATACACAAAGACTCTTCTTGCTAAATTTGGCATGTTGAGAGAATCAAAAGTCAAAGTCCCTATGGCGTTCGGCACCAAGCTCACACCTTCTTTAGAAAAACCGGCAGTCAACATCACTTTATATCGACAAATGACTGGTTCCTTGATGTATCTCACAGCTAGCAGGCCCGATATAATGTTTTCAGTATGCTATTGTGCCAGGTTTCAAGCAAATCCTCGTGAACCACACATGCTACCAGTGAAGAATATATTCAGGTATTTGAAGCGAACCACCTCTCTCGGTCTCTGGTATCCCTCAAACTCAGGTTTCTTCGTTCAAGCCTACTCAGATGCATACTTAGGAGGATGTGGTCTAGATCGAAAAAGCACCACAGGAGGCTGCCAATTCCTAGATGGGATGTTGGTTAGCTGGCAATCAAAGAAACAAACATATGTTTCTCTGTCTACAGCCGAAGCAGAGTACATTGTAGTTGCCTCATGTACATCTCAAGTGATTTGGATCCAAAGCCAGCTCCATGATTATGGACTCAATATGAAAAAGATCGCACTATATTGCGATTCAGAAAGTGCAATTAGGATCTGTCATAACCCAGTGCAACACTCCAAGACCAAGCATATAGCACTGAGGTATCACTTTATTAAGGATCATGTGGAAGATGGAAACGTCGAAATTCACTTTGTTCGAACCACTGATCAACTGGCCGATATCTTCACCAATGCCCTACCTGAAGTTAGTTTCAATAAAATCCTTCAAGGTCTAGGCATGATGGAATCGGAGTCAGTACCAAAAACACCATCTTAAAACTAAAAGTTAGAAGCGAAATGAACCGAACGCTCGGTCTATTTCGGGTTCGGTTCACATGGGAACCGAAATGAACCGAACGCTCGGTCTATTTCGGGTTCGGTCCCATTGCACTTGTTTTCGATCGGTCTCAAAAAGGTGTTGTCTATGGTTGTATACTTATGTACAGTTCTTTTCCAAAAATCCAAAAATATTTTTTTAGGAACCAAAATGAACCGAGCGTTCGGTCCATTTCGGGTTCGGTTCAAATTTTTTTTCTTCTTTTTGGTTTTGTTTTTCTCTTTACAAAAATATCAAATCTCCAAAAATATTTTCTTTCTTTAGTTTCTATTTTTGTTTATCATTCCTTGAATATCGATGGGGCAGGTATCATTCTCACACTTTATACTAGTTAAGCGTCCCTAGAAGCATGTTGTTGCATGTTGTCCAAAGCCTCAACTGATTTTGAATAAAGCCTTAATGACTAGGTATATACAAACCTTGTCTTCCTAATTAGGCTGCTACATTTATTCTAATCATGACCTACCTTACTCTTTTCTCACATGAGTTAAGAGTTTTCTGCTTGGTCACTATTTTTTTTAGCAGAGGTACTTTGGTTTCTTTTCACCACCTCAAATATTTTTCTCCATCATATTTCGATCCCATATAGTAACCCTTGAGACTCTCAGAAATAACCACTGAGGTTTATGGTTACACAATCTCTGTGTTTATGATCTTAGCCTCGTGTCACTACGTGCTAAGTGAAACCCTAAAATTCAATACCTAACATGAATTGACGGTAAACAATTACATTTGTAGTTGTATCATGAAATCTCTTTCTTTTGTGTGATTCTTATGAAATTGTTACTCACCATGACATTTCTTCCCATAGAATCCGGTTTTAATATTTTGAGATTTCACAAACAAACATCTCCAAAAAGTCACCACAAATACATCCCAACCTACTTGTTCAACAGACCACATCGGTCTCACAGGTACTTCGTTTGGTTTCGGTCTTATGTCAAGGTACGGGATTCTAAACTGAAGCGAAAGCCACCTTTTAAGCCTTATCAAAAGATTCCTTTCAACACTTCTTAACAAGTGTTTGATCGTAATTCAACGGGAATCCATACAGACACTTTAAAGTCTCTCTTGACTTTTAAGGAAGAGATCCGTGCCCGGGGCCCACTGTTTTGTGTCTACATTGATATCACATATTCCCACATAGATGTTGTTTTCTTTAGTTATCTTTTGATACTCTATGCACGAAAATCTTTTGATTTTCCAAAAGTCTGGTTCGGTTCGATACAAGCTACTTTCTCTTATATAGCTTCGGGTTTTAAAGACATACTTAATCAGGGAATGACGTGGCTCTTCTAATATCTTTGATTCTATCTCATGATGACAGCTATGTTAAAAGATAAGATGATGACTCAGCCGAAAGGTCAACAGTTCAAGAATTCAAAAAGGTGATTTGATGGAAAGGCGTGTTTCACGGCACAGTTTTTCTCTCTTATGCGTCATCATCGGGGTTGCTAACAGTCACGATTCAGTCAAATCCGGAGCCATTTCGCGTTTTGAGAGGATTTGGGGGCTGATTATTCTCTCTCCTCTACCCACGGTATAAAGGGATCATTCCTTGTTCCTTTACCACTTTACATCAATCCAAAATTTGAGAGCAAACTAAGACGATTTATCCTTTACTGTTCATCTTCTTCAACCCAGCATTCAACAATGGCGGATTCTTCATCTGTTCATGAAACCTCTTCTCGCACCCAGATTCTCCCCATTCGACCTCAACAAAGCCTGGTGATTGACCTAAACCCTCTCATATACGACCATTATATGTATCCCATCATGGAGTGTCTCAAATACTCTCCACTGGTTCTCGCATTGTCGAACGTAGAAATTGTGCCCATGGAATGTCTCTCCCAGGTATTCTCCACTGCTCATTATGCTAAATCAGTGGATAGAATCTACTTCGACATTCTTTCCAATAAGACCTCCATATCCAAGCAACGCTTTTGCTGGCTTCTAGGGTTTGAACCTAATGAATCAAGGGTTAATCCTGACTCAATCTCTGTGGGACAGTTATTATCAATGTTCTACAACATGGGCTACACAGAAATCCTCACAACAATAACGAAGTTTAAAAAGTCGTGTCTTCCTCCTCAATGGAACGGCTTCTTCACCATTCTATTCAAGGGATTATCTGAGAGGAGTGCTGGTTCTGATGGGGCCAGTAAATTGTTCATGACAATTCTCTACGGGTTGTACAATGGGATCAACCTACATTATGGCTCGGCTCTCTGGCAACAGATAATTCAAAGCCTTGCCTCCTCATCTCGTCATACTGAAGTATCCTATGCCAGATTTTGGACGCTCATCACCAAATGGGCAATGGACAAGCTTCATGTTCCTACTGTAGCCGTTTCCCCCCTCTCCTTGATCAGTGTCTTCCACACCACCAAGATAATCGTCACTGATCCCACCAAGTTCTCTTTCATTGGATCCATTCCGGAGTCTATGTATGCCGGCGTATCAAAAGAGAGCATTATCATGAATACCTACAAGGAATTTTGTCCTTCGGGTCTGAGGGAGCTGACCGCAGAGATGGTTCAGTCCATCCATGACGCAGATAAACCAGCTGCCAGGGGAAAGAACCAGAAAAATAGAAACTTAAGAAAACGGCAAAAGGGGCGAAGGGTCCTTCTCCGAAGAAACACAAACCTTCCAAGGCAGCTCAATCCGCTCCACCAAAGAAGAGGAAGACTCAACCTAGGCACAAGCTTATTCTTGCCTCCTCCTCCAGCGAATCTAAGGATGAAAGTTCAGACTCCAAAGAGTCTCTTCGAGGTAATACTCCTCCACGTTCACCTACTCCTGAGGTACCTGTTTCCACTGGACCTATCTCTCCTCCCCCAATCTCCATCCCTATTTCCATTCCCATCATAACCTCCATTCCCACCATAACCTCCTCTATTTCCATTCCCCCTATAACTACTCCTATTTATATTCCCCTCATAACTACCATTATTTCCATTCCCCCCATAACCTCTTCTAACCCTATACCACCCACCTCTATTCCTATACCACCACCCATTTTCACTGAAGTCACCAAAACGACCATCAGTGAAGTTCGAACCAACGTATCTGATACGGGGGATCGTACTTCAGCACCCGAAACCACCTTCACCACCGAGCCATTTTCAATACCTGAACCTACCCCTACCACTGAACCTCCAACATAACCCTTATCTCCCACTCCCTCAACAGAAACCGAGACATTTTTGGGTGGGGAGGATATGACCTTTGATTCCATATACTACAGCCCCTACCGAATCCAAATCGATGATGATAATGATGCTCCAATCACCAAAAAGCACATCAAAGAACTTCATGAGAAAATTGACAATCTCATCGCTTCTTCCTCCTCCTCTTGGTCCCACGTGACAGAGGCTACTATTCAGAAAATGGTGGATGACTTCACCAAGAAACACGATGCTTCCATCACCTCTGCCACCGCTGCCATTGATGCATCCTCAAAGGCATGCACCGCTGCGACTGAAAAAGTCGAAAAACTATTCAAAGATGCTAACATTTTTCTGGAGTCTTTGCAGGGGGGCTGCCAAAACCAATGCAGAGAAGGTCAATTCTGCTATTACGAAGCTAACCACTTCGTTTGCCACTGAACAGCAGAGCCTCGCCAGTCTTCGACAGACTCTTGAAGCTAATCATAAATCCTTCCAGTCCAGCATTGATGAGCGTCTCTCCAAACTCAAACAAGATCTGGCCACAGAGAATTCTGTGATGGATGCTCTTGCTCGCAAAACCTCTACGCTTAAAGCCAAGAACCTTCTTCTTTCTCAATCTAGGAAGGAGGTTGGTTCTCTTCTGTCAGAGCGAGCTGTGATCAAAAGTTGTGTTTCGGATGTCCACGGCGCCCTTTCCAACATCCTTGAAGCGCATGACCCGATTCTCAACTACTCTGTGAGGCGAACCCTTCATGAGAAGCTTGCTCCTGCGCTTGCCATGCTCAGCCGAATTGAGGGGCTTCCTGAGCTTGTGGCCTATCCAAAAAAAGGGGGAGAAGACAGTTCAAAGGGAAGTGATCAATCTCAACCTCCTCTTGTTTCCACAGCTCAATCCCAACCGCCTCCCATCTCTTCATCTACTCTAACCAAAGCAACCGAACCACTAACTGGTCATGCATCAGGTTCGGGTGCTAAATATAAAGGCAAGAAGGTTACCAGTGACAGTGATGGAGATGATGATAAAGAAACGATTGCGGAGATCTTGAAGAAGCAGGCTAGGGACAAAGAACTGGATCTGAACACTCGGGTTGCTAGGGAGGCCGAGGAAAATGAAAGGAGGATGAAGGAGGCTCATGATCTCCTTGAAAGTCGAAAAACTCTGTTCCCTCCTTGGACTCTTGAAAAGCTTATCAAAGAAGCAATCAAGTCTCCAAGTCTCCTCAGGCTAGAACCTGTGATCTCTCTAGATCGAGACAATTCTGTCAACTCACAGTTCGACATGCCCTTGACCTGAAAGGCCTTCATCTTTCATGCTTTCGGCCACATTGCTGAAGTCCCTCATCCACACCCGAAGGTTGACAGGGAGTTGATTGATTTCTATCTGAGGTATGCTCAGCCTCGGTACAAAACGTGGAGTGCACAGAAAATCATCAACGTCCAGGTCCTCAAACCTGCAAGAGAGGGCAACTTCATCAATGTTCGATTCAAAATCTTGAGGGGATCTGAGAAAACCGAACATGCCATTTATCTTGCTGATATTCCCAACTTAAATCCTCATGATTGGATCATTTTGCACAATATCCTCCTCACCAATGAAAACGAATATGAGCCGATCATAGATCACCTAAAGAGGATGTTGGGCTGCTATGTCATGGAGGTTGCCAAGCTGGATCAAGAAATCGCCAATGTCCTCAAGAAGAAGCCTACCGTCGCCCCAGTCGGTTCTGCAAGTGATTTGAACAAAATGTAGATGGGGAGGATTGACTCGAAGCGAAACTCAGTCATGTTTACTAGAGGAGAAGGCCAGAAGTGTTTGTTTGCCTTAGCTGATAAACATCTTTACATTACATCTTGTCTGGAGCATGTTCTGGAGATCATCCATCGATGCAGGCAAAACTCTGATAGTGACAATAAATACTTCAACGATATGATCCAGTGGTATATTCGCTTCAGGGTAACTCTTCTCGCCATCATTCCTTGCTTATTCAATGTTACAAAGAAGGCTGATGCTGCTGGGTCTAGCAAGCCGAAGTAGAGTCTCGCCTCATTTGACGCAAAGGGGGAGATTGTTGAGTGTATTGTGTTGCGTCTTGGGCTCGGTTCTTAGCCCTGTTTTGTATCCGGATTGGGCCTATCCATCTGTGATTTATTTGTTAGGGTTTGAGTATTTATAGATGCTTGCATGCATCTTGGTACATAAGTTTTTGGAGTCAATTATTCAAAACGATTATTGTTTTTATCGATTGTAACCCTAAAGCCTCTACAGCGGAAGTTCTTTGTCGAGCTCTGCTGAGGCTGGAATCATTTGAATCATTAAGCATATTGTTGATTCCATCTCTTGTTTATTACTTTGTTTGAATTGTTTTGCTAAACCTGTGTAAGATCTAAACGATCTAAGAGATTCATATCTCTTCACTCTTGCTCAACAATTTGATACAAATGATGATATTAATCAACTCACTAATGACTTTAAGAAACTCTTTGATCGTTTAGATCTTATAATAGGTTAATCACGAAAGCAAAAAACAACAATATCAAACACAAGAATGAATCTGAATATGTCGAATGATTCAATTGATTCAATCCTCAGCAGAGCTCGATCAAGAACTTCCACTATAGAGGATATTAGGGTTACAAAAGATAAAGATCAAAATACTTGACAAAATAATTTCCAAATCTTACGTCCTAGGATGCATGCAAGCACCTATAAATACAAAACCCTATAAAATAACTCACGGATGGACAAGCCCATACCGGAGACTAAATGGACTAAATAGCGAGCCCAAGACGCAACACCTTCTGGACCTAACAATCTCCCCCTTTGCGTCAATTGGAGCGAGACTATCTCTTCGGATTGCTGGGTCCAGCTGCAGGAACTTTCTTAGTGGTATCAAACAGACGTGGGATGAGAGCAAGGATAGTCTGTCTGAAGCGAATGTACCACTGAATCATGTCATCGAAGTACTTTTTGTCGTCTGCTGAATTCTGCTTGCATCGATGAATGATACCAAGAACATGTTACAAGCATGCAGTGGTGTATAGGTGTTTGTCAGCCAAGGCGAACAGGCATTTCTGGCCTTCGTTCCTTGTAAACATGACAAAATTCCGCTTCAGGTCAATTCTTCCCATCTGCATCATGTTCAAATCACTGGCAAAGCCTACAGGAGAAATAGTAGGCTTTTTCCTAAAGATGCTAGCGATCTCCTGATCCATCTTGACAACCTCCATAATGTAGCATACGAGCATCCTTTTGAAGTGATCAATAAATGGACCATACTTAGCTTCGTTGGTGAGGAGGATGTTGTGCAAAATAATCCAGTCATGTGGATTCAGGTTGGGAAGATCAGCAAGTGATATCGTGTGTTCGGTTTTAGCAGAACCTCTCAGCACTTTGAACCGAACGTTCGTGAAGTTCCCCTCACGAAACGGCTTGAGGACCTGAACGTTGACGATCTTCTGAGTGCTCCAAGTTTGATACTGTGGTTGAGCAGAATTTAGATAGAATTCGACGAGTTCCCTATCAACCTTTTGATGAGGATGAGAGACATCAGCAACGTTGTCAAAGGCATGAAAGATGAAGGCTTTTCAGGTCAGTGGCATGTCGAACTGAGAATCGACAGATGAAGGCTATATTTGGTATGTACTTGACCCGACCCGGCATGGTCCATTTGGGTTGCACTTCACCGACACTATTTATATGGATAATCTTTTGAGAATAGTATGTTTATGATTAATATTAATATATTATAAGTTCTAATATATTAATATGGAATCATATTATTTAATTAGTATTGATCAAGAATTAATTTATAATTAATTAAGTGATCAAAAGGAACTAATTAAATATGGACTCTTATGTATATGGAATGGGGCCAAGTTCATTTAGGTTGGGCTAAGCTTTCATGGATAGTCCATGGAGTGTTTAACCCATGGATCCTAGGAAATGAAAGGTCATGGGTATTAGGGTTTAACCCTAATCCCCCACACTATATAAAGATGTCCTTGGTTGGTGAAATTAACACTAGTGTGGTACACTAAGAAGGGCTAGCCAATTTCACTAGAGAGAACCAAGTATCCATATTCTCTAAAGTCTTCCAAGGTGTTTTGGTGATTTGTGATTCCATTTAAGGCTTCCACACTATTGGGGCTAAGCTCTTAAAGCTTGAAGACATCAATCTACATCAAAAGGTATGTCATCTAACTAGTACTTTGTAGTATAAGAACTTCATAATATGCTAGTTAGGATTAAAGCCTTGGAAAGTTCTTATTTGCGTGTATTATAGAGAAAACATAGATCCAAGGTTTATAGGGTTGCATGTACACCATAGGAGTGTTAGAATGCTCATAACCCAACAGTGGTATCAGAGCCTAGTTTTCTTGTTATACATGCAAAAGAAGCTAGAAAAATCGAGTTTTGATGCTGTCTGCCCAGCAGACTCGCCGAGTCCATGAATGGACTCACCGAGTCCAAGGCAAAAAGCATCCAACTCGACGAGTTGGACCCCCAGACAGCATAAATTTGACTTTTTTGGCTGGAATTGGACTAGGAACATTACCCTAAGATGTTTTTGAACTTATAAACTTGTTTTTGATGTGGTAATGTTCATTCTAATCCAATTTCAAAGATAATTGTCAATAGATTCATGTTTTGTATTAGTTTAAGGTTTAGACTAATTACATGAAAAAGTTTGATTTGAATTATCTTGTTCTTATGAGTTGCTTAGATTAATAGAAAGTTGAGTGAAATAGTTGTTTTCAATCCAAATTAATCTAAGAGTTGATTCTAAAATGTGTTTTTGTAACTTGTCCTCAAGTTATATGAAAAGTCACATTTAAGTTTCATAAAACTCATAAAAAGTTGGCAAAGGTTACAAAATGAAGAGTCTAGTTCTAATTAAATGGTGTTATGACTCCATAATTTGTCCTCAAGTTATGGAGGACCAAGAGCCTCTTCATTAAATAATTAATTAAAAAAAACTATAACCTTAATTAATTCCGTAAGTTATAAAATAAAGAAAAGTTAATTCTTTTATTAGTTTAAAGTCTTCCATAACTTGTCCTCAAGTTATGGAACTTGAAGAGTTTTTGGATTAAAACTACTTTATACACATAAGTTATGGAATTAATTAGCTTTGAATAGTTTCAAAACTTGCCCTCAAGTTTTGGAATTTGTAAAGTTTTCTCTTATGAATACTTTAATTCCAAGTTAGCCCTTAGAATTTTAAAGAGTTAAAATTCAACCCATATACTTTATAATATTATAAGTTAATATATATATATATATATATATATATATATATATATATGTGTGTGTGTGTGTGTGTGTATAAGAGCAAGTCAGTCTTACCGCTAGTACGCCTCATTCACGAAGCCGGTCTATAAGGTGGGTATAAGGTTGTTGCCTATAAAATGGCAACTTAATGGGTGTCCACTCTCAACCACCGCTTGCTTGACTGGTGGAGGGTCGTTAGCCGAACGGGTTTGACAGGACCATAATTCTCCCTTCATTAAAAGTATTAATGATAAATACTAAGTAACTAAACTCTTAATAATACCCAATCTTAGTTACTTAGGAAAATGTGAATAAGGTGCTAATCCATGAAATTACACTTTGCACTTTGTTTAAGTCGGTTAGTGGAGCGTGTGTGGTTAACCGGCACACTAACTCGTATTTAACAAGGTAGGCAAAGGGTAACTTAATCTTTATCATAGTATCGATGGAGCATGTGTGGTTAACCAGCACATCGATTGAGGGGTAAACACTTAAGGGTACCAAGTAATTTGCATGGTTACTTCACACCTTGTTTTGTGATCCTCGGCATCCCAGTCACAAAACCTGAAGGGCACACTCGAGATTGAAACATGCCATTGAACAGTTCAATGAATCTCAAAAGATCTAGGAGTTTCAAAACCAATTAAAACCTAATAATACATTTCGTTTATCTTGGTGGAAATTGGTGAAGATGATGTCCCTTCCAGTCACCAAAAGATGTCTGGTTTAGACATTTATGATCTTCCCAAATCTCTTGAAACAAGCTTTCCTAAATGAAGATGATGTCCCTTGGAAATCATACTTCTTTCAGCTCCTCTAATTATTCTCCCTAACCCATAAGTTCTTGAAAAGTTTAAGGTCACTCAAGCCCTATTGGCAAGGCAAGGTCTAGGTGTGATCACATCTTGGAGATGTAGTCACATATTGACAAGCCGGGAGAGTTGGGTGTCAAAGTCTTGAGAAAGTTGGTGGTTCAATCACTTTCTAAGTCACATAGTGAGTTCCTTTGGGACACCTATGAAACAGACTATGACAAGACCCTTAATGATCTTATCTATTTGTTAAGATCAACTTCCTTAAAACTTGATGGACATTGACAATAGTGACACAGGAAATCCAGAAAAGCATTCTCTTCCCAATGGAAAGGGATCGGCCATAGGCAACTCGGTTGACCAAATGGTAAAGAGAAAAGCTAAGTATGTGATAGTCCGGTGTACCATTATCAAAGGGTCCATATGTTTATATTGCCAAAGGAAGGGGCATTGGTTGCGAAGCTGCCAAATTTACCTAAGGATGTTAAAGTCAATAAGTTTGACTCTACTTCAGGTAAAGTCCACTATCTAACTCTGTTAAGTTTCTATTATGAGATTCTTGATACATGATGTGACTGGGTCACATGGTGATGTTTTAAGAATCAAAGAAAAGTGAAGAAACTTAAAGAAAGAATATGTTGAATCTGATGGCGTAGATGGATTTCTATCGCATAGTTTGAAGATCGGATTCTTGAGCTACTTCTTAGGAGTTATGAGATATTGCTTAGGAATAGATAACAACAAGTTTTCATATGGATTGTAAGGATAAGTTTTTCCGCATAGTTTTAAAATAAAAGAAATTTTTTGATTTTATTTATTTTAAAATATCCTTACAATGGCATTTGAGGAAAAATTGTTGCTTATATGATTCCATTAATAGCAAGAGTGGAAATATGAAATTTATTCTTTCATTTGTGGTAATGTCTAAATTTACCAAATAAGGAAAGATTCTCATCACCCAAGTTTCAATTGGACTGGAACTTGGAATCATGCAAGTTGTATAGCATGATGAATGAGAACTTTCAAGTATTGGAAAATTAAGACTAATTACTTGTTCACATGGATGTGTGAGTCAAGTGAAGGACTAAGGGATCGAGTACACAGTCTTGTGCACTGATTAAGTCCACCACAAAAGATTGATAAGACTATTCGACATAGTTTACTAAAGCTCAGTAAATATGATTATACTTACAAGCTTAAGTGTAATTCTGAGACATTGGAAAACGTTCCAATGTATGGCAGAGCGAATAAGAAGAATCAAATTAGGCAGAAGGATAAAAGTTTCTCAAATCTGAAAAGATGGGAGAGTACTTTAGTATCAGTTTTGTGATCATCTTAATGATTAAGAAACCATAGCACAATTAGTTCTCTAAGGAAATCTTAGTGCATTCTTATGACTAAGACGAAGAATCTTGAATTGTTGAAATGGTTAAATCAAGAAGATGAGTCATACTTCGATCTAATACAAGTCTTAGAGTCATACTCCAAGATTGTAACTTGAGTGACATGTCTTAAAGAAGGTTTAAAACACTCGTCAAATGTAAGAGTAAAAGTTTTCTACTCTTGTACATTTGAAATTGGTAAGTTGTGATGTTTTGGATAAAACAAAGACCAACTTAGGCCAATTTTGTGAAGTGTTTGTCTTGATTAGAATCCACACTATCTCTTGAATAACTGACAAGAAAGTCTTATATGTCAAGAGGACAGTGGGAGTCTTAAAGGTCTTAAAAGTCTCAAGAACTAATCAAGAATAAAACCCGAAGTTCTTCACTATCACACGACTTGAGGTTTATAACCTATCGTGTTGACATATTCTATTCCCATTCTAGTTAAAGTTGGCTTTGCATATGAGTTCTTAGAGTTCTCAATGTGTTGCACAACAACTTGGAAGCAATGGCAGGCCCTTGAGCTGCCAGGTGGCAAGAAGTCAAGATTGAGTTCAATCCATATGAGTTTGGATTTGTCACTATCCTTGTCTTGTGACTATGGTTTTGACAATTCACATGGATAAGAACACTTACACCATAAAAATCTAAGTTTCATAAGGTTTTTCTCCGATTCATGAAAATGATGGTGAGGAAACACTTTCACTAAATAGATTTTAGCTAGATAGCAATTGTGATATTTGCATTCTCAAAGTCGTTTGTGGAGCGTGTGTGGTTTACCGGCACACTAACCTGGACTTGTGAGAAGTGGCAAAAAGGTCTAACCATTATGATTATGGAATCCCTCTTCATAGTTGTTTAGACACACAAGTGTGCTATCTAAGGGAAGGTGTATGATTTTGATAAAGTCTTATCAAAACAATCTCGTATCAGAAATCTGAACTTTGGTAAGAAAGTTAACGAAGTATTGATTTCTAGAAGTCCAGCTGATTTCTGAGTACATGTCAAAGCTAGTAGGAGCATAAGTGTTATTCTAATAATCATCATGTTAGTGGGAGCATGATAATTCTGATAAGTATTGCAAGCTAGCAATGTTAATTATAGAAAACAAAAGTTTCAATTGGGAAAGAGTTGTTTTGCTATAATTAAGGGAGAGGAAATTATACTTCATCTCAAATCTATAAGCTTAGATCGTGAGGTTTTAATCATTTAGTCAAGGATATATATGAATTTCATGTTGGAATGACTCAACATAAGGAAATTTTGTATATGAGTCCATTATTTGCGTTCTAAAATTCGATTATGATTACGGCATCCCTTTTCATAATCTGAATTATGAGAACTTGGCAAATTAAAATGGAAATGTTATAGCAAAAGACTGGTTTAGTCTTTATGTGAGACATCATGAATCGATTCCCATATGCTTCGGATATAGGATCGATTACATGTGCTATATTCATCCTTTCTAAAATTTTCCAAATGCCTGGGGCATTAAGAAGGGAAAAGGTTTAGAACTGGATATGACTAAAAGGATTAAACAATTGTCGAGGACAATCTAAGGTTTACCAAAGATTGGGTGCTCAAGGACAGTTGGAAGTATAGTGATAATTCTGGAAGGACCATATTGACATAATCTGGAAGGAGGCAACTCTTGTTCAGAAGTGATAGTCAAAATGGAATCTGGAAATGTTTCAAAGTTAGAATTTTCAATCTGTTTAAGATTAGGATACTTAATGCAAGAAGGATGTTCCCAAGGAGCTGATCTCCTTTGGAATGGTCTGTAATGGTTGTTGTCAAGTCCTTCTGACTTTGTGCATAATCATTACAAGAGGTTCAATGCATATAAGTTTAGAATCTGACAGATTTCAGTAAATGGCATGAATTTGGAATTCTTGCATTTGCAGTAAGGATTTGGGAGTGTGAAAAGAGAATCATTGAAGTTATGTTCAATTGATCTAGTTCACAAAGTAAAGATCATAGACAAACATAGTATGCATACTTGGTGTGTGGCATGACTAGTGTTTAGAAAACATAGTGTACATGCTTGGAACATGGGACAACTATTGTTTTAAATTCAAGAATAAAGTTGATAGCTGACACAGTATACAACGAATAATGTGTAATCATGTGGTGATAAATCAAAGGTGTTTTACTTATGTTCATAGGTTTTGATACCATATTGGATTCAATTATTCTTTTGTTTCATTTTGCATGTTTTGACTTCCCGAATAAACTAGGTTATTCTTCCAGAATGACTAAGTTATTCAAACCATCCACAGTCGGTCATATGTTGGAAGTAGATATGAATTAAGACTGTCATGGGTTGGCTTGTAGAGGTCTAAGGTGTTGGACAAAGGGCTAAAACACTCATGAGTGCTCATAAGTTCTGAGTATTGGATTCAACCCGCGCTCATTGGAATCACTTCATGGATTTTATCACGAGTGATCATGAGACGATAATATCTTATATTCTTCAAACCTAGAGATATGAGTTGTTACTATGAGTTGGTTGTACATTGATTGCACGAAAACGCATTTGGTAACTCAGTGCTATAAAATGTGCCTTTGTGTATGATTCAACAAGTAGTAGAACAAGCCATATGAGTCGAAGTTTATCCATTCCTTTTACCTTCGGGATAAAAGCGATATATGTGGGCCCCTCGATGATTTGATGATGACAAATGGAAGTGCTCGGCCGGGCCAGGACTGATTTGATTTGTTCAATTAGTCAATCGTCATAAATCGGAAATCGGGAAACAACAAATGGACAGAGAGAATGATTATAATCCATGTATCAGTCCATATGATATCTAGAATGGAGGAATATATGATCCCTTATCTAATGGACAAGTTCGTTGACAAGATCAGAGTTCGACAGCGACTTTAAGAGCTACGATTGCCAGTTAGGTTTGAAGTCATACGCAATAATAGTTTTAGACTTATCCAAGTGGGAGACTGTTGGATTAATGTCAAAGTCCATAACTATATTTGGTATGTACTTGACCCGACCCGGCATGGTCCATTTGGGTTGCACTTCACTGACACAATTTATATGGATAATCTTTTGAGAATAGTATGTTTATGATTAATATTAATATATTATATGTTCTAATATATTAATATGGAATCATATTATTTAATTAGTATTGATCAAGAATTAATTTATAATTAATTAAGTGATCAAAAGGAACTAATTAAATATGAACTCTTATGTATATGGAATGGGGCCAAGTTCATTTAGGTTGGGTTAAGCTTTCATGGATAGTCCATGGAGTGTTTAACCCATGGATCCTAGGAAATAAAAGGTCATGGATATTAGGGTTTAACCCTAATCCTCCACACTATATAAAGATGTCCTTGGTTGGTGAAATTGACACTAGTGTGGTACACTAAGAAGGGCTAGCCAATTTCACTAGAGAGAACCAAGTATCCATATTCTCTAAAGTCTTCCAAGGTGTTTTGGTGATTTGTGATTCCATTTGAGGCTTCCACACTATTGGGGCTAAGCTCTTAAAGCTTGAAGACATCAAGCTACATCAAAAGGTATGTCATCTAACTAGCACTTTGTAGTATAAGAACATCATAATATGCTAGATAGGATTAAAGCCTTGGAAAGTTCTTATTTGTGTGTATTATAGAGAAAACATAGATCCAAGGTTTATAGGGTTGCATGTACACCATAGGAATGTTAGAATGCTCATAACCCAACAAGATTGACGAAGACTGGAAAAGGACTCCAGTTTGGAGGCAACTGAAGTGGCTAGCTTGTTAACAAGAGAGTCAAGCTTCTTTTTATTGGAATCAGCAGTTTCCTGTAAAGACTGCAAAATAGAAAAAGTGTCAACAAATAGTTTTTCGACTTTTTCGGTCGCAGCAGCACATGCCTTGGTGGAGGCGTCAATAGCGGCAGTGGCAGAGTTGATAGAGGTTTCATGAGCCTTGGTAAACATATCAACAGTCCCCTGAATAGCAGCCTCTGAGATAGTAGAGTGTGAGGAAGAAGAGGAGGAAGCAATGAGAGAATCTATTTTCTCATGAAGCTCCTTGAGATGCTTCTTGGTGACTGGAGCATCATCATCATCATCACTTTGCATTTGATATGGACTGTAATAGACTGAGTCAAATGTCATGTCCTCTCCTCCCAGAAAAGGGTCTTCATTACCTGCTGAGTGAGCAGGAGATGAGGGTGATGGTGGAGTCTCGGTTGTGGAAGTAGGTTCGGGTACGGATGTATGTTCGGTAGTGGGAGTGGGTTCGGGTGCTGAAGTAGGAGCCCCCGTATCAGATACGTTGGTTCTAACTCCCGCGGTGGTTGTTGTCGTAGCTTCAGTGAAAATGGGAGGTGGTACAGGGATAGAAGTGGGTGGTATTTGAGTAGTGGAGGTTATGGGGGGAATGGAAATAGAGATGGAGATTGGGGGAGGAGAGACAGGTCGAGTGGAAACATGTACCTCAGGGGTAGGCGAACGTGGAGGAGTGTTACCACGTAAGGACTCTTCAGAGTCTAAACTCTCTTCCTCAGATTCACTGGAGGAGGAGGCAAGAATAATCTTTCGCCTAGGTTGAGTCTTCCTCTTCTTTGGTGGAGGAGATTGAGCTGCTTTGGAGGGTTTGCGTTTCTTCGGAGAAGGACTTTTCGCTCCTTTGACAACCTTCTTGTCTTTTCCCTTGTCATTCTTCTTTCCCCTAGGAGTAGGCCGATCAGCATCATGAATTGATTAAATCATGTCAGGAGTGAGCTCTCTAGGACCAGAGCGACGAAACTCCTTGTAAGTCCTGATGATCCGGTTGTCACTTGGAACATCCCCATACATTGACTCAGGGATTGAGCCAATAAACTGAAACTTAGAGGAATTAGAGACAATTATCTTCGTTGTATGGAAAGTACCTATCGAAGAAAGTGGAGAATCAGCAACAATTGGAACGTGATACTTGTCCATCACCCACTTTGCGACCAGCGTCCTGAATCGGGCATAGGAGATCTCTGAATGGCGAGAGGTAGACGCTAGACTCTGAATCAGATACTGCCATAGAACCGACCCATAGTCAAGGTTGATGTCGTGGTACAGACCATAAAGAATGGTCATAAACAGACGACTCGCCCCGTCTGAACCTGCACTTCGTTCTGATAGCCCCTTGAACAAGACGGTGAAGAAGCTGTTCCACTGAGGAGGTAGGCAAGATTTATTGAATTTGGTCACCGTCGTCAGAATTTCAGTGTATCCCATGTTATAAAACATGGAAAACAACTGTCCCACTGGGATGGATTCAGGGTTAACCCTAGATTCATCGGGTGCAAACCCTAAAAGCGAACAGAATCGCTGCTTGGAGATGGAGGCTTTGTGATCAAGAATGTCGAAGAAGATTCGATCGACAGACTTGTCACAGTGGGCTGCGGAGAATATTTGCAAGAGACACTCCATTGGAACTGTTTCGACCTTGGTGAGAGCTGGAACTAGCAGAGAATACTTGAGACATTCCATGATTGGAAACATGAATGCATCGTAAACTTGAGGAGTGAGGTCGATAATCAAACTTTGTTGAGGACGGATTGGCAGAATGTGAGAAGTAGCATGAACTGATGATGAGTACGCCATTGAAGAGAATAATTTGGGAGGGATGATGAACAGTAGAAGAATCAAAGCTTTTCTTGCTCTCTGAAGGTTTGGTGCAGTAAAGAGGTAAATTATGGTAGAAATTACCTTTTATACCGTGGTGAGAAGAGAGAGAAAAATCTGTTCCCAAATTTTCAAGGGAAATGTGAAGATTTTCCTTAGGTGATTGACGCGTGACAGTTTAGAGCCCCGATGATTACGTAGGAGAGAGAAAAACTATCCCGTTTCACACGCCTTCCCATCAGGCGCCGTTTGAAATGTCAAAAACGGTTCCACTTCACACGCCTTCCCATCAAGCGCCGTTTGAAATAGAAAACCGATTGGACTTTCGGCTGAGTCAGCAACTTATCCCTTTAGAGTGAGCTGTCGTCATAAAGCTAATTAACCACGTGTAACATTGTGAGCCACATCTCTTTTATAACGTTAAATCCCATAGCCAAAAACTGCTTTTAAGTAATGAAACCAGAATATGGAAAATCAAAAAGATTTTCGTGCATAGAGTGTAGAAGAAAAGAAATAAAGCAATACATATGTGGGAAATTGTGATGTCAATAAAGACACGAAACAATAGATCCCGGGCACGAATCTCTTCCTTCAAAGTCAAGAGAGACCTTAAAGTGTTTGTGTGGTTTCCCGTTGAATTACGATCAAAAACTTATGAAGAAGTGTTGAAAGGCATCTTTTAATAAGGCTAATGTGGGTGGCTTTCGCTTCAGTTCAAAGTTCCTGATCTTGACATAAGACAGAAATCGACTGAGGTACTTGTGAGACCAATGAAGTCTGTTGAACAAGTAGGTGTGAAGAGAATTTAAGTGGCATGTGTAAAATACTTTTAGGTGAAATCTCAAAAAAAAAAAAAAAAAAAAAAAAAAAAAAACTGGATTCTAAGGGAAGAAATGTTATGGGATTTAACAATTTCGTAAGAATCACACAAAAAGAAAATTTAGAGATTTCAAGGTACGGCCCCATGGGTGACTTCGTTAATTCATTAGTGAAAACTAGAGCAAATTTAATTGTTCACCGTCAATGCATAGTAGGTATTGAATTATGGGTTTCACTTAGCACGTAGTGGCACGAAGCTAAGATCATAAACACAGAAATTGTGTAACCATAAACCTCAGTGGTAATTACTGAGAGTCTCAAGGGTTACTTATATGAGGCGAATATGATGGAGAAAAGTATTGGAGATGGTGTAAAGAAACCAAAGTACCTCTGCTGTAAAATAGGGACCAAGCAGAAAACTCTTATCTCATGTGAGAAGAGAGTAAGGTAGCTCATGATTAGAATAAATATAAAAGCCTAATTGGGAAGACAAGGTTTGTATATACCAAGTCAGTAAGGCTATTATTCAGAATCAGGTGAGGCTTTAGACACATACAGCAGCATGCTTCCAGGGACACTTAACTATTAAAAATGTGAGAACAAGAATTTCTCCACAATTATCCACAAAAAAATATTAACGAACACAAGCAAACAAACAAAAAAAATGTTTGTAGAGTTTTTGATTTAAAGAGAAAAACAAAAAAAAAATTGGAGTTTTTGATTTAAAGAAAAGAACAAAAAAAATATTGTTGGAGTTTTTTATTTAAAGAAAAGAACAAAAAAAAATAAATAATAAAAAAACTTTGGAACGGAACCCGAAATAGACCGAACGCTCGGTTCATTTCGGTTAAAAAAAACTTTGAAAAAGAAAGAAAGAAATGAGAAATAAGAGTACAAAAAGTTTACAACCAAAAGTTTACCACCAAAGAAACTACCTTTAAGTGAGAAGCGAAGATAAGAGAATAGGACCGAACCCGAGCGCTCAGTTCATTTCGGCACTCACGGGAACCGAACCCGAACGTTCGGTTCATTTCGCTTCCAACTTTTAGTTTTGAGAAGTAGTTTATGGTACTGACTCTGATTCCATCATACCTAGCCCTTGTAGAATTTTATTGAAACTTGCTTCAGGAAAAGCTTTAGTGAAGATGTTAGCCAGTTGATCAGTAGTTCGAACAAAATGAATCTCTACGTTTCTGTCTTCTACGTGATCTTTAATGAAGTGATACCTCAATGCGATATGTTTGGTTTTGGAATGTTGCACTGGGTTACGACAGATCCTAATTGCACTTTCTGAGTCACAATATAGTGGGATCTTTTTCATATTGAGTCCATAATCCCGGAGTTGACTTTGGATCCAAATCACTTGAGATGTGCAAGAAGCGGCCGCAATATATTCTGCTTCGGCTGTAGACAGTGAAACACATGTTTGTTTCTTAGATTGCCAGCTTACCAACTTCCCGTCGAGGAATTGACATCCTCCTGTGGTGCTTTTCCTGTCTAAACCACATCCTCCAAGGTCTGCATCTGAGTAGGCTTGAACAAAGAACCCTGAGTTTGAGGGATACCAGAGACCGAGAGAGGTGGTTCGCTTCAGATATCGGACTATGTTTTTCACTGCTAGCATGTGTGGTTCACGAGGATTCGCCTGAAACCTAGCACAATAATACACAAAAAACATTATATCAGGCCTGCTAGCTGTGAGGTACATCAGGGAACCAATCATTTGTCGATAAAGCGTTATATCAACTGCCGATTTTTCCAAGGATGGTGTGAGTTTGGTGCCGAACGCCATTGGAATTTTGACCTTTGAATCTCCCATCATGCCAAATTTAGCAAGAAGAGTCTTGGTATATGCTTCCTGGTTGATAAAGATGCCTTCGGGTCCCTGTCTAATGTTTAAACCAAGGAAAAAGTTAATCGGACCCATTGAGCTCATTTCAAATTTAGTCTCCATCAGCTTTCTGAATTCAGCTGTTAAGCTAGGATCGTTGAGCCAAAGATGATATCATCGACATAGATTTGAACTATCATAAGGTGGTTACCTTCCCTCTTTCAAAAGAAGGTTGGGTCAACCGAACCTTGTTTGAATTTAGACATCTTTAAGAACTTAGTTAGTGTTTCATACCATGCCCTAGGCGCTTATTTCAGACCATAAACTGCCTTTTCTAGAATGTAACAGTGATTTGGATGCTTTTCATTCAAAAAACCTGGAGGTTTCTCCACGTAAACCGTTTCTTCAAGTTCTCCATTCAGAAAGGCGCATTTCACATCCATTTGGTAGACCTCGAAGTTCTTGTGTGCAGCGTAGGCAAGAAATATTCGAACAGATTCCAGCCTTGCTACTGGAGCAAATGTTTCTTCGTAATCAATTCCTTCTTCCTGGCAGTATCCTTTCACCACAAGACGAGCTTTATTTCGAATCACATTACCCTCCTTGTCCATTTTGTTTCTGAATACCCATTTGAGACCAACGAATGAGGCATCTTTAGGTGTTGGAATGAGGCGCCATACCTTGTTTGTTTCAAATTCAGTGAGTTCATCTTGCATAGCCTGAACCCAATCAGAATGATCAAGAGCAGTATTGACGGTCTTCGGCTCAACTTTGGATACGAAGGAATTATACATGTAGAACTCTACTTTGGAAAATAGGGAGGTTTGCTTTGCCTTCACTTGGGATCAGGTCAGGACCTTTTCAGATACATTACCCACTATCTGAGATACAGGATGATCTCTGGTCCATTTAATGAGGGGAGGATAGTTTGGATCATAGGATGGATCCAATTCGGCGTTGACCATTTCTTCCAATTCAGATTGACTATCGTCATCATAGAACATATCAGAATTCTCCCCCTCGACTGATGATGAATCATTTGGATTTTCAGGTTGGTTCAGACTTTCGGATGCAATAGAAATCTCAGGTGTAGCCGGACTGTCGGGTGCTACTGGACTTTCGGGTGTAGCTAGGCTTTCGGGTGCTACAGGACTTTCAGGTGCTACAGGAATGGAATTCTCCCCCTGAAAGTGTGAGTTCGGTTGATTTGAAGAAAATAGATTTTCCTCCTCAACTAAAGTGTCGTGCTGAGGAGGTTCGTTTCGAACCTGGTCTCCTTCTCCCATTTGTTTGGTTGCATCTTCGATAATCTGCTTCAGATGATCGATTTTGTTGTCTGCCGCCTTAGCTTCTGAGAGAGTGGCTTTCTCAGGTTCATTGAACAGGTCTACAAACTGATCAAATAAATTAGCAATCGTGGCTGTGACTTGACCTGTTTGAGAGAAAATCTCTCCAATTGCTTCTTCAGTAGTCTTTAGCTTCTTGACGTAACTTTCATCGAAATTCACATAATAGGTTTCTTCAATCTTTCTAGAACGCTTATTTAAAACCCGGTATGCTTTTCAAGTAAGAGAATATCCCAGAAAAATTCCTTCGTCAGCTTTAACATCAAATTTGTTACGATGTTCTTTGGAGTTGAAGATGAAGCACCGTGAACCGAACAAATGGAAGAATTTTACGTTCGGCTTCCTGTTATTGATGATCTCATAAGGAGTGAGAGAGAAACGCTTGTTGAGATAAGACCTATTCTGCGTAAAACATGCTGCATCAATAGCATCAGCCCAGAAATATAAGGGAAGAGAAGCAAAACTTAGCATAGTTCGGGCCGCCTCACACAAGGATCGGTTTCGCCTTTTGACAATACCATTTTGTTGAGGCGTGTAAGGGGCTGAGAAGTTATGACTGGTTCCTTTTTCTGCCAAAAAGTTTTCGAATTCTTTGTTCTTGAATTCCAGTCCATTGTCGCTCCTAATGTTTCGAACGACTTTTCTCAGTTGCACTTCAACCTGCTTGATAAACATCTTTAGCTTAGAAGTGGCCTCAGATTTGTGCTTCAGAAAGAATACCCATGTAAAACATGAGAAATCATCAACAACAACAAGAATGTACTTGCTACCGCCAATGCTCTCGATTGATGATGGACCACACAAGTCAATGTGAAGCAACTCAAGTGGTTCAACAACTTTTGTGTTTATAATTGATGGGTGAGTTTGACGACTTTGTTTCCCCATTTCGCATGCAGCACATAAGTGTTCTCGATCAAACTTGAGCAATGGAAGACCCCAAACATGACCTCCGGTGACAAGCTTGTTGATGTCTTTGAAGTTGAGATGAGAGAGCCTTCGGTGCCACAACCAGCTTTCGTCAGAATGAGCTTTGGACAAAAGACATATGGCTGGATTTCCTTTGATTGGTCTGAGATTCAGAGGAAACATTTCGCCTTTTCGATCTGATTTGAGAATGACCTTGTTGGATTTCTTCTCTATAATCTCTGAACCTTCGTCGTCGAATGATACTTTGAGACCGGTACCACCCACTAGTTGAGATACACTAATGAGATTATGCTGCAATCCTTCTACGTATGCCACCTTTCTTATCGTGAAGTCTCCATTGGTTATCATCCCATAACCCTTTATCGTTCCATAGGAGTTGTTACCAAACTTGACATTGCCACCATTTTGAAGTGATCGAAACTCCCTTAACTCTTCCTTCCTTCCTGTCATGTGACGTGAGCCGCCACTGTCAATGTACCATTCTCGTCAAACTGCTCGTCACTAATAACCTGCAAAAATTAAACAGATTTAGGAACCCAAAGTTTCTTGGGTTCACGTGAGCCTTTCACAGGAACAGGAATAGTAAGAGAAACATCAACAAGATATGTTCGTGTTATTAATGTTGTTTCATCTTTTCTTTTAATAGTAAACACTTTGATTTTGTTAGAATCAGTTGCAGGTGTTTTGGATTCAGATTGCTTTTTGGATTCAGATTCTGGGGTATGGACTTTAGACTGCTTTCGGTCTTCCTTGACTGAGGAAATCTTCGTTTTTCCTTTCAAGTTCGTTGATGATCTTGAATTTTGTGTGGAGACTGAATTGGGTTTAGAAGAGGGTTTAGAATGAGAAGAATTAGAGAAAGAGAATTTATAATGAGAGTTTTTCCTGACTTGAGGTTCGATATGACCCTTTCGTTTATGGTCATTAGAGGGACCGAACCTGGACCTTCGATAGCTGCTCGATGATGAGCCGAAGTTGGATTTTTGGTTGTTGTTGGTTGGTGGTCTGAAACTTGGTCTTTTATTATAAAAGCTTGATGGACTAAAATCAGGTCTTTGTCTGTTATTACTTGGCGGACCGAAACTAGCTTTTCGGTTGATGCTGCTTTCAGGACCGAACCTATCCTTTCGGTTCTGTGCTTCGTGTGGCCTGAAAGTCTTTCTCTCTTACTTAGAATCTTTATCATGGTAAGAATAATGAGGATTTTGAGAGCGCCAAAATTGCTTTCGCTCTGAGAGATTTTTCTTGTATCTAAGATTTCTCTGCTGCTTTTGATTTTTCACCTGTTTCGGTTGTTTGTGGATATTGGCTTTTTGTTTCAGCTTCTTGGCAGCCGGTTCACTTTTCATAGATGAGGATTCGCTTGTGGAGGTGACTTCTTCTGCAGGAATTTCTTTTGTGCCACTTGTACTTGGTACGTTGAAGTTGGTAGGCTCATTCAGCGGCTCAGGGACATATCTACCATTGGTCTTCCAGGATGTTCGCTCCGACAGACCAACCGTTTCATCTGCATTGTCTATGGGTGCTGACCAGAAAAACTCATCATAGCCATCTGCATTATCTTCGTTCACTATGGCAATGAGTTCGGCTGTTTGATGTTCGATTACTCCTGTGACCTTATACACCTGATTGGGAGTAGTTCTAACCTTCTGAAACACAACAACTGTTTCTTTAAGGGTTGGGGACTTAGTTTTGGACAAACGAGCGAATTCCACAGAATTTTCAGAAATCATATTTTGTGGTTTTCGGGTTCGCTCTTGACAAACTCAGAACAATCGACTTCAACCTCTACAGAAATTTCAATCATATCATCGTCCTCATCAAGTTCAGATGTGTTTTCAACATCAATTTTGTTTTCTGAACTTAAATTGGTACTCAATGAGTCGAATTTTTGTATGGTTTCGGTCTTGAGTTTCAGCTTATCATTTTCATCCAGAATATTTTTAAGCATGTCCTTATGATCTTTGGACTTTATAAAAGATTCAATTTTGTCCAGACCATACATATAAGTGGGATTCACATCATCGGAAGATACAACACTTTCACAGTTGTATGCTTCAGCATCGATTTCATCCTCCTTAAACTCAAGGAAGGGTAGAATCATGCGATGTATCTTCTGCCCTATTTCACAATTTAGATGCAGTTGAGTAATGTTAGCATAAAGTCTTTTAGCGATCAAACAAAAAACATTCCTTTGTTCTAACAATTTCAAATTGTCTCTTTTCAAATAAATGTTTTCATCCCTAGACTTAATTAGCTCCGACTCCTTCTGCTCAATCCATATCCTTCGCTCCTCACTCTTGGATGACACCCTGCTTATTTGGTCAGTCAGGTTAGAATTTGTGACTCGAGTTTGAGTTAAACAACTATCTAGATTTGAAAGTCTTGAATTCAAGTTATTTAATTCCTTTTCATATGATTTTTGTGGAATTTTAAACGAAACAAAAACAGATTGTACCTTCTTGATCAGTTCATCAAGTTCACTGATCTGCACACTGAGAGGTTTTTCTGTAAAGCATAAGTTCTCTCGCTCCTTGGCCTCGTCATTTCCACCATCAGTATTATATCCCCTCATCTGAGATACGTCAGTCACCATCAGACATTTTCCACTGCTTTCACCACCTCTTGCGACATAAGCCTTTCCATGAGAAGGCTTTCTCACCTCATCATCTTCTGAGTCAGTCGACCACACCTGTACGCCACCGAACTCGTCATCCTCTGCTGAACCCTGCACAATAAGAGCATTTATAGAAGGATTAGTGCCAGCCTTCTTCCTATTTATTTCTTCCAGTCTTTTTATAAGACTTGCTTCTTCATCTTTCTCTTCGTCTTTCTCAGCCATCTTCTTCAGCATGCAATCCTTTGCATAGTGATTCTTTCCCCCACAGTAGAAGCAACTGACACCAGATTCAGCTTCACCCTTAGCTTCCATTTACGACTCCTCAACTTACGGTTCATCTTTTACTCTTTCGGAACTATAGCTTCCTTGCCAATTACGATTTTTGTTGGAAGGAAACTTTTTCTTGATAAACTTTCTGGGATTTGACACCATTAAAGCATAATCTTCGGCTGTCAGGTCGTGATCTCCCAGATTAAGATCCTCTTAATCTTCTTCTACACTTTTACCCTTGGATAAGAGCGCCAGAGACCCTAGACTAGAAACCACGCTCTTCTGTTGCAGCACTATCTTTTCTTGGGATTTCAGAATTCCCACCAGTTTCGCCAGCGAGTAAGATTTGAACTGTTCGTGTGCTTTGACTGTTGACACAACAGCTCTCCATTCGGATCTTAGACAATTCAGAAAAGTAACCTTCTGTTCAATAAGCTTCCTTTCAATATCATGTTTGATCATCTTGTTGAGAAGATGATTGAAGCGATCAAACGTCTGTGTAACAGATTCATCAGGGCTTTGCTTGAACTCTCCAAATTCAGACAGGAGAAAGGTCTGAATTGAGTGCTCCAGATCTTCATCTGTAGAATATAGCTCTCGCAGTCGATCACAAATTTCTTTAGCAGTACTGCAGGAACTTACCAATCTAAACGTGTCAGATTGAAGAGCGAATCGAATCAGTCTCAATGCTTTGATGTTGCACTAAAACTTCTCCTTTTCGTCCTGAGCAACATCTTTCACATCTTTTAACAAATCATTATACTCCTTTTGAGTTTTAATAATTCTGGATGTTCCTGAATGAGCAAATGGTCCAGACACAATGGCTTCCCATATCAGATACCCATTATCTTTAGATCCAATGACGTAGTCTTCGAAATGATGCGCCCAAACCTCGTAATCTTGAGTGTAGAGAATTGGAATCTTGGTTGTAGATCCTATATTGTTCGAGATATTGATAGGATTGGATTGAGAATCGTCCATGCTTGACCGTTTAACCTGTTGCAAGATCAGAATTGTAATACGTAATATTAGGGCAAGACGAATAAATAATGAGATACGTCAATTATGGAGTTACGGCTCAATAAATATCAGTAAATGCGAAATAAACCCTAATCACTTCTTTCACAGAAGAGATGTTTATGAATTACACAGCCTCCTGCTCTGATACCAATTGATGATTTTAAGAAACTCTTTGATCGTTTAGATCTTATAACAGGTAAATCACGAAAGCGAAAAACAACAATATCAAACACAAGAATGAATCTGAATATGTCGAATGATTCAATTGATTCAATCCTCAGCAGAGCTCGATCAAGAACTTCCGCTGTAGAGGATATTAGGGTTACAAAAGATAAAGATCAAAATACTTGACAAAATAATTTCCAAATCTTACGTCCTAGGATGCATGCAAGCACCTATAAATACAAAACCCTATAAAATAACTCACGGATGGACAGGCCCATACCGGAGACTAAATGGACTAAATAGCGAGCCCAAGACGCAACGCCTTCTGGACCTAACACAAATGATGATATTAATCAACTCACTAATGACTTTTCAAATCTTAATAAAATTCATCAATCAAAGCAAAGCACTTTCGGAAAAAATCCAAAACCAACCATAAGAAATTATTGGAATAGACCCTTTCTTCCAGATGTTCAACTTGAAGAACGAACTTTTCAATTTGATCGTTCTCAATATGATGGTAATTCTGTTTATGAATGGAATATTGATGGTCATTCTGAACATCAAATTATGAATATTGTACAAGAAATGACTATGGCTGCTAATGCTTATAAATCTCATAATAATACTCAACTCCAAATTGTAAATATTATTACTTCTGGTTTTACTAGCAGTCTTAAAGGCTGGTGGGATTTCTATATTTCACAAGAATAAAAAGATTATATTTTATCTGCTAAGAAAACTATTATAAAACAAGAAAATAATCAACAAATACAAACATTTGAAGATGATATGGTTAACACTTTAATTTTTGCTATTATCAAAAACTTTGTAGGAGATCCTACTACTTTTCAAGAAAAAACTTCAGAAATTTTAATGAATTTACATTGCAGAAAACTTACTGATTTTAGATGGTATAAAGATAATTATCTTGTTAAAGTTTTTTCAAGAGCTGATTGTAAAGAGTCATATTGGAAAGAACGTTTTATTATTGGCCTTCCAAAACTCTCTGCAGAAAGAGTTAGACAAAAATTAAGAGAAAATTTTAATAATACCATCCCTTATCAAAATTTAACTTATGGAGATTTAATAAACTATATTAATAAAGAGGGATTAGCAGTTTGTGCTGATCATAGGTTTAAAGAAAAACTCAACAAAGATAGAATTAACAGTAAAAATGAATTGAGAAATTTTTGCCAACAATATGGTTATCAGCCCTTGAATGGTCCGTCTACTTCAAAATCTAAAGTATTTAAGAAAAGATCTTCAAAATATTTCAGGAAAAAGAAATATAATCTTCCAGAAAATTATAAAAAGGGCAAAGATTACGCTTCGAAATCTAAAAAACCTTATAGACTAAATTATAAAAAATCTAAAAGAAAATCAAAAGATATTATTATTTGTCATAAATGTGGGCGTAATGGTCATACAGCTAATAATTGTTATGCTAAGACAAAAATAAATGAGTTAAATGTCTCTGAAGACTTGAAAGAACAAATAAGAAAAAATATTTTAAATACTGATTCAGATTCCGATGAAAGTATTTCTGACTTTCAAACAAATGATTTAAATATTCTCGAAAATACTACTTCAAGTTCAGAAGATTCTGATATTTGCGAGTGTATTGGTAAATATCACTATAATAATATAATCAATGTAATTACTAGTATCTCCATTAATGTTCTTTCACAAGATGATAAAGATCTTTTAAACTCTCTTGATTCTATAAAAGATAAAAATATCCAAGAATTGCTAATAAAACAGATGCTTAATAAAACTAATAATATAACTCCTTCTAATAATGAAAATTTTAATTTAAAAAATATATACGAAAGATTTACTGAAGCAAAACCAATTTCTATGCAAGAACTTCAAGAAGAATTAAAAATAGTAAAACAAGAAATAAAAGAAATAAAAAATAAAATTTTAATTTTAGAAAAGGAAAAACCTTCTACTTTTAAAAACAAAAATATAGAAATTAATAACGAAGAAGAAAATAAAATTGAAAATGTAACTATTGGTAAACTTATAAATAATCAAGTTTCTCAAAAATGAAACACTCAAATTACTTTAGTCAATGATAATTTTAAAATCAACCTAACTGCTTTAATTGATAGTGGTGCTGATATGAATTGTATTCAAGAAGGAATTTTTCCTACACAATTTTATGAAAAAACTACATCTAGACTTACTGGTGTCGGAGGTACAAAATTAATTGTAAATTATAAAGTTTATGATGTTCATATTTGTAATGACCAAGATTACTGTTATAAAACTCACCTAATTTTAGTAAAAGATCTCTCTTCTCCTTTAATTCTAGGAACGTCTTTCATTACAAAACTATATCATTTTATGGTTCATGGTGATGGTATAAGAACTAATATTTTTGGAAAGGAAATTATATTTAAATTTTGTGAACCTCCTCTATATTCAACGATTAATGTCCTTAATTATAAAACGCAACAAGCCAAATATCTTATTAACGAAATAAATAATGTTCGAATAACTAATCAATTAAATGATAATAATATTCAAAATAAAATAATAGGTTTAAAATTAAAATTTGAAAAAAATGTTTGTTCTAATATTCCTAATGGCTTTTGGAATAGAAAGCAACATATTGTAAAACTACCATATATAAAAAATTTTAATGAAAAGAATATTCCTTCAAAATCTAGAGTCATTCACATGAATAATGAATTAGAAAGTCATTGTAAAAATGAAATTCAGGATTTAATAAATAAAAAACTCATAAGACCTTCTAAATCACCATGGTCTTGTTCATCATTTTATGTCATGAATGTCGCAGAATTAGAAAGAGGATCACCAAGATTAGTTATCAATTATAAACCTTTAAACAAAGTTTTAGAATGGATTCGTTATCCTATTCCTAATAAACGAAATTTGCTAAAAAAAGCTTTATGATTCAAAAATATTTTCAAAGTTTGATATGAAATCAGGATTTTGGCAAATACAACTTCATGAGGAAGATAAATACAAAACCGGTTTTAATGTTCCCTTTGGGCATTTTGAATGGAATGTAATGTCTTTTGGATTAAAAAATGCTCCTTCTGAATTCCAAAATATTATGAATGATATCATAACTCCTATAAGTAGTTTTGCTATTGCTTATATTGACGATGTCCTAATTTTTTCAAAATCAATTGATCAACATTTTAAACATTTAAATCAATTTCATGATTTAATTTATCAAAATGGTTTAGCTGTCTTTGTAGCAAAAATGCATTTATTTAAAAATGAAATTCGTTTTTAGGACATGATATTGTCAAAAACACTATTAGACCTATTACAAGAAGCTTGCAATTTTCTACTAAATTTCCTGATGAAATTAAAGATAAAAAGCAACTTCAAAGATTTTTAGGATGCTTAATTATATCCATGATTTTTTCAAAGATTTAGGGATCATATGTAAACCGCTTTATAATCGATTAAAAGACAATCTTGAACCATGGACTTAAAAACATACATATATAATTAAATATATAAAACAAAAGGTCCCTACTTTGCCATGTTTAAATTTACCTCATTCCGATGCCAAAATCTTAGTTGAAATCGATGCTAGTGATATTGGATTCGGAGGAATTTTAAAACAAAAATTTGTTAATTCAATTGAAGAGCAATTGGTTCGATATTACTCTGGTGCATGGAATGATACACAGAAAAATTATTCAACTGTCAAAAAGGAAATTTTAAGCATTGTTTTATGTATTAAGAAATTTGAAGATGATTTATGTATGAAAAGTTTTTTATTAAGAATAGATTGTCAATCTGCAAAAACTATTTTGGAAAAAGATGTAAAAAAATATTATTTCCAAGCAAGTTTTTGCTCGTTGGCAAGCCCTCTTAGGTAACTTTGATTTCGAAATACAATTTATAAAGGGAGAAAATAATTCGCTTCCTTACTTTATTTCTCGAGAATTTTTGCAGGGAAAATTAGTTCGTCGTCCTCTTCCAAACATGATGACAAGAAGCCAATCTCTCAAAATCTTGTTCCAGTCTCTCAAAAGCTAGTTCCATTTCAAAATCAAAATCGTTTTTCTCATTTAACTCCTACTTCTAAGAATTTACAACTTTATTCTAATATCCTTCAGTCAAAGCTTGTTACTCCAAAAGTTACTTCAACCGACACAATAAGCCCTTTTGCAAAACCTATCACTCCTCAAATTCAAAAATCTATTACTCCTAGCCCTTCTACAAAAACTCCTTATGTTCTTAATCCAAATTTCCTAAGAGTTCAAATTCTTGAAGATTTTCAAATCCATAAGTTACACCAAGGTTTTCATATTCTCACAAATCACCTCTTTGGACAAGGGAAAACCTTTTATGTTGATTCGTATAAAACCCGAGAATATTATCAAGCTATTCTGCAAGAATCTGGTTTAGTCAATTTTGTTCATCGTTCTAATTCTATAGAGGGAAACATTGATTTTAGCAAAGCTCATATTATCAAAATCATTTCTCTAGAAAGTTGGGTTCCAAACCTTCACTCTGAAAAACCTCTTATAAGTTATCCTGCTTATCCCAGATTTTCTTACTATGATTATCAAGACGCCTGGACTAAGGCATTCTTTATTCGGAATTATTCACATTCATGGTTTATCTTTTTTGATTTGAACTTCAATTGTGAATATCCAAGATGGTTTATCACTTGGTACAAATATATGGGTATTCTTCCAAATTGTTTACCAAAAGAAATTTACACTGGATATCTCAAATTTAAAGAATTGTTTATTCAAAAAATTCCAGAATTTGAATACATGTTACAATTCACCATGATATTTAAAGTTCCATGGATAATGTCTTGGACTTTTCATTATCAAGAAGCAAAGGATTCCTCTCCTCCCTGGCTTAATCGCCAATTTCGCTCAAAATGGTTGGATAAAATGAAGATTTCTCAACCCAGTGAACAAGCAGTAATTAAACATTATCAAGAAATATATATTCAAAAACCAGAAGTTGAAGCCACTTTTATCAACAGTCTTCCCAAAAGTGATGTGGATCTAATTGCAAGAATTAAAGATGCTGCTACATCTTCCCCTGAAGAACTTCAAAAATTACTTCAAGAAATTCGCCAAACTCCATCAGTTTCTGACAATTCTCCAAAATCTATAAAGAATGATTTATTTGAAGACGCTCAAGACCCTTTTGATGATCCTTATGAAGAATAAGAAATCATTATCCATAAATTTGATGTAATACTTTAAATGAAGGATATTTCGTTTCTTCTATTATCAAAATTTCGTTTTTCAAATACGAATGCATGTATACTATGTATGTATTCATGTATTTATGTATAAACAAATTTTATCAAAATTATTATCAAATCTATAATCAATAATGATATGAAGACAAAAAACTTTAGAAGATGCTCTATAATGGCTTGCTTTATCAAAAGAAGATGGTCATTGATTACAAACGACAATTGTTTCAAAAGATGAATGACAACCACTTACAAGTAATTATTTTTATTGATTGGTCATGGGTTCTTACGGCAAAAAAATATCACTAGCTGATTTCAAGACTTTGAAGACTCCAATATGATTATAAATAGAGACTATCCTTTAGTTGAACACACAAGAAAAAATTCATTCTCTAAAAAATGTTCATCCCATGTCTAAAAACTCTCCAAGAGTCTCTCTTTCTACTAGTAGATGTTTAAAGTCTTTAGATTTTCAAATAATTCTTTCTCCAGAAGTATGTACTGATTGTAATTCAAGCTTAATTCAAGAATGTACTATCTAAAATATTTTATCGTTGTATTGTTTTTATTTCTCTATGATAATTTCATTTCGAGTTATTCTAACTATTAATTCTACAAGGTTTGAAACTTTTGTTAAAATAGTACTCGTTTTTAATAATCAAATTAATCAAATTCATGCTTAAATCATTTAATTATGTCTAACAAAATCTTGATGAATTGTATTCCTAATAGAAATATTCTTTTAAAAATACAGCAAATCCAAGAATCTATAAATAACTCTGAGCAAAATCTTAAAGATTCTTATAAACTTACTAATCAAGGTACAGGTTTAAACTATAATCATATTCATGATGCTAGACGGTTCATAAGAGCAAGTATTAAAATTCGTTACAAACAGATACGTTATCTAAAAACAAAAGTATTTGTTTTCTAAAATTAAAATTGATAATTACTCGCGTAAAAATGGACAAACAGATACGTTATCTAAAAACAAAACTATTTGTTTTCTAAAATTAAAATTGATAATTACTCACGTAAAAATGGTATCAGAGCCAAGCAATGTTTTTGGGGTGGTTATGCATGATATATTTACTTCAAATTTATTTAATATTGGTTTATAAAGAGAGAGAGGATAATTATAATTGTTGAATATTCCCTAATTATATTCATATGTACACACTACCATATATATATATATATATATATATATATATATATATATATATATATATATATTATATTGATATTCTATGATAGGATATTAAGGCAAGATATCCATTATATATAGTGTTTATCCTTAATTTTTAGTCAACACCATGACTAGGTACACAATTGCCCTAGACTCCTAGAAGAGTAACAGCGACGTGTAATAATTATCAATATTTATACGAACAGAGTAACGACGGCGTATAATAATTATCAATATTTATACGGGCAGAGTAACGACGACATATACTAATTATCAATATTTATAAGGCCAGAGTAACGACACCGTATACTAATTATCAATATTTATATGGGTAGAGTAATGCTGACATATAATTGTTATCAATATATACAGGTAAAGTAACGATGACATATACTAATTTTTAATATTTATATGGGCAGAGTATGTACTAGACGTAATATTAATCCTATGATTTTGACAAAATAACGATAAAATATAATATCTAATATTTTAAGTGGTCAGAATAACGATATAATATATATTTTATGAAATTAACGTTTATAATGCAACGATATCTAATGATTTGTAGTAAAATAACACGTATCCCCCTCCCCACCCCATAATTTTATAAAACGATGGAAAAATGGGAGGTGAACTCAACTTTGAAATGTGCTTTAATCGATGTTTGATTTTGCCCAAAATTGGCCATAGGCTCGTGATTAATTTGGTTTGTGGAAAATGAGAAACTCCAAAATAAAAATAAAAGAAAATAAAATTGAAGTGAAAAAGAAAAATAAAATGAAACGTAAAAAGAAAGGAACAGAGGAATCAAATTTGAGGAGTATGATTCAAATTCTCTGTATAGAAATTGAATTGCTCTTCGTCGTTTTTTTATAGATGTGAGAAAATAAAGTGCCCAGTGCATTTTAGGATGCGAGTCGCACACCGGCGGCATGACTCATTTCGTTGTGCGACACGTGTCCGCTAATGGTCTGCGTTGCCCCCTTTTAGAAGCTTATGCACGCTGCGCATCAAAATTGCCGGTTCTTATACAATCTGCAACTTCTTTATATGAGTTTTGTTTTCTACATTCTTTATATCTATACGTAGTTATCGATGAGTGCTTCAACTTTTCTTTAAGATGCATTGGCAAATTCCGGTTTTATTTTTTTAGCCCTTATTTTTATATGATTTAATGATTATATATATATTATATCTTTCTCGTACTCACTCCGATTTAGACGTTCTTTTTCTCTAAATTTCTATCTTAAAGAGTATTATGATTTTCCTTTGGTGACTTTACCTAAAAGTCAACCATTCTCTTCATAACTTTTGACGTTAATATTTTTTAGTTACGTGGTTGATTTTTATATATTATAAAAATCATAACTAATTCATAAGGAGTCGGATTTCTATGAAATTTATATTTCAGTATCGGGATGACGGGTACTTTATATATATATATATATATATATATATATATATATATATATATATATATATATATATATATATATTGGTGCATTTATTTTTATAATTTACGGACGATTCGGTTGATTTTTCTTATTTTTTTAATACGAAACATATATTTTTTCATATATATATATATATATATATATATATATATATATATATATATATATATATATATAAAATATTAAGTCTTTTATTCTTGATGTTTGTGACTTTCGTAAATAACGATCGGTGCTAGAAGTCGCAATTGTTACAGGTTTACTTAACAATAATTTTTTATTAACCCTTGATCTTTCGATACAGTATTAACTAAGAGTTATGGTTTCTCAAAATTTGTTTTTATGATCATTATCTTTATCACCAAGAAAATGTGAAAAACTCAATTCCATCTTCTTATCTCACATTTCTTACACTTTGCACACATAATGATGCATAACCCAAGACATTTCTAGTAAAAAACAACTTGAATGTAGGTGTGCAACAACTCTATGTGTATGATCATTGTGACCATGATGCAAGTGAGACCCACAAACAACACATTTCAAGGAATTGACAGGGATTTCGTTTACAAATTCTAGATTATAACTTCTGAAGTGATGGATGAAACAAACTATGTTTCAGTGTACCACCAACACTCCATCCAATTCTTTCGTCCATATCACATTTCGCATATAACCCCTAGGTTTCGAGTAAAAACAATTTGGAATATATGTTGTTATAAAACCTTGTATGATGATCGCCTACTATCACCGTCGGATAACATGATGTGCCACTAATCTTTCTTATTTCCTAAATAAAATTTCTCTCACACTTCACTTGGAATCCTTGAGGTCTTAGGTCAAGCCATTCTGAACCAAGATTTCACAAATTCTAGTTAGTGATTCTAGTTATTCTTCCCGTGACTGGATGAAACTCTTCTTAATTTTGGTTATTGTTTTGAAAGTTCTTTAATGGGCACAATGTTGATCGTAATTCCAATGGACACTGTTTCAACACTTGCAAGATTCAATGGAGGATCAGTGATTGCAAAAACGACTTCAAAACGAAATGACATGTTTCCTTATGTGAAAGTTTATTCAAAATTCAAAATTGGCACGACATTTCAAAAGCAGATCCTATGGTGAGTTTTCAAGCAGTTATTAGACCTATTTTTCCAGGATGATTGGCTTGGGAATTTTTGATGACGTATGAAGCGACGTGCCTTAATTACGATGACATTTTCTCTCACCACTTACAATTAACAATTAAAATTCAAAACTAAAACCGTTTGAGATTCTAAAGCCTTATTTAAGCTCACTGTGATTTATAATTATAACTTTACGCTTACAAAATTTACAAATCTTTTGAGGAATTTCTCTAATATTCGATGATTTTTTGTGGTGATTCTTCTATATTCCTTCTAATGGCTTCTTTTGAGCATGTATTGTTTATGGATCAATCGGCTACTTTAATCATCTTCAACATAAAACCTCATCAAAATTTGGTTCCTAATCTCTATGCTCTAAAGTACTCTAAGATGATTGAATCTCTGATAGTATGTCTTAATTACTCATAATTAAAGAAGGCTTTGACATTGTATGAAGATGTTCCGATTTTTGTTCTATCCATGGCTTATTCGACAACCATTTACAACAAATCGGTTGGGGTGATTAACTTTGAAGTTCCAAGGTACAAAACACCAATTCTCTAAAGTGAATTTTCGCAAGATTCTAGGGCTTACTCCATTTGAAGGAGAAGTTAATCCAAGTTTGATGGCTTCTACAAATATCATTAGATCATACTTCCATATGGGGTACAATTCTGATATTTCTGTTCTTTTGAAATTCAATAAGTTTGCTTTAACTCCAATTTGTAATGCTCTTTTCCCTATCTCATTCAAATGTTTTTTTGAGAGGGTAACTAGAATTGATAGTGCCAGTAATATGTTTCATACTCTATTCTATATCTTGTTCGCTGGTGATAATGTTGATTTGGGTCAAGTATTATTGGCTTCGTTGTTCAAAGTCCTAACTCTTTACAGAAGGATTCTTAAATTTCTTGTGTTCGCTATTAGTTTGTAGTGGTTTCACATGCCCTAAATCACTACAAAGTGCATGTAATGACTGATGGAGTCATCGCATATATTCTCAAAATGCAAACTTCTCTCTTTGTTACTATAAATCCCAAGAATTTTCCATTTATTGGATCCATTCCAAAGGTGATGCTTTCTAGGGTTCCTTTAGAAAATGTTGTTATTCTGAAGTGTAGAAAGATTCATGATTCTGGTGAAAGGCCAATTCCTGATGATCTAAAAGCTATTTTGGATGTTGGGAATAATCCAAAGTGAATCGGAGTTAGAAACAAAGGAAAAATAGATGTTGTTAAGGCATCTCCCAAGAAATCCACGATACAACGAAAAACGAAATCAAAGAAATCTAAGCATGAGTTGGTGTATAATGATTTTGAGAATCGAATATATGTGTTTGGGGAGATAGTAATCACAATGAAGAAGACAAATCTGACAATTCACAAGTTTAGAAGGTCATTTCGGAGTCGATTCCTACTTTTGTACCGCCTTCGGTATCCACTCCACCTTCTTCTCAGGTTGTTCCATCAACTCAACCTCCCACTCCAAATGAACATGTTATTTTTGATAAAGTACTAAATGATCCAATTGTGAATCTTTTGTAAACCCCACCAACCACAATGGTTCCAATTTCTACTATTATCATTCATGCTCCATCCGTTTTTGTTCCAATCCAACCTCATCAAATCCTATTTCCACAGCTTCCGCAGAACCACCATTCTCAACTCAATCTCAAATTACTCTACACCTATTTCAACTCCTATTTTTATTGATTCTACCATTCCCAATTCAGAACGTATTTCTTCTTCTACTCAACCATAAACTGTTGTTCAAGATCCACCATCTACCGAACCAATTCCATCTACTTTTTCACCAATTTATGAAAATCCTCCATCACCATTTGGGCATACAACTTATTCTTTCAGTTTGGAACCTGATTTCAATAATTTCAATGATCCAAATATAGATTTTGTTGGCTCATTTGAAGATTTTTACCACAACCTATTGATTTCTGTGAAGAAGAGAGTATTGATGATGTTGATTCCTCTGTTCCGATTACTCAAAAGGAGTATCGTGTTCTTAACAAGAGACATGATAGTTTGCTTGCTAACACTAAGATTTTCCAAACACTAACTTTGAGAATGTGGTTACTACTCATAAATCTCTCATGCAAACTTTTACTTCATAGAATGCAAAAACCTTCGCAACTCCAAAAGAAATAGTTAAAGCATCGAATTCTAAAGTTGATTCTGTTTTAGTTGTAATGAAGGAGCTTTTGGAGAAATTTAGCATTATTCTTAATGATTTTCAGAGGTTAGGTTTTATAGAGAATGAACTCGAGCGATTTCATGATTTTCTTGCCTTGGAAAAAGAATCTTTCTAGTAGTCGTTTTGGACTTCAAAAGGATAAGGCAAATCATCATACATTTGTATCCAATTCTATTCTCCATTTAAACAATCTCTAGAAAAGTAAAAACAAAGTAATGGATGATCTTGTTGAAGTGACACAAAAGAAGAAAGTTCTTAAAGAAAAACTGAATGTTGCTACATGTATTAATGCTCAGATGAATGAATAACTTTTGCTTGTAAAGAGTCACATTTTTGAAATTAATCAGCGATTGGTGAAGATTGTTGAACAAAAGGATCCACCATATGTTGATTATATTTCGCAATCTATGGAAGCAAAACTTAATGTTGCAATACCCAAAAGCAACACCATTATGAATACGAAGCTTAATTCACTTCTTGCTAAACTTACTTAGTGTGTTAATGTTATGAGTAGCGGGGCTACTTCACAACAAAGGGAAGAATGAGATGAGAATGTGAACACAAAAGAGTCAACTCAGAAAAAGAGTGTGGAATAAAAAGTTAACACCGAAATTACAATTTCGAAATCCTCATAAAAAATCCTTATCAGATCAGGAACATGGAAATGTCTAATATTGCGAAAGTAATTCTTGACAAACATTGTTTGGGTGAAAATTTGAAGAATTTTAAAGAAAAATCAAGGGATGATTAGAAGGTTAATGTAGCTTTTGGATCGGATTGTTGTTTTTGAAGAAGTTTGAATCCAAATTTCACTAAAGAAGAAAGGAAAGCACAAGGTGCAAGAGATAAGGAGCTAGATGAATTCAAGGTGATATAGGAAACTCTTGATCGAAAAGATGCAGAATTGAAAAATGTTGCTGAAACTGATGTAACAAACAAGGCTTTATTTCTGAAATGGACTGTTTCTCGTATGGAGAAAGAAGCTATCAAGAAAGCTGAACCTTTATGGTTGGAGTCTGTGACTTACTTTTCAGTAAAGAATGATCAAGATTGTTATATAGATTTCCCAATTACTCCTAAAGCTTTCATTCTTCAAAGTCTTGATAAATTGATAGATGTACCGTTGGGAAATCAGGCTACAAATAAGAAACCTTTCAATTATATGTGTAGCAATCAAAGCCTCAATATAGGACTTGGAGTTTGAAGATCATTTTTGGTCTTAAAGTTAGAAAGCCTTTTGATGTAGAGGGTTTCGCAAATGTAGACTTCAATTGATATAGAGGTGTAAAGCATGCACCATTTGATTTTACTCTTGCTAACTTACCTATGATGAATCCATACAATTAGATTATTCTTCATGGTATTATGTCTCGAGATCCGATGAAGTATGAGCCTATCTTTTAGATCTTGAAATGAATGATCAGAGGTTATATACAAGAAGTTTCCAAGATGGATGTTGAAGTTGGAAAAGTGTTGAATAGGAAGCCTATTTTGAAACCCATGGACCAACCTGAAAATCTTGAAAATCTTAATGTTGGGTTTATTAAAAAATAACTTTGGGCATCGTGTATAAAACCTCGGAGAATAGAGAAATGCAAAACCACATGATGTTCTAGAGAGATAAACATCGGTACCCAACTGCCTCACTATCAAATGCGCTTTCACGAGCTGAAGCGTGTGAGTCAAACAACGCAAATGATGTGAAACATGTTTCTTATATGTCGCGTTGGCGGATCATGGTTTGTATGATTTTGTTTAAGACAATCCTGAAGGTGTTCAACGAGAAGAAATGAAGATAACTTGACATCTTTACACAAAGAGGGAGATTGTTAGGTCTCAGAATAATTTTGTTGTGTCAAGATTTGTATGTGATCTCGTTTTCACAGGCTTGGTTTGTTTATGTAATAGTGTCTTCATTTCATTAGCAAGACTGTATAGGTCTCATTATTTAGTATGAGTTCGCAGTCCTAGATTATTGGCTTAGGTATTGCTTTCAGACTTACTTTATGCCTATATAAAGGAACGTCTCTTAGTAGAAAGAGTATCATTTTGAGAAAAAAGTTCCATACGTCTCGACCGAATTGTGCTTAGAACTCTCTAATGAAATAGTGATCTTATTTACCTCTTTACTTTCATAATCTTTCAATTGTTTTAATCATGTTTTCGTTATCAAAATAGAATCTATATTGTTCCTAAAATCTTTAGAGACTAATTTTTCTCATTTGAACTATAAAAATATATTGAAGGATTTTCTCAAATTTTAAATTATAAATGAATTAATAAATAAAATTTAAATTTTCAATAGAAATATATAGTGGAAAATAAGATTTTCTTTTAAATGACCAACACGTATACATCGTATACATTGTTTTATTCATAAACTACAATTGAATTTTATATAGAAATATGGTGTGTTAAATAAATATTTTTTTAGGAAGGGGAATCAAACACACTTTTTTCTACTCTTAAATTGAATGTTTTATCAATGAACCCTTAACATAAGGTTGATACACATCTTTCATCAATATATGATACAGCTTGATTAAAAACATCCTGATACTGTGTTATATAAGCTAATACAGCGTTTTATGTTTTTTTATGGATTTATACAATAAAATATATTTTGACAGAAAACGTATCACGTTTTAACTAGCTAAAACTTGTTCCTAATAAAATTATGCATCTTTTGGTACAATAGCGAACCTTATATGTATAATTTTATTTAACTAAACATTCTGTTGTATAAATTTAAAAATGATCCAAGTACGTATTTAATCCTTTTTAACTTAATTAGAAATAAAATACGAATAAGGAAAATTAAATTAATAAATAAAGAGCTTAAAACAAAGTCTCTCCTACTATTCTTATCCTATGTTTCTCTATTAACTATTACTATATTTTTGGCCAACCAAAAGCCTTTTCGTATGTACAAGTAATTCAACTAAACCACCTAATCTTGAACTCCTAATCATTCTATTACTTTATTATTCAATATTTTTTAATAAAAAATTGCTTCATGCCCATCTCCCTTCTTTATTACAACTGTACAAATTGATTTTATGGTTTTTGTTTCTTTTAGATTGCAAATTTGCTCAAATGAACATCGCCAAAATGACGATGTAATTGATGGCAACTCTTTAAATTAAAAAAATGTTAATAATAAAGTGACGAATGCATTCATTATCGTAACGGCCATTAGGTAAAAGAAAAAAAATGAATTAATAGATGTTTTTAAACAACACTTAAATGCTCTTGTACTTAAGAAAAGAGGATTTGACTTATTTATCCTCATTATTTTAGCAAATTGATCGAGTTAACACGTTATTGAAAACTAGTTTATCACCTTTTTTTATGATTAAGAGTAATAGAATTATATTTAATATTCTATAGTATTTTACCCAAGGAACACTTATTTGAAATTTACAAAGCTTGTTGCTAAGTAACAGTTTTTATTTTAATCTATTTCGATCACTATTATTCGTTATCGTTTAAAGTTTGTTTGCCTCACGTTCAGAGTTCTACATTAATCTTTTTTGCCATCTAAAAATAAATGCATTTAATATCGTAACGAACTAACGATAATTAGGTAACAAATTGCTAAATAATTATCCTTCACCTCTCTATACTTTCTTTCTAAAGATTTCCAAAGATTAAAATAAGAGTAATTAAATATCCTTCTATATTTTGTTCGTACATATCATCATATCCAATTAAATCGTGACATGTGTAATATTTAATGTTTATTTAATGAAATTTAATAATATTTTAAGATACTAATATAACACATGTCATCATTTAAATACGTAGGAGGATTGGTAGGAATAAAAGGTAAGAAAATATCGATAACGCTGTGTTTGGTGTATCCTAACTAGCTAATAAGTTAGTTTATTTTTAGAACATTTTTAAGTTGTCAAGTTTAACAAACTAAAAAATAAAAGTAAATTAAAATTAGATTATAAATTAGGTTTATATCTTTTTTAAAAGCTATTTGGACTAGCTTTCTATGAGTTATTTATTTATTTATTTATTTATTTATTGGGTTTCTAAATATACTCTTAGTTAATTATAAAAATCATATGTTTCTCAAGATTTTTTATATCATTTTATATTTTTCAGTTAGTTTCTAATCAAACATGGTTTTTAATCGGTTAGAATATAAGCTAAAAGCTAGTTTTTCAGCTTATTCTAATACTCAATTTCAAACATTTTTGGATAGTTTTTTTTTATAGATATTATCTTATTCCGGATAAATTTCATTGTTTTTAAAATAATTTGTTTGATTTTAAATGGTTAATCTAAAATCTATATCTTTCAAATCATAATAAGTAAATATGCAGGCGGTCATTTTATCAGATCATGTTCGAATAGAATTAATGAATCATGTACGAAATCTACTTGTTCAATATAAATATAAAAGTTAAAAATTATAATTAAAAATCAATATTTTTCAGAAAAAACTTGTTCATGAGTTGTAACATAATTTGGTTCTATTTAAAGTTTATCATGTTGAGCTATAACTATTACAAATAAAAACATTTTCAGCTCTTGATTCAAAAGCTTGATTGTATGTTAGATGATAAATAAAAAAAAAGGTAAATTTTAAAATTTAAAAAATTAAAGTTATTGAACTATATATATAATTAGATTTTACAATCCTAATATTTTTATGTTTTTGTTTTAACCATCTCTATTAAATTAACTACATGTTAAATCATAGATCATATTATTTTTTTTATAACAAGATTTGCACAATTTTCCTTAATTTTTATGGTTGGTCCAACATTGTTGATTTCATATGCCACATGGTATCATACATCATCTTAATCTTTAATTTGTAACCCATGTGTATCATGTCCCTTTTAACAAATTGACAAGTGTTTAAAGATAATCCTATTATAATCTTAATTTAATAATAATCATATTTCATTGTATTAATCCCACCCCTTAAGCCAATCCACTATACCCCACACCACTCTCTATCATACCCTACCCTTTTACCCCCATGGAAATAGAACTAAAAAACTAGAACTTATGGTGATAAGAGCACCAATTTGGTTGATTTTGATGTCGAATAAAAGGCGATGATGGTTGATGAAGTTTGAGCTCCTTTTCATCATAGTAGACATGTTCATATTGGGGCCTATGGAAATAAATACAAGGACTAGACCTTTCCAAAAGATGTGACAGGATGAATTTAAGATCATATACACCCTTGTATATTCATGAAATGACATTTTCTACCCTTGAAATTTGTAGAAGTTTCATATTAGTATCACACGTTGAAGCAAACAGAAGAAACTTCTAGAACTGTTCATGAATTGTGAATGGTGAGGGCCATCCACCGGAAAGAAAATGTTCGATGTTGGACAAGTCACAGATCGTTTAGTGGCAGCGGTTCTTTTTTTTTTTTTTTCGTAGAAATATTCTATAAACAAAATCTTTTTCCTATATAATTTTAAAAAAATTTTGTTTAGTTGTCGCAAGCACCACATTTATAGACCACTTGATATATCTAATCCCACACTATTTGCGAAAACTAGCATGTGGTAAAAGTTCGTTTTTTTTTTATGTGTCAATCAATTGGAAGAGACTATTTGTTAGGAGGCGGTTACAAGTTCTTGAGGGTACTGTTTCGAGTTGTTCTTATGTATTTTAATTTATTGTGTCTTCAAACTGTATTGTAACCGGTTGTGTTGTTCAGTTGCTCACGAGTTGATATTGATATTTATTGTATGTATAAATGATGCATGAGGTGCGTCAATTGTAGGTATAAGTGTTGTGAGATTTAGTTGTTAGAATTGTTGTAATGTTTGATATGAATTCATAATATTAGTTGATTGGTGAGTGGAATATTGATGTCGATGATTTGAAGTTCAAGGGATATATTATTCGTTTATGAAAGCAACGTGTTTACTTGAAATTGTCTGAATTGAACAATATTCATATTATATTAATATACCAGAAGATATGGTTTTTCATGAATAAGTTTTTTTTTTTTTTTTTTTTTTTTTTTTTTGGGAACCCATATCTCAAGTGCCATCAAGAAGAGTTTAGTTTTTAAGTATGAAAGCTTTTTGAAGGAGGGAAGTATGTATGCTTTTTGGAATATCTTTGTTATTGTTAATCTTGCACGTTTGAAAATGGAAAATCAAAGATTTAAATTAAATTTTCATAAAAACACATATGTTAAGGCCATGACATTTGACTTCTCCAATGGTGTCAGGTGTCGGTTCTATTTGTTTTGCCAAATTTGGAGACATTATTTCAGGCCAAATTGAGAAGGATTGTGCAATTGGTAAGTAGGCTTACATATCGAAAACAAAGTTAGTCTTATATGTGTATTGTCTGTCTTGTCGTTTTTTGTATTTACTTGGTGTGTTGTTTTGTTGATGTCATTGGTGTATTGAAACAGTAAACCAACTTGATGTTTAGCGGGAAGGATCGTCTGTCTACTAAGAGGGTGTTGTTTGAATTACAAGATCTTGAGTAAGACACAATTATGTAAATATACTTGGATAGAACTTTTCAAGTGCGAATACCAGTTGGTTTTTGTTGTCCAATTTTGATCGTATTTGTTGTACTCTGTGGGCTGGACATGAATTCAATTTTTGTATCTATGATTGCTAATGTTGCTTTTGGTGAACCTGTGGTGGTCATGATTTAGCGTGGTAGGAACAATGGCAAGGCAAGTACTTTATATTTAACACCCATTGGGTTGGTTTAAATAATGAATTTTAAAGTTCGTTTGGGATTTTATAACTTGCTCATTATATGTGTGATCATGATCGTTACAGGTCATCCTATGACTACTAACTATTTTTTTGGGACAAACCTAATTATGAATCAGTAGTTGACGATGATGTGGCCTTCGAAAAATGGTTTAGAACATGTTGAATTACGGAGGTAAAATGTTTATTGATTTAAACCTACACATTGCACCAAATATATATTTGAGATCAACTTTTGTTATGGTATTAAAATTAGATTAGAATAATAGAATGTTTAAAGTCTCCTAAATATTTGTTTTGAGCATCGTTAATGGTATTGTTGGGTTGACATTGCAAAATACAGAAGTACATAATCGACAATAACAAATTAACATTTAAGCACAATTGTATAGATAAATGTGGAGTAGAATAATACTTGTAGGAGCATGTATTTTCTCATCTGCAACACTAACTCAAACTAATATACTCTCTAAAATAATGAAACTATACAAATGGGAGCTCTCACACTACAATGAATATGACACTACTATTTATAAAGAAGCTACGACCCAATAAGTCACAAGACTTCATTTTCATACATGTCATAAAAGAGATGAAGCCTTCTAACTCATCACCACCACATGGAGAGCTTCGCAACCCAACAACTATCATTTATTTGTATTTTGCTAATGCCACTAACAATATGTTATAAACTAGTTTTCCATTCCACTTTAATTTCATCGACTATGTTGATATAATTTTTTAATTTAATGGTGGCCTTCGTTGAGTTAAATCATAAGGCTTAGAATAATTATATTTAACTTTGGTAATTATCCTGATATTTAAATCATTTATATGGAATATTAGAAAATCTCCCAATTTCATTTAATTAATTAACAAACAAGTCCTTATAGTTTTTTCTTTTTTCTAGTTCTTCTCATATTTTTTCTTGTTTGTAACCCAAAAACACACTGTTATTTATAGTAATACTATTGACTTGTTTTGACTAAGGGCACCATTCTTTAACAGCTTCCACTTGCAATAGCCATCAAAAATAGTTCGGTCTAATACCTACTAACAATAGACAATGAGTATGCAGTCCAATTGCAACTACTGTACTTATCGCCATTCTGCAATACACAACCCTTAGACAAGTTATTTGGATTCCTTTTATCTTCATGATATATATATATATATATATATATATATATATATATATATATATATATATATATATATATATATATATATATATATATATATATATATGAACATGAGATATGGATCATAAGTCAATTTTAGTGTTCAAGATTTTGTTTCTTGATAGAGACTTGTGGTGACCTTATCAATCTGATTGTTGATCTAATCAACTCTGTCTCAGCTTGACAAAGCATTTGATTGTCAAAACCAAATCATCGAGGGGACCAAAGATATATACTTCTCCCATTCTAGAAGAAAGATCAAATAGATTTTGACTATATAGGTTTTCACTATTCCTAATGCAATATCTTATTAGCCCCTGTATGGCTGCCAGTTATGAAAGAAAAACAAGGAAAGAACATATTTTAGATCAGAACCCCATGTATCTCCATTTGAAGAATATGAAATATACCCGTCTTAGAACTACTCATGAAATCATCCATGGAGTAATTTTTAAGTGTGGTTACTCCAAGAATTAAAATCTCTATTTTCATGTACTCATGAGTGTTGGTCACAAGCTATGCTATGTTCATTCTTATGAGAAATCTAAAAATGCTCAAGGTCAATTTGTTAGATTCCATTTTATGCATCTTTTAGGGTAGTTTTTACTAACATTTTGCATCATATTTTATGCATTTGTATGTGCATTAGTTTAAATAATATTCAACTTATGTTTATCGTCATAATTCCCATACTACTCGCGTTTTTATGTCATTTTTAGGTATTTCGAGTGGAGCGCTGATTTGGAAGCAGCTTGGATGTAACGCTTGGTCTAGCTATTATTTCATTTCTCAAATTTAGGGTCTTTGTGGGAAATTGTCTGGTAGAGACTTTTGTGTCCGCGACTTTTAAGGATCCAAGTCGACGATTCGGGGAGTCCCAACTCGACAAGTTGATAGCTAATGATGAAACCCTAATTTTAGGGTGTTGCACCCTATTTAAAGGATTTAAACCCTTTCGGCTGGCCTCCTTACCATCCACCCTATCCAGAAAACCCTAGATTCTTGTTTCATCTTGCAAGCTTGTGTGTGGTGAGCTTAGAGAGTTGTTTTTGGTGATTCTTGAAAGGAGCTTGGAAGTGGGAAGCATCTAGCTTGGAGGAAGGACCTTAGATCCAGAAACTCTTCTTCAAAGGTAGCATTTTTTTAGGGTTGTGTATAGCGGATATTGGAATTCAGACCTAGTCAGCTTCCATGCAGTATTGAGGTGAGTCTTCTCACCACACTCATGGGTCGAATGCACCAAGGCCGGCCCATTAATTGATATGAGATGTTTTGTTTTGGAATGTGTAATGGTTTGATAATTGATTTATGAATGGATTTATGTAAAGACCATGTGGGATCCCATGGCACTTGACAAGACCATGCGGGAGCCCATGGCATGAGGGTATAAGACCATGGGGGAGCCTATGGCATTCCATTGAAGACTATGGAGAGAGTCCATGGCAAACTCGTTTGTATATGTATGAGCATGACATTATCTAATTATACGATTTGTGTAATTGGGGAACTCAGTAAGCTTGTGCTTATAGTATCATTGAATGTTTCAGGTACTTCTTCTGATAAGGGCAAAGGCTCGACTTGATGATGTGGCGTGCATTATCCAGTATTTTCACATTTAGCTCTTTGTACTCTGAATTAAAAAATAATATGGTTATGTATTGGGATTTTTGTACTTTCTATGGATGATGTTCTCAAAATTAAAAGTTCCAAATTTTTCTGAAAAATTTGGGCTGTTAAATTGGATGCATATATAGAGCTTAATGGAGCTAAAATACCCGAGGGATCTAGAAGATGGGTCAAATTTGCTGAAACCGAAGAGTTCGAGTCCGAAAAGCGCTTTTTTTTTTTTTAAGAAAACACGATCGTTTTTTCTCCATGTGATCGTGCTTCATCATCATAAATTTTCCATGCCAAAAATCAAGGTTCGAGTTTACATGATCGTGTTTTTGTTAAATATGCCCAAAACAACATTGAACTTCATTAAACGCAAAAATGGAGAATTCGGTTCGAAGAAAAAAGCACTATCAAAACGATTGTGTTTTTCCCCAAAAGTTGATCGTGTTTTTCACCTTTTTGCATTTTTTGTTGTTGGCTCTTATATAAATATCGCCTCTCTGATCATTTGGAACCGTAGACGTTCTCAGATGATGAAAAACCATTCTGAGACGATTTTTGAGGTGATTTCTCTCAGTTTTTTTATCAATTTCTGAAGATCTGAAGGTCGTGGATCTTTTCATTCCTTTAGTTTAGTAATATTAGTCTTTTAATTCTTTTAATAGTTTTTATTGGATTTTAGCCATGTTTGGCTAAACTATAGATTTCAGTTCCGCAGAGATCAATACTTTTCATGTAATCAGTTATTAGATATGGTTTTTTATTTATGATTCTATATAGATTTTTTAGTTTTGATCTTAATGAATGTTTAATTTTAGTTCTTTTTAGCTTGATCACCTAATTTAGGATTAAATCAATCTAGCTACTCAGTTAATGGAATCCATAATTGTTTTAATCAACTGTTAATAAGTAACAACTATCATATTGGTTTCGTGTTGGGATTTAACTCTGATATAAATTGAAATTTCATATTTTTGCACTTTTGAGCTTATGAGAAGTATAATATTATTGTGAATTTTACACATATCATAATGCCTCTTTTATGATTTGGTTAAGAGCTTGTTTAAATAAGTTAGTAAAAAGTTAGGATTAAATGAAGAGCTTGTTTTTGTTACCTAATTATATAAAAGAGAATGTACTAGAGCTAATTAATTATTCTAAGTATTAGCCTAGGTAGAACATATTTTGAATTACCAGGTCAATGTTGATTACATGATTAAGAAAGTCACAACAGAACTGAATTCGCTTTTTATTATTGAATTTACTTTGTTATTTTCACTGTTATTTTCACTTAATAATTTTAATACAACCCCCCCCCCCCCCCGACCACCTTTAAATTATATTTTATTATTTGACTAGTATGCGCCTTATTCAAAGAGACACTGAGCATTAGGCTTGTAACATCCCATTTAAATATAATAATTAAATAATAAACCTAGAACCTGAGAAGCAATTTGTATTTTTATTATATGTTATTATTGTCCAAGATTAATTAATTATTAGTGGGTTGTTGGTTTCAGGAGGCCAAAAGACAAAGAATTGAGTCTTCAGGGGTTAAAGTGTAATTTTAAGACCTAATTTGTAAGAATTTATTGAATCAGGGACTAAAGAGTAACTTTTGGACCTATGTTGAAGAGGTTTTGAAGGGGGAGGGGTTGTTGGGTATGTATTGGTCTGGATTTGAAAGAGACTTCAGAAGGCGGGGGCTAGATTGTAAATTTTAGATTTATTTTGAAAAGATTTATAGAGAGAGGGCCATTGTTGCTATTATGGGGAGAAGTTTCATGGGGCTTGGGGTATAAAGACCTGTCACCCCGGTATACCCTAACCCTAACCCTTTGTTCCAGCTGCCACCACCTTATATCCCCCTTCGTCTTCAGCCGCCACCCCTTTCACTTCCGTTTTTACGACCGACTAGACCGCCGGCGATTCTTGCTGCGAATGGAGACCATCGACACTCGGCGGAACCGAGGGCATTGGCTGCTGCGGTCGCTTCCTGGTGGGGGTACGACCACCATCTTTCCTTCACTGCAACAACCGTTAGTGAGGTTGAGGTTGCCATCGATAAAGCCGCCATTGCCGTCGCTCCCTTGCTGCTTGTTCTTTCCGCCAACTACTTCAACATTGCTCCCAGATGCTTGATTCACTCCGCCACCGCTAAGGCTGCTAGGAATTTCTCCTGCCAACGGGAATTAGCCCCCTATTGTGTCCTTCTTCTCTTTCTCCGTTTCCGTTCTGGTGTAGCGCCGCTGCTGCCTGTTTCTTGAGTTGCTGCCGTCGTCACCCACCTGTGGTGGGTGATGGGTTTATTTTTCCAAGCAGAAGTCGGGGTGCATGTGAGCGTGAGTGTGTGTGTGCTGCTACTTCAAGCTCGTGGGTGTGTGTGTTCAGCCGTGTCTCACAAGCTGGTGGGTGTTTCGGGTTGCTGCTGCCGGAGAAAAGCCAATGAAAAACCACCATGGCCGCCGGCCATGGTGGCTGCCGCCTAAAGACCGCCATGGAGGGTGTGTATGTTGTTGTGTGTGTTTATTAGTGTAGTGTGTGTATTCAAATATGGCATTGTAATGTGTAATCCATCAGAATAGTAAAAAAAACCCTAACCACCACTGTGAGGTGGTGGTTGCCGCCTCCTGCCGCCACCAGCCGCCGTGTCGGGTGGTGGGGTGCTTTGCATTGTGGTATCGATTCATTGGGATACTTGGAACCCTATGATGGGTTTTGAGCATTCTAACACTTCCTAAGTGTACATGCAACCCTAATAACCTTGGATCTATGTTTGTCTAATTATCATGCAAAGTTGAATTCCAAGGTTATATTCCTATCTAGCATTCATGGGGAACAATTTTTAATTTGAATGAAAGATAGAATAACTTACCTTGTTGTTGCTTATGTTCCTTGAAACCTTGTGAGTCTAGCACCCCAAGTGTGATGCCTCAAATGCTTCACACAACACCAAATGCTCTTGGAAAGACTTTTGAGAGAATACACACTTCTTAAAATTGGCCTAGCCCTCTTGTTTCATATGTGTAGCCGATTTTGGTGGAGAATGGGACTCTTATATAGTGTTGAAACATCTAGGGTTACACCATGTAAACCCTAATGTGTCATGACTCTTCATTTCCATAACCCATGGGTTTGTAACTCCCATGGAGCATCCTACGGGTGGAACCCAACTTGATAATCCATGGAGCCTCTTAGCCCACTATACAAGATATGGATGATTTACATAATCAACCCATATATTTAATTAGTTATCTTTTGATCACTTAATTAATTCTAAATTAATTCTTGACCAAACTAATTAAATAATATTATTAATATATTAGAACTTATAATATATTAATAATCTCCAAGTGTTATTTCTAATTTAGTTTATCCAATTGCATGGTGCCATGCAACCCAAATGGACCATGCCGGGTTGGGTCAAGTACTTACCAGAAATAGTTATGGACTTAGACACCTTATCCAACAGTCTCCCACTTGGATAATCTAATAACTATAACTCTAGTACTTCAGGAACCGACCGACAATCGTAGCTCTTTCAAGGTCTCTCGGAACTGAGAAGATGATGATACGCCATTTAAGATAAGTGATCATATAATCCTCTGTTCTAGATATCAGCCGGACAAATACATGGAACAATGTCTTACTTATTGTCCAACAGTTTGTTTCCCGATTTCCGATTTGTTTGACAAAGAACTTAATTGAACACATCAACTTAGTTCTGACTAGGCCCGGTACATAGGTCAAAACAAAATCATTGAGGGGCCCAGATATCAGCTTCCAATCCAAGAAGGAACAGATAAACTTCGACTCATATGTTTGTTCTACCACTCATTGAATTACACACAAAAGCACGTTTTATAACATTGAGTTACCAATGCGTTTTCGTACAATCAATGCATAACCAAATCGTAAGTAACAAATCATATCTCTAGGTTTGAAGACTTATATGATATTACCGTCTCACGATCACTCGAGATAAATTCCATGAAGTGATTCCAGTGAGCATGGGTTGAGTCCAATGCTCAGAACTTATGAGCACTCGTGATTGTTGTAGCCATGTCCAACACCTTAGACCTCTGCAACCAATCATGACAGTCTTGATTCATACCTACTTCCGACATATGAATGACTGTGGAAGTTTGAATAATATGATATACCAAACATTATTATTCTGGAAGTCAAAACATGCAAAAGAAATATAGTAAACGATCGACAAGAGATAGCAACACTTTACTCATAAATAAAACACCTTTTATTCATCATCTAATGTCAGTTACACTTTACAAATTTCGAGGTTATCTAACTACTAAATCTAATATCATCCTTCAGCCCTATGCTCCGAGCATGCTGGAGATGCTTAACCCGAGTCAGTCCCTTCGTGAGGGGATCTGCTGGATTCTCATCCGATGATACCCTCTTTGCCACAAGGAGTCCTTCTTCTATTCGATGTCTGATAAAATGGTATTTTCTGTCGATGTGTCTGGATCTCCCGTGATCCCTTGGTTCCTTGGCTAAGGCAACAACGCTTTCACTATCACAGAAAATTTCCATTGGCTCTTTAATAGCTGGTACAACTCCAAGGTCTCCAATGAAGTTCTTCATCCATATCGCCAGCTTTGCTGCCTCGCTAGCTGCAATATACTCTGATTCACAAGTTGAATCAGCCACTATCTCTTGCTTGGAACTCTTCCAAGAAATTGCTCCTCCGTTTAGGGTAAAGACCCGGCCTGACTGAGAGCGGAAATTATCCCTATCAGTCTAAAAGCTAGCATCACTATACCCTACAACCCTCAAGCCATCACTCCCACCAAGGGTAAGGACCCAGTCCTTAGTCCTCCATAGGTACTTGAGGATATTCTTTACCGTAGTCCAGTGTGCCTTGCCAGGGTTCCCCTGATACCTGCTAACCATGCTCAGGGCAAAGGCTGCATCAGGTCGAGTACACTTCATAGCATACATGATCGATCCTACAGCCGAATCATAAAGTATTCGACTCATTTATGCTATCTCAGCCTCAGTGCTAGGGCTTTGTGCCTTACTCAATCTGGCGTTACTCTGGATGGGTAACTCTCATTTCTTGGAGTCCTGCATGCTGAATCTCTTCAACACCTTATCCAAGTAGGTACTTTGGCTAAGTCCAATTAGTCTTTTAATCCAATCTCTTAAGATCCTTATCCCTAGAATATAGGCAGCTTCTCCTAGGTCCTTCATAGAGAAACACTTCCCAAGCCAGGACTTAACTTCCTGCAGAGTTGGGATGTCATTTCCTATGAGTAGTATGTCATCCACATACAATACCAAAAAGCTAACTATACTCCCACTAGCCTTTGCATATACACAAGATTCATCTTCACTCCTAGAAAAGCCAAATTCCTTGACTTTCTCATCAAAGCAAAGATTTCATTTGCGAGGTGCTTGCTTTAACCCATAAATGGATTTTTCAAGCTTACACACTCTATTAGGGTACTCGTTGCTGACAAAACCTTCTGGCTGACTCATGTAAACATCTTCAGCCAACTTTCCATTAAGGAAAGCGGTTTTGACATCCATTTGCCATATTTCATAGTCATGAAATGCAGCTATGGCTAACAGAACCCTAATAGACTTAATCTTAGCCACTGGAGAAAAGGTCTCATCATAATCAACTCCCGGAGTTTGTGAGAAACCCTTTGCAACCAGTCTTGCCTTATAAGTGTGTACTTTACCATCCATGTCGGTCTTCTTCTTGAAGATCCATTTGCACCCTACTGTCTTACGACCTGGTACATTCTCAACCAAGTTCCAAACTTGATTGTCATACATGGACTATATCTCGCTGTCCATTGCCTCTTTCCACTTGGCTGACTCAGGGCCTGCCATGGCTTCCGCGTAACTGTTAGGTTCATCCAGACCTATCAGTGTCTCATCACTGATAAGTGTATCACCTTATGCAGTAATATGGAATCCATAGTAATTCTCAGGTGCATTCTTAACCCTTTTGGAACGCCTTAGAGGTACAAACTTGTCAATTGGCTCAACAAGAGTTTCCTCCTCAAGTTGAGTGCTAGGGTTTGAAGTTCCTTCACCGCTTGACTCTTGAATCTCTTCAAGGTCAACTTGCCTTCCACTGTTTCCTTGGTTTATGAACTCTCTTTCTCTAAAGAAAGCCCTCCTAGCTACAAAAACCACATTTTCACTAGGTCTGTAGAAGAGGTAACCAAAGGATTCGTGTGGGTAGCCGATGAAAATACACCTCTCGCTTCGAGGTTCAAGCTTATCATGAGACTCACGTCTCACGAAAGCCTCGCAATCTCAAATCATGATGTGTTCTAGTTTGGGTACTTTACCAGTCCACATCTCATGAGGAGTTTTGGCAACTTTCTTTGTAGGGACTAGATTAAGGATATGGGCGGCAGTCTGTAAGGCATACCCCCAAAATGAGATTGGTAGCGAAGCTCGACTCATCATGGAACGAACCATATCCAACAAGGTTCGATTACGCCTCTCAGCTACACCATTCAACTGCGGTGTCCTGGGAGGTGTCAATTATGAGACAATCCCACATTCCCTTAGATAGTCAAGGAACTCTGAACTAAGATACTCACCACCTTGATCAGATCGAAGCATCTTAATGTTCCTGCCCAATTGATTCTCGACTTCCTGTTTAAATTCCTTAAACTTTTCGAAAGTCTCTCTCTTATGCTTGATTAAGTAGACATATCCATATCTACTGTGATTATCAGTAAAAGTCAAATAATAATGATTAGCATTCCTTGTGGCATGTTTGAAGGGCCCACACACATCCGTGTGTACAAGATCCAACAAACCTGCACCCCTCTCACAAGAACCTGTGAAGGGTGACTTTGTTATTTTTCCAAGTAAGCATGATTTGCAACTATCATCTGACTTTAGGTCAAATGACTCCAAGACTCCATCCTTTTGGAGTTGGCCTATGCGTTTCTTGCTTATATGTCCAAGACGACAATGCTATAATGATGCTTTATCCAAGTTATTATTAACAGAATCAATACACAATACATTATTTCCTAGGTTATCAACCACAATTACTGTTTCATACACGCCATCACAAGGTAATGCTTTAAAATAAAGAACATTATTAAAGAAAATATTAATCGAACCAACTTCATTATCAAATGAAAAGGTGAAACCTTGTTTATACAATGCATGAAAGTAAATAATATTTCTTGCCATTTCTGGCGAATAACAACACTTATTCAAATCTAAACTAAACCCACTACTTAGCGATAAAGTATAAACTCCAATCTTGGTGACAGGTAAAGCTTTCCTATTCCCCATGATTAAGTTTATTCTTCCTTGATCCACATTCTCACTTCTTCTTAGTCCCTGCAAATCAGTACAAATATGAATACCACAACCGGTATCAAGGACCCAAGAGTTAGAATGGGGTGAGTTATTAGATAAGATAGTGTAAATACCTGCATGGTTGGGTTTAACTTTCCCATCCTTCACATCTTACTGGTATTTTGGGCAGTTTCACTTCCAATGTGATTTTTCATGGCAATAGAAGCATTCAGCCTCTTTTGGGTCAGAAGAAGGAGTGACGAAACCTTTCTTGGTTCCACTTGAAGAAGAGCCATCTTGAGAAGACCCTAAATTTTGCTGAGTGTGACCTCTTCCTTATTCATGTGATATGTCATGCTGAATTGATCATAGCACGATGGTAAGGAGTGCAAAATGATATCTATTGCAAGCTCCTCAAGGAAGTTCACATTAAGCTTTAGCAACCGATCCACATACCTTTGCATTTTCTGCATGTGGCTCGTGACAGATTCCCCCTCCTTCATCATGGTTGTTATCATGGAGCAGATGATTTCATACCTCTCTTGTCGTGCACATTGATGGTATCTTTCCATCAGATCTTGGTGCATTTCAAAAGGGTAGAAGTCCTCATAGGACTTTTGGAGTTCCGCTGTCATCATGGCCATCATGATGCATGCCACTTTGGTAGCATCGCTTTCATGTGCCTGAAAGTCAGCGATCTCCTGGGGAGTTGCAGTGGTCTCATCAATCTCCTTAAGCTCCTTGTCAAGGAAATATTCTTTGTCCTCGTAGCGGGTAATCATCCTGATGTTTCTAATCCACTCATTGAAGTTGGATCCATCAAAAGTGACTTTCCCACACAAGTTCATAAGGGTAAAGGAGCCATTAGGATTAGAGCCAGAAGCAGCATTGTTTGAAGACATCTGAAGGAAGAGGACAAGATTAGTTTAGATATTAAGAGAGTCCTTAATAAAACACCCAAATGTAATATTAAGGATAGGATCCAATCACAATATATTATAACTTAGAAGAGGTATTCCGTAATCCAAGCTATAACATATTTGAAAGGTAGGTGAATGACGATTCACCAATTTCCACCACGAAAACCGAAATATTAAATATTAGGTTTTTGATTGGTTTCTTAGAAATTCCTAGATTCTTTTGAGATTCAATGAACTTTTAAAAGGCATGTTTCAATCTCGAGTGTGCCCTCCTAGTTTTGTGACTGGGATACCGAGGATCACAAAACGAGGTGTGAAGTAACCATGCAAATCACTTGGTACCCTTAAAGTTTATCACTCAATCGATGTGCCGGTAAACCACACACGCTCCACCGATACTATGATAAACCTTAAGTCACCCTTTACCTACCTTGTTAAGTCCAAGTTAGTGTGTCGGTTAACCACACACGCTCCACCAACGACTTAAACAAAGTGTACAATGTAATTTCATGGATTAGCACCTTATTCACATTTTTCCTAAAGTAACTAAGATTGGGAATTTAATAAAATATTTAGTTACTTTATAATATTTATCATACTTTTAATGAGAATTTATAAGTCCTTGTCCTAGCCGTTCGGCTAACGACCCTCCACCAGTCAAGCAAGCGGTGGGTGAGAGTGGACACCCATTAAGTTGCCATTTTATAGGCAACAACCTTATACCCACCTTATAGACCGACTTCGTGAATGAGGCGTACTAGCGGTAAGACGACTTTGATCTTATACATATATATATATATATATATATATATATATATATATATATATATATGTATATATATATATATATATATATTATTAACTTATAATATTATAAGTATAAGGGTAGAATTTTAACTTTTAAAATTCTAAGAGTTGGAACTAAAGTTTTAACATGACTTTACTTGTTCCAAAACTTGAGGGAAAGTTTTGTAAACTTTCAAAACTTTTCATTTCTTGTAACTAATGAGTTTATTAGGGTATTAAAAATGAAGAGTCTTCATTTTTATAACCCATGTGTTCTTTTAATGGTTTTAAAGCAAAGTGACTTTTGGTTTTCCATACCTTGAGGACAAGTTATGGACTCCATTAAAACACATAATGATCAAGAATTAATCTACCACATAGGTTACAAACAATTCCTATGATCATCTAAACATCATAAGATCAAGAACATAAACATGAACACTTTCATGAATCAAAATTACACTTATAACTTTGTAATTTTGACAACTTGTTGTTGTAAATGGATTAGCAAAGCCATTACACCATGTAAAACAATTTTTCAAGTACCAAAACAGTTTAGGGTAATGTTTCTAGTCCATTTCCAGCAACTAAAGTCGAAAATCTGCATTCTGAGGCTCCTAATCGCCGAGTGCACGAACCTACTCGGCGAGTAGGATGAAGATACTGATGGGTTTTGGTCATAAGACATTTTATGTGCTCATACAAACCCTAATGCTTGGATCTAGGTTTCTCTATTGTACATGCAAGTTATCCAAGACTATAAACCCTAATTCTAGCATTCAAGTAATCATATTAACATGAGAATAGGTTTAAGATGTTACCTTGAATGTTATGTAGCAATAACAATCCCAAATCTCCTTGTATTGACTTTAGAAAGCTTAGAGTCACAATTGTCACTCCTCTAATGGTTCACAAACACCATAAGCAAGAGGATGAAGAGGAGAGAGGATGGAGGCTGCCCAAAACGTGTTCTAACCCTAGAAGAAAGCTTCACCACGTTTTTGGGTCATAAGGGTCATATATATAGTGAGGCTATTAGGGTTATCTAACAAGGAAACCCTAATTTGGATGCTTAAGCCTTAAGCAACCCATAGACTCCTTTAATTAAGGCCTTGGACGATTTCTGTATGGGCTTCCCCATATAATTCGTCCACCCCTTAATACAAGGCAATCCATGACCCAAATTTCAATTATCTTATAATTACAATTCCAGTCCCTTAAGTTTAATTAATCTCTTTTAGTCACAAAACTAATTACCAATTAATTCTTGACTAATATTAATTAAACATTATGATTTCTCCTTTAATATATTATTCTCATAATATATTAATAAACCATATTTAATCCTTTCTCTCCATAATTCATCCTATCAAGTTGCTTTGGTGAAGGCAACCCAAAAGGACCATGCACCATCGGGTCAAGTACATACCAAAATAGTTATGGACTTGGACACTAATCCAACAGTCTCCCACTTGGATAAGTCTAATAACTATTATGCGTATGACTTCAGATCCTAATCTGTAATCGTAGCTTTCCAAAGCCTGCTGTCAGATACGCGTGTCCTTAGATAAGGGATCATATTTTCCTCCATTCTAGATATCATATGAGATATGATTTCAAATCATTCTTTTTGTACTATTTCTCGATTTCCGATTTATGACGACTGACTAATTGAACAAATCAAATTAGCCCTAGCTCGACCGAGCATTTACGATTGTCATCACTAAACCATCGAGGGGCCCAAAGATATCGCTTTTATCCTACTTTGAATAAAAGGAACGAATAAACTTTGATTCAATGCTCACTTGCACTCACTCACCGAATCACACACAACAATATGTTTTATAACACCAAGTTACTAGTGCGTTTACATATTATCAATGTGCAACCGATTTGCAAGATACAACTCACACATCTCGGTATCAAGAATATAAGATGTTATCGTCTCACCAATCACTTGTGATACAATCCATGGAGTGATCTATGTGAGCGTGGGTTTAATCCAATGCTTAAATCATATTCATAAGCACTCATGAACGTTGCAGCAAACATTTCCTTATGTCTAATAGTCTTTTAGACAATCCACACACCAATTCACGACAATCTTCATTCATATCTACTTCCAACATATGAACGACTGTGGCCCGTTCGAATAATTCGATTATTCTTAATAAATTCAATTATTCTGGAAGTCAAAACATGCAAATGTGAAACACATGAATAATACTAATCCCATATGGCCTCCAACCTTTGAGTATAAATAAAACTCCTTTTATTTATCACCATATCGATTACTCATTATTTGTCGTTTCGGGTAATCAACTTCTTACTTGAATTATTACACTTGTCCCATGCTCTTAGCATGCACACAATGTTTACCTATGGTTCTTACTTTTGTGAAATAGATCAAATTGAACACATTTCCAATCATTCTCATTTCACAACTCTAAATCCTTTTTCATAAGTGTAAGAATCAAATTCTTGCCACTTATAGAATATGTTAGATTGTAACATTTTATGCAATGATCCTTTCGTAATGTCACTGCACCAAATCACAAAGACTATTGCCAATGATATTAAAAAGTTTTCTATTGGAGATTGTTACAAGATAATTCCTTAGATATGATGTCTCTCACTCAAAGTACATTCCTTTGAACATCCTTTGCATAAAAGTTTCTAATCTTGTCATAGATTTTCAATATCCAATTCTCAATATGGACACGTTTCCATATTTTCGATATGACAACTTATTCTTAATAGAATCTTATCTATTCGTAATGATGTCGATATGGTCCATCCAATATGGAAACATTTCCATAATTTCCATATGACAACTCATTCTTAATAGAATCTTTTCTATGTCGATATGGTCCATCCAATACCATGTTTCCAACTACTCACAAGCGACCAGTCCTCGTCAAACTTTGGATTGTCCTTTGATAGTTGTTTAATTATTTTAGTCAAAACCAATTCTAGTCCCTTTTCCCTCTAAATGCGCTCAACATTTGGAAAATTTTAGAATGCTCAAACATTAAAGCATTCGCAATCGATCCTATACCCGAAGCATATGGGAGACGACGCATAATGTTTTATTTGCTATATTCTGAAAATTCGAATTGTGAAGAGGAATGCCGTAAGCATAATTGAAAATTTAAGAACACACTATGTACCCTTGACTAAATTTATTAACATTTCTCAACCTAATCCTTTAGATTTGAAATGAAGCATAATATTCTCTCCCTTAATTATAACAAAACAACTTTACAACCCTTACGACTTTGCAAGGTATAACTCTTGTTTTTTATAATTAATATTGCCAACTTGCAATACATGCCTTAATAATCATACAATCATAACATTTATGCTCCCACTATCATGATGATTATTATAAAACATAACACTTATGCTCCCACTAGCTTTGACATGTATTCAGAAACAACTTAACTTTCAGAAAAACAATGCTTATGGAATTTCTTAAGTTCATGTTTCTAATAATCTTTTATCAAGGCTTCTTGAACTTATACACCTTTGCCTTAGATAGTTCATATGTATGTGTAAACAATTGCCAAACCTCACAATTCAAATTATGGAAAGGGATACCGTAACCATAATCGAATTCGAGAATGCAATTTTACAATCACTATCTTCTTAAAATCTTTCTTAGTGAAAGCATTTCCTCAAAATAATTTTCATGAAGGAGGAAATCTTATGACACTTAGATTTAAACGGTGTATTTGTTCCTATCCATGTGAATTTGTCAAAACCAAAGTTTACGACAAATTCAAACTCATATGGATCGAACCTTCTTAATCTCGATTTCTTGTCTTATGGTAGCACAGCTGCCCACCATGTCTTCCAAGTAGTTAAACAACTTACCTTTTCTTATCAATGTACTTTCCATTGATCAAGGTCCTTGCCTTTTATGCATTCAAATGAGAACTCATAGGACTCACATGCATAATTAACTCGATTGGATTGGCATAGAAACAAAATAATGTCAACACGATAGGTTGTAAACCTCAACTCGTGTGCTAGTGATGATCGATAAGGTTTATTTGATTTGTTCTTGAAACCTTTCAAGACCATTAAGACTCCCACTGACTCCTTGACATATAAGATTCTCTTGTCAAAACATTTCTTGACAAACAAATATTCAAGAGTTAGTGTAGCTTTTATCAAAACTCTTCATAAATTGGTCCTATTTGGTCTTTGTCTTATCCAAGACATCATAACTTTCCACATTTGATGAATGTTATAAACCTTCTTAATACTTTTCCACTCAATGTCACAATCTTAACTCTAAGACTTGTTTTGGGACGAAGTATGATTGACTTCTTGATTTAACCATTTCTTCAATTCTTGATTACTCTTCTTAGACATACAATTGTACTAAGACTCACTTAGAGGATTAATTGAGATATGGCTCTTAATCATTAAGACCTATCATAAAGCATAAAAGCTACTCTCCCTTCTTCTTAGAATGGAGAAACTTTTATCTTTCTGCCTACTTGATTCTTCTTATTCGTTCCGCTATTGGTTTAAACCTATTCAATCAATTCATAATTACACTTAATCTTGTAAGTATAATCATATTTACTAAACCTTTAGTAAATCATGACAAATATCATTGTTACTCTTATGGTGGACTTGATTAACACGCAACTTTGTGTGCTCGATCTCCTAGTCCTTCACTTGACACTTTGTCAACGAATTAGTCTAATTTCCAAATATGAAATTTCTCATTCATCGTGCAACCAAGTTGCATGATTCCAAGTTTCTGTCCAATTGAAACTTGGGCGATGAGAAACTCTCCCTATTTGGTAAACTCTCGACTTTCCATAAATAACATAATAAGAACCAAATCCATTATTGCTAATAATAGAAACATTCAAACATCAATTTTTCATATACGCCATTGCAAGGATAAATAAATAAAATCAAAATTTATTTTATTGCGGAAAAATTTTGTCCTTACAATGCAATTCATTGAAAAAACTATGCTAATACATCTTTCTTAGCAATCTAATTCTAACTCTAAGTAGTAGCTCAAGAATCTAATCTTCGAGAATTGCGATCGAAATCCATTCCTTCATGGTTAGATTCTGCTCACTTCTTCCCTTAAGCTTCCTTTCTTTTCTTCGATCCTACAAAACATCAATTGCAATCTTATCACATTATGTATTAAGAATCTAGAATAGAAGCTTAAAAGAGTTAGTTAATGGATTTTACCTTTATTAGAGCCATACGTTTTGACTCTCCCATCTCTTAGATCTCTTAGGTAAATGGGGAAGCTTCGTCTCCAATGCCCTTTCTCTTGGCAATAAAAGCAAATTGACTCTTTTGGAACATGACATGGAACTACTTTAGACATTGCCTTTCTCTTATGATCAAACCTTTCGATCATAGCATGTCTTTTGTTTCCATCGTCTATATCCATAGAGGTCTTGAAGGCAGATTCACCAATCAACTTTGCTTTTCTATTGCGCCAAACCATTGCTGATCCAGCAGCAATAAGCATATAGGTGAGATCTATAAGGGTCACGTCGCGGTTCATCATATAGTACTCTCTTACGAACTCACTATATGAGTTAGGAAGTGACTGAAGAACCCAATCAACAGCCATTTCCTCACAGACAACGGATCCCAACATTCTTAACCTATCAATGTGTGACTTCATCCCTAGGACGTGTGCACACATCGACTTTCCTTCTTTATGTTTACTTGCCAAAAGGGCTTGAGTGATCTTGAACTTTTCAAGCCTTCGAACTTGTGGGTTAGGGAGAATAATTGGAGGAGGTGGAGGAAGTGAAGCATGATCTCTTGTTCCTCGATTGAATCGTGGAATATCATCTTCATGCGGAAAGCTTGTTCCACGGGATTTAGGAAGACCATAGTTGTCGAACTTTGACATCTACAAAACGGGAGAAAACGATTTCAAGTTAGTTGATTGATTGAGTCCTTAGTAAATCACCCAAATGAGATACTAAGGCTAGGACCCAACACAATATTCGACAACTCGGGAGAGGGATGCCGTAACCCAAATTGTAGAACATTTGAAGGTAAGTGAATGACGATTAACTAATTTCCACCATGAAAAACGAAAAAGAAATTTAAGTTTTAAATCTATGAAAACTCCTAGATCCTATGAGATTCATTGAACATTTCAATGGCATGTTTAAATCTCGATATGCCCCTCTTGTTTGTGAGTGGGATGCCGAGGATTACAAAGCGGGTGTGAATAACCATGCAAACTACATGGTGCCCCCACATGTTACAGTCACCTATTCGATGTGCCGGTAAACCACACACACTCCACCGAACTATGACAAACATTGAGTCACCCTTTGCTACCTTTGCTTAGAACCATTTAGTGTGCCGGTAAACCACACACGCTCCACTAACGTCTTTGCAAGGGCACAAAGTGTAATTTCATGGAATTGCATCATTTCACTTTTGCCTAAGTAACTAAGATTGGGAATTTTATGAAAACATTTAGTTACTTTAATAATTCATTATACTTATAATGGAGGGTTTCGTCCTATCCTACCCGTTCGGCTAACGACCCTCCACTAGTCAAGAGTGTGGTGGGTAAGAGTGGATACCCATTCAATCGCCATTTTATAGGCAATTTCCTTAAACACCCCTTATAGACCAGCTTCGTAAATGAGGCCTACTAACGGTAAGACTGACTTTTACTCATACATATATATAATGTTAGACTTTTAATGTTATATATATATATATATATATATATATATATATATATATATATATATATATATATAGTATAGGGTGTATTTTACACTTTTAAAATACTAGGTGGTTTAATTTAACAATTATACTTTTTATTCAATTAAATTGTTAACCTAAACTTTTATGGATTTATTAAACCTTTTTTAATTATACACCTGAATTAATTAATAAAACCATAAGGGAGTGATTTGAACTTTTCAAAACATTACTAGGGTTTTAGAATTTAACATTCCTAATTAAACTTTTAATCAACTCTTAAATTCCAAAACCTGAGGGCAAGTTTTGATACATTTCAAAACATTAGGGTTTAGAATTTAAATATACATCAAAATTAAACTATTAATCAAAATTTAAATTCCAAAACTTGAGGGCAAGTTTTGAAACCTTTTTCAAAACATTAGGGTTTTAACTATTTAAATTTCAAAACAACAAAACTTTTGGGTTCAAATTTAAACTATAAAACCTAAAGGGGAAAATATGAAACTTTTCGAAGCACAAGGGTCAATTAACAAATAATCTTAATTAACAACTAATCACATAATTATCCATATTTGATTTATTTAATGATTTCTTGAAAAACAATTTACCAATTTAATCAAAATAATTAATCAATTATCACATAAGGAAACAAATATTTTATTAATTGATAAATATCTTCAATTAGATCAAGAATATAGTCAAATATATCATAAAATCGGATTTATATTGATCTAATATGATAAGGCAACTATCCTTAAGCAAAAACAACAAGAAATCCCGAAGTCCCCTCTTTCTGACGCATGAACTCGCCGAGTACCCATATGGACTCGCCGAGTCCACAATGGGACTCGCCGAGTTCATCAGGCAGATGAGCCATAAATCGATTTTGCAATTTGAATAAACACATATTGCATCAATACAATAGAAACCAATCAAGGCTCTGATACCACGGATGGGTTTTGGTCATAAGACATCCTATGTGCTCATACAAACCCTAATGCTTGGATCTAGGTTTCTCTATTGTACATGCAAGTTATCCAAGACTTTAAACCCTAATTCTAGCATTCAAGTAATCATATTAACATGACAATAGGTTTAAGATGTTACCTTGATTGTTATGTAGCAATAACAATCCCAAATCTCCTTGTATTGACTTTAGAAAGCCTAGAGTCACAGTTGTCACTCCTCTAATGGTTCACAAACACCATAAGCAAGAGGATGAAGAGGAGAGAGGATGGAGGCTACCCAAAACGTGTTCTAACCCTAGAAGAAAGCTTCACCACGTTTTTGGGTCATAAGGGTCATATATATAGTGAGGCTATTAGGGTTATCTAACAAGGAAACCCTAATTTGGATGCTTAAGCCTTAAGCAGCCCATAGACTCCTTTAATTAAGGCCTTGGACGATTTCTTTATGGGCTTCCCCATAGAATTCGTCCACCCCTTAATACAAGGCAATCCATGGCCCAAATTTCAATTATCTTATAATTACAATTCCAGTCCCTTAAGTTTAATTAATCTCTTTTAGTCACAAAACTAATTACCAATTAATTCTTGACTAATATTAATTAAACATTATGATTTCTCCATTAATATATTATTCTCATAATATATTAATAAACCATATTTAACCCTTTCTCTCCATAATTCATCCTATCAAGTTGCTTTGGTGAAGGCAACCCAAAAGGACCATGCACCATCAGGTCAAGTACATACCAAAATAGTTATGGACTTAGACACTAATCCAACAGATACACATGAACTCGGCGAGTCCCCCCATGGACTCGGCGAGTTCATCAGGCAAATTGCACAAAATTGACTTTTTTTTCAACAATTTATCACAAATAACAAACAAACAAGCCTAGGCTTTGATACCACTGATGGGTTTTGAGCATTCTAACACTTCCTAAGTGTACATGCAACCCTAATAACCTTGGATCTATGTTTGTCTAATTATCATGCAAAGTTGAATTCCAAGGTTATATTCTTATCTAGCATACATGGGGAACAATTTTTAACTTGAATGAAAGATAGAATAACTTACCTTGTTGTTGCTTATGTTCCTTGAAACCTTGTGAGCCTAGCACCCCAAGTGTGATGCCTCAAATGCTTCACACAACACCAAATGCTCTTGGAAAGACTTTTGAGAGAATACACACTTCTTAAAATCGGCCTAGCCCTATTGTTTCATATGTGTAGCCGATTTTGGTGGAGAATGGGACTCTTATATAGTGTTGACACATCTAGGGTTACACCATGTAAACCCTAATGTGTCATGACTCTTCATTTCCATAACCCATGTGTTTGTAACTCCCATGGAGCATCCTATGGGTGGAACCCAACTTGATAATCCATGGAGCCTCTTAGCCCACTATACAAGATATGGATGATTTACATAATCAACCCATATATTTAATTAGTTATCTTTTGATCACTTAATTAATTCTAAATTTATTGTTGACCAAATTAATTAAATAATATTATTAATATATTAGAACTTAAAATATATTAATAATCTCCAAGTGTTATTTCTCATTTAGTCTATCCAATTGCATGGTGCCAGGCAACCCAAATGGACCATGCCGGGTCGGGTCAAGTAGTTACCATAAATAGTTATGGACTTAGACACCTTATCCAACACCCTAATGGGCCTAGTGAACTCTAGTGGGCTTAATGAGCCCCAATAAATCCCTAATTGACCTAATAAAATCTTAATGGGCCCAATGAGGCCCAAAGTGACCTAAAAGCCCAACCAGTTTACAAATGGGCTAGCATTGGGTAGGAAACCCTAATTTGGGTTTGGAAAATCCTAATGGCTTAAAACCTTAATTTTGAGAATTAATCGGGGCACAGACGAGATTATTTAATAACTTAAAATATTAAATAATAGTCATTGGCAAATTAATGTAAGGCAACAATGGACTTAATAGATTAAGTCCTTAATGGGTTAAGTAAGAAACACTTAACGCTAATCATCATTTCATGTGAAGGCCCTAATCTTACTCGGGCCTCGAGTTTGGCCTTACTATTGGGCTTCGTTTGGCGGTTGGACTAAATAATTGTATGGGCTTAAGGATAAGGCCCATGTGAGAGCCTTGGGCCCAATTTGGAAAATTAGGCCATAAATGGGCCTTTATGAGTATGTGATATTGGGCCCTGGGAATTGGATGAGCCTTAAGGAAAGACCGTGTAGAGGTCTGGGCCCAATTTGGAAAATTGGGCAATATGTTGTACTTTGGCCCATTACTTGACTTTTGGGTCTTTGGAGTGTGAGTTGGACCTTGGACTTGGAACCAATTATTAATTGGGTATTGTTTGATGTTGACAGTTCGGGAAGCTGTCAACCAGCAGCTGGAGTTTTATCTGTGGGACTTCAGCAGTGCCAGGCGAGTTATCCTCATTATATCAACAGGGTCTACGACACCAAGGCCGACCCTTTATGATTTACATCCTAGTTTAGGATGGTTGCTATGTTACTGATATGTTATATTACATCCTGTTTTAGAATGGTTGCTATGTCATTGATATGCTAGATTACATCCTGGTTTAGGATGGTTGCTAAGTTATTGATATGTTAGATTTACATCCTGGTTTAGGATGGTTGCTATGTTATTGATATGCTAGATTTCATCCTGGTTTAGGATGGTTGCTATGTTATATTTCGGATAGATTGGTATCATGGTTATAGTATGCTTGTATGCTGTTATGATCTGTTAGTGACCTGGTTAGGTCGGTATCCTGGTTATAGGATGTTGCTATGACTGGTAATCTGTCAGATTGGTATGACTGTTATATATATATATATATATATATATATATATATATATATATATATATATATATATATATGCAAGTGTATGATATTTATGTACACATGCTTGTTTGATTTGGGGTTTGGTTGAGGCAGTCCTACTTTGTGCTGGAGGACAACATACCTAGGGAAGTCCGGATAACCTGAAGGCGCTGCAAAGGGATTCAGTCAGACTGAAGGCCCGATGAGCGCTCCGGATAGGCTGTTGGCCCTGCGAGGTGGTCCAGACGTTCTGAAGGCGCGGAGAACAGTCCATATAGACTGAAGGTATGTGAGGCGGTCCAGTCAGGCTGACGGCTTATTATGCATGCTGTTTTGTATTGGTTATATGAAATGGTTATGTTGTATGCTTTTGGTATTTTGGGGTAACTCACTAAGCCCTCAGGCTTACAGTTTCAGTTTATTGTTTCAGATACGTCAAATGATTGCAGGAAGGCAAAGGCATGATCATACATCTCCTCATATTTTATGGTTTTATGAATTGATTTTGGGGATACTCTGATGTCTAAACTATTTTGAAAACAAACTATAATTACTTGATGGTTTTAGAATGTATTAAAAAGTTTTAATTTGGCTTGAATTTTTGGGTTGTTACAAGGCTGTCTCCCTAAGGATTTGAACTTGCTTCCCTTTGCTATCCAATAGTACAACCAAACAGTGAAATTTTATTTGCTTAAGACGGTCGCGACAATGTGTTAACAAATTGGCGTTGTTGTCGGGGACACGATACTGCTAATAGTTTGTATACCCAGATCTTTTCATATAGGTACACCTCTGGTCTTCAATCTCAAAATTGAGAAAGCCACAAGGAAGCTGAAGAAGCAGATAAAATTTCAGAAGCAAGAAACGAGTTCCTCAAATCAATCATCCTCTTTACCACTAGAAATCACCACACAACAAGGCAGTCCCTTGTGGAACGAACTAGAAATCACCATCTCATCATTACCAAAAGCACCCCCATCTTCACCTTTTCACAGCCCATTTAAATCCTACTTGCTAACATCCTCTGAAAAATCAAAAACACCCAAACCTTCTGAAATCGACTCTCCAAAACTATCCCATGTGTGAAGGAGAGGGAAAAGAGAAAACCCTCAGGCAATGGGCCACCCAAGAGGTTACTCAGAAACCTCTCTACATCACCTTTCCTGAAGCCTAGAACTTTGAGCTGAAATCTGGACTGATACACCTCCTTCCTACTTTCAGAGGCCTCGAAAACAAAGACCCACATAAATTCCTCAAGGAATTTCATGTAGTTTGTTCAGGAATGAAACCTCATGCCATTACTGAAGATCAGATAAATCTGAGGGGGTTCCCCTTTTCACTTCAAGACTCAGAAAAAGAGTGGCTATATGATTTTCCATCCGGCTCCATCACTACATAGAATGAGCTTGCGAAGCTTTTTATGGGGAAATATTTTCCAGAAGCATGAGTCTAAAACCTTAGCAGAAAGATCCTTGCTATCAAACCAGGAAAACGAGAAGCCTTACACACATATTGGAAACGTTTCAAAAAGTTGCTTGTTTGCTTCCTACATCATGGAATCAACGATTACCAGCTATAACGGTGCTTCTGTGAAGGATTGACACCAATGGAGAGAAGGTTGGTATATTCTTCTAGTGGTGGATATTTAAGCGACATGACACCAACTGAAATCTAGGAGCTAATAGAAAAGCTGGGTATTGAGTCAAAACATTCCGGTAACAAAGACGAGTGGTACGCAGATCAGTCGTGAGGAATCAAAGAAGTTAGCTTACATCATTTAGAAGCTTAGATTTTTGAACTAACGTACGTAGTTCAGCTACTAACAAAAGAAAAAGGAGTTGTATCTGTGAAAAAACAGTGTGGTATCTACTCAAAAACAAAACATCCCACTGACATGTGTCCACTACTGCAAGACGATGTTACTATATTGAAAGCAATTGGAGGACACCAGCAACACAAAATTTTAATCAGCCTCCAAATTTTTATCATAACGGTGATTATAAGCGAAGAAAACAATTTCAGCACCTGCCGGTTTTCAGCAGTCGAACTTTCAACATAATCAGCTTCAACAACCAACTTATTAGCATCTGAACCAACAAAATTATCAGTAGCAACAGTTTCATAATCAGCATTCAAATCAGCAATCTGGAAGCTCTAGTGTGGCATTGGAAGACATAGTAAAAATCTTGGCCACAAGCACTCACATGTTGTAGAATGAAACAAGAGCAAATATTAAAAATTCAGAACAACATGTGTCTCAGCTTGCCACTTTTGTGGGTTGAATAGAGTCTCAAGGGAAATTACCAAGGCAAACTGAAAAACAATCCAAAGCATAATTTGAGTGTAACTTGCTTGAGAAGTGGGAAGAGTTATGAAGAACCAAGCAAACCTGAACAAGAAGAGAAAGTTGAAAAAGAAACTGAGAAGGTTATGGTTGAGAAAGAAGCTGATGAAGATGAAGGAAAAGAGACTCCCAAGCAAGCCAAGGCAATTCTAAAGGAGTAAAATCCAATCCGACCATTCCCATCACGGCTAAATAACATGGAGCGTGAACGAGAGGATGAGGAAATCGTGGACACCTTTCGTAAGGTGCAGGTAAATATTCCGTTACTTGATGTTATTAAACAGATTCCTTGTTATGCCAAGTTTTTACAATAATCATACATATCAAAGAAAAAATTGAAAACTAATGAAACTGTTAAAGTTGTTGAAAACATATTTGCCATTTTGCAAAAAGGCTTACCCCGGAAGTGTAAGGATCCAAGAATTTTCTCGATTCTTTGTAAATTGGGAAGCCTAAATTTTTCAAAAGCCATGCTTGATTTAAGTGCTTCAGTCAAGGTCCTTCCCTTTTTATGTTTTTGAAAAATTAAAATTGGGATCTTTACAAAAGGTCACGACTATCATTCAGTTGGCTGATCACTCGACGGTACACCTAAAAGGTGTATTTGAGGAAGTTCTTGTGCAAGTAAAAGAGCTGATTTTTACATTCTAGACATGGGTAATTTGTAAATATCAGACAAAACTCAATTATTTTAGGAATGCCTTTTATAAAAACTGCTCAAACTAAAATAGATGTTATTACTTGTACGCTTTCTGTGGAATTTGATTGCGGTGTGTTTATTTAAAAATATTTGAAGAAGAAATTCCAACTGATAATCCTTCTATTAATTTTCTAGGTACCAGCAATCCTTTGTATGAGGATTGCTGTGAGTTTTTTTGATGATTTTATGAAAGAATTGTTTTTAGATAAGAATTTTAGTTTTAGTTCATCAAAGAAGTTGATAGAAAAACTTAAGCTTGAGGAGGAGAAGAAGATGATTTCTAATGAGGAAAAATTAGGATAAAAGCTAAAAAGGGAAGAAAAAAATCTTGGGGAAAAGGAAGAGGAGGTTGCTAGAAAGTGGAAGACAGAAAAATAAAGAGATTTAAAAATATGAAGAAAGACTTAACTGATAACAACCAGAAATTTTTATGTTTTACCGTGCAACTTCTAGATCCAAAAATTATGCCACATCTGAAGGGATCTAGAGTGAGATAAAAAAAAAGTTGAATTGAAGAGGTTTCCCAACCATACCAGTTAAAAAAATATGATGTACACAATCGAGCCAACAACGTTAAAAAAGGGTGGCTTTCCAGGTGGCAACTCGCGTAATTTTTACTTTTTCGTTTTCAATTAGAGTTGATTGCATTCCAAGCAAGCTTGGGTAAACTAGAGGATCTTCTAAGTTGCTAAAATTCATATTTTTAGCCTGCGACTTCGTCAAATACATCATAATTTTCTGCAATATACCAGGTACATTCTTTCCTAGCTGCAACCTTTTTGCTTTTATATACCTTATTGAGTTGTTCATTCATCCTTGCGCATTGAGGACAAGACATCATTTTAAGCTTCAGGAGGGGGTTAGTGTGAAAATTTTCATTTTATGAATTTTTTTTTTGTTAAAATTTTCAGTTTTTTATTTTATGCATTGCATTTGCATTAAAAATATGAGAAAAGTCCAAAAATATTTTTATTTTATTTATTGTTTTTGGCATTATATAAAAAATGAAAAACCCAAAAATATTTTATTTTTAGTTAATTTAGTATTTATTTTCTGCATAAAAACATTAAAAAGAAATGAAAAATATTAGAAAAGCTTACATGAGATGAGCACATTATTCACATTTGATAGCTCTGTAAAGATGAAGTGTTAAACATATTGAAAATATCAGTCTCACTAAAACCAAATATAAAAATTATCTTTCAAATCAGAAATTACTTTGAATGTGTATGCAATACGAACCAATGTAAGACTCGAATAATTTTAACAATGAAATTGTGGTATGAAAAACGTAACAATGTTTTAAATATAATTTCCTTAAATGCGTTAAATAGAACCTAGACTAAATAACCATTTTCTTTCCTTGAAGTAATGAACCCTATAGTTTATGTGCCTTTTTGGTTAAGAGAGAACTCTTTTTATATCTACACAATTAATTATCATTTTTGAAGTATTGAAGATATGGTGGGTCACGAAGTGCGGCCGATCAATGTACTTGTTAGAAATGATACATCAAGCAACTTGAAAAAATCTATAATTCAAATCCAAATCCAATTAAAGTTCAACTTGAAATCAACAACCAAGCAAAGTTAAATCTAAAGAGCTAATCAAGACAAAGAAGATGAGTGGTGTCACACCCCCAACCGGAACAACGGAAACGTTTGAGGGCGGAGGATTTTCCACCTTTTTCCTCAGACCGCAGTGCCTCTCACTGCAGTCATGATTCTCAGACTTACGCTATGGTAGCTAAGTCTTCCTTACCAAAGTCCACAATCAAAAGTTCTATGACTCTTCAACTAATTCACCATGAACTACCCATTGAAAATTTTGAAGTAGGTCAATGCTCTCAAAACCCTGAATCTTCATGTTCTGATGAGTCAAGCCCTCATTGTTGTCACACCCCAAAACCGAGAACGGCGGAAAGGTTCTGGGGCGGAGGACGTCATGTACGGTATCACAACAATGAAAAGTAGTAAACAAGAAACAACATCATCCATTGCATTAATAATATAATTTTACTACAAGTGTGTTCTGCCAAATTATGATAAACACTAAAGTATAAATCAAAATGAAAGATGAGTCTTGAACGAGCACCATCTTCTCTAAACCTTGCATCAGTACCTGTCTACTGTTCACCTGAGGATACAAGTTATTTTGAAAGAGAGTATCAGCTTTACAGCTGGTGAGATCATAAGTATTTTAGTGTCTTAATTTGTATGTAAACATTTGTACGTATATGAAATGTAAGTATTTGTATGTATATGAACTGTAAGTATTTGTATGTATATGGACTGTAAGTATTTGTATGTATATGAACTGTAAGTATTGGAAAATGTTTTGAACATCCTAGAAAACCATATGTTTCCTACTAAAAGTATCCTTCTACCAAGGCATCTAGTATCTGTGTGTGTCTCTTATAAGAGTGTGTATTTTCCCAAATCTAACTATCATTAACGAAAAATATAGTATTTACATTACCGTGCATCGTGTGAATGTTCACGAAGTGAATGTAATGGGGAAATAATAATGTACTGTAGTTTTATAATAAGTGACTACTGCTGTACTAATTACCTTAAACCGAATGAAATTTAAAGTAACATGTGATCGGCCTATATCCTGCTACCGACTCAATAGTAAAACGACGATGTAAGACGCCGTAAGAAATGACATTTGGCACCCGTAGACTTGCAAGTCCCACTGTAGCGAGCATCAAGGTGTTGGATAGTCAATCCAGTATAGATCTATACGCAAACTCATACGCTCCCTTATTAAGGAGATTTTGGACACAAAAACGGTCATGGAAGGTAGTGCCATGACCCATTTAATGGCTCACATAACTGAATGTAATGTATATGTAATGTATGTGCTAGCTGTATTGTGTGTTCTTCCTTTGTCTAGCATGTATGTTTGTTTCTCATCACCATGTATTGTGTTTGTTTCTCATTACTATGTATTATGTTTGTTTCTCATCACTATGTATTATGTTTGTTTCTCATCACTATGTATTATGTTTGTTTCTCATCACTATGTATTATGAATCATGTATGAACTGACTCTTTGTATGATTCATTGTTCTAGTATTAGTATTAGTAAAACCCTAAACTACGCCTATTGTAGTTTACTAGTAATATAACTTGTACGTATGAACATGGAAGTATACCCTTGCTACCCAAGGGTATTGAATTGACTGGAAGAACCTTTATGACTATATATGTACACATGATATATAACTAATAGTTAAATGACCTTCGGACGGTTACCCGATACCCTACCAGACCACATCCCAACGGGGAAAAGGAAATAAGGCGGGTTAGCCTTCCTAAGCCCTTCAAACATTACTTATATAACTATACATATCTAGGCATGCAATTGACAATATAAAAGCATAAAATAAGTTTTGTAACACCTTTGAACATGATTACCATCTAAGAAAAGGTCGACTTTATGTCAGCCTATAAAACGGGTTGAAAGTATTTGTTTGATAAAACAGTTTAAGTATAAAGAAACATTTGTTTGAAACACAATTGTAAATGAGTTTGAAATGTAACATACAGTGTATAATGAACAGTTTAATAAGGAGTTTTAAACATATAAAACATTTATGAAAATCATTTGAAGAAAACTGTTTGGTAAAACAGCTAATGAGTAGTAAATCATTTGAATGCTGCTTATTAATCACATGTGATTGATATAATAACTAGCATGATTCTACTTGTATCCCCCATAAAATATTTTAAAAACATTTAAAACATTGATTAAGGGGTATGAACTCACCTGTAGTGAGTGGATTGGATTGAAGTGTCGGATACGATGCTAGGTGACAAGTGGAGACTTGTACACACACGACGAGCCTAGTTATCATATAATCAATATATATATATATATATATATATATATATATATATATATATATATATATATATATATATAACTAATTAGGCACTTTATCTCTAATAAATTAAGTTTAGACACTCTAGAACATGGAACAGGTTGTTTCAAGTGTTAAAGATCACAAGGGCTGCAACCAAGTGTTGTAGGGCATAGCTAGTGAGTTTAGGGTAGAAGGAAAACTCCATTAGGGATTTTACGGTTTTGTGGTCATAACGAAAAGGGTTTACGGTCGTAAGCTCACCCTCTTTTTGACCATTTGTTATTTGACGACTTCTAAGCCAATCAAAGCATTCCTACTTCATGTTTAAGCCTTAGGAAGTGTTTTGTGGCTTCAATACACTCCTAAATGGAGTTTACGGTCTATGGACCATTTCTCCATGAGTTTACTGCCGTAAACTCCTATGGAACAAGATTTTATGATGTTTTCAAGTTCTAAACACTTCAAGGTAATAGCATAGGTTAGATTCTAGGCAAAAGGAAGGAGTATGGGAAATTTATACCCACTTTGGGGTGTTTACGGTTTTGGGAGATCCCCAAACCGTAAACACATATAAATGAGTGATTCTTGTGCTTTTTGTGTGATAAACTCATCAAGGAAGGATCTAGACAAGTCCTTAAGGCATTGTGAAGCATCTAGGCACCCTAAGGCACCCTTTTGCACCTTACTTGGTGTTTATGGTTTTGGGAGCCTCAAAAAACCGTGAACACCTTGTTCTTGGTGTTCGTGGGACATTTGCTTGATATTAAGATGTATAGCAAGCTTTAAAAGACTCTAGGATAGAAGTACTTACTTTGTGGAAGCTTGAAATGAAGTAAAAGTCCAAGAACACTAGTGTGTGTTCTTGGTGTTTTGGAAATCTAATCAAAACACAAAAATGGATGGATGAAAAGATGTATAATCACTAGTAGTTATGACACATCAATTAATCAAGTTGAGAAATACTCATGTTTTCAGGAAATCGGGTGAAAACCAGGATGATAGTTGAGAGTGTTTGGAGTTTACTCTTGAGTTTGCAAAAAAGAATGAGGCACTTTGGGGAGTAAACTCATGCTTAAGGCATGATTTTATGGTTTTTAGGGGAGTTTACGACCCAAATATAAAAGTTTGGCCGTGAACTTCTAAGCTTCGTGGTATTCGCGGTTTTGAAAATTCAAGACTCGAGTCGGCACACCCTTTCATCCATTCGTTTAAAGATTAATTATTAAAATAATCAAACGAACTTTAAATTTTCTAAAACAAATAAAAGTGAACTTGACTTATAATTTGAAATGATTGACTCTAGGGTTTTACCAAATGAAGATTTTGGGTTGTCACATCATCCCCCCGTTAGAAGGAATTTCGTCTTGAAATTAGAATCTAGGTAAGGAAGTAGGCATGAATTATCAATCCAAGATGTGGGGATACTTCCTAATCGATCGATTCCTGCACTCCCAAGTGAATTCGGATCCCTGGTTGGGATCACAGCGAACCTTCACTAAAAGGGAAACGACTATGAATCGTTTGCATGACCTCTTGGTCCATGGTCACTACAGTTCTTCCACGTAGGCGAGGATCTCTTGAATCTCGATCTCGTCGAGTGGACTTACGAGAGTCCTAACGGAAAGGTACGGTTTCAAGATCGAGACGCGAAGGGTAAAATGTACGTTACTACGCTTGCGGAGTACGTCTAGTTTGTGAGATACAGGACCAATTCTGGTAAGAATCTTGGAGGTCCTAACTATCTTGGATTTAGCTTTCCACGCTTTACTAAGTGTATTAAGCCATTCCCAGAGCGAGAGTTCCTCAAGAATTTGGTCCCTCACTTGGAATTCCAAGGTTTCTTTTTCTTGCTTAACTTCCCAGTCAAGGGCAACCCTCTGCTGGGTCAAAGTCGTAAGGGTTTCCGTAATTTGCGAGGAGTTCTTAATTGACTACAATAGTAGGTCTGCAAGACCTAGAATTTGGCGAATTTCTGTCGGCGTCTTTGGTGCCGACAAATTCCCAACGGTTTTGATAAATTTACAGAGTACTCAAAATTTCCCATCACTAATAGTGTGTCTTAGAAATTTTGACTATTAAATTCCAAAACTTGTGTTTAGAGAACTTCGTGGAAAGTTTCTCTGAGGGTAATGTTTCCATGAGTTCCTTCTTACTACGAGGGTAGATAAGTAAGTCATTACAAGGAGAATGAAGAACTGATCCAAGTAAGAATGGCGTACCTTTCCCATTAAGCTCATGAATTCTATGGGCGTATTGGTCCTATCCGAGGGGTATTACCACGGACTCGAAGCGTCCGCATCGAGATTGGAAGGTAGTCTTCGGGACATCCTTCCCTAACACTCGAAACTGCTGGTATTCGGATCTCGGTCCATTTTTAAAAGGTAAATCGTTCCTTGCGTTCGCTCAACCAAATCATCTATGTGAGGCAGAGATAACGACTTCTAATGGAAATCTTGACGGAGTCCCCGATAGTCGAGGCACATATGATACAATCCGTCTACTCCTGGAAGGATAAGACCAGAGCTCTCCAGGGTGAGAAGCCTAGTCTTCCAATTCTATTGCTGAGTAGTTCGCTAAGTTGTCCGGATTGTTCTTGTATTTCTGTGGGTGTTTAGACTGTAGGGCGATCTGGTTGCAAAAGTTGTACTGGGCTCTAAGTTTGTTCACATGACGATGCGATTACTCGTAGTCTTGGGCAATCTCCGTCCTGAAGTTCACATTAGAAGTCATACATGGTTCATCAATTTCAGTCTCGTGTATACAAGTCGTATATAATTAAGATTGAAAAGGTTGTCGAATAACTGATTCTTCTTTAAGCTTACATCCCAACTAGGAAAAGAAGTTAAAGTGGAATCATCAATTCTAAACCTATAGAACCTTGATTATATGTCACCCCTATGTATACATTCCTCAGCAACAGATCAACCGTATGGATCTTTGGATTGAACTTGACGTACTGTACGAGAGGTACGTCGGGGATTTCTTCGGAAAGGAAAAGAACTATGAGGTACTCCATGCATGAGTACTTCGGTGTTCTGATATGATGGCTTCGCTGGAAAGGCGATTTCGAAGAAAGAGATATACGTATGAAGCTGGTATTGTGCGGATCAAATTGAATCTAGTTGTATGATAATGTCAGAATCATAAGGAAACTTAAATACATTAGATTTGCACATAAGGCATTACAGACAAAACACAACCATGCAACCATCAACAGAGTTACAGTACTTTAGACTTACTACATGATTATTGCTGCGAATAAGGTATACTACAAAAGACAAGTATACACAGCACGAGCATCCCTTTACTGACGGGATCTCGCAAAAGATAAGACTCTATTTGCACTAGTTTTGGATGGTTTATAAGTCTGTTACAACGAAACACCTTAATTACATTAACGTTGGTCCGGAGTAGTCTCCCCTGCGGCAGTGATCCTTAGAATTCTGCCGTCTGCGATGAAGTTCTTTGTTATAGGACAATCCTTCTTGAAGTGCCCTATCTCACCACATTGGTGGCATGACTGGCTAGTACTAGCATTGGTGGTGGGAGTGAGGTGTTTAGTCAGAGTTACGTGGACATGAGTGCCTTCCTCATTACTCCACTTTGGAAATTGCCTCCTAAAGAGTTCGGCAGGAGTTGCCACTTGGTGCTGTTGCATGGCAAGTCTTTGGGATCGCTTTCGCTCACTTCTGGCTTGGCGATATCATCTCCTCTTTTTGGTCTTACGGCTTCGCAAGTCCATGACTGTTGTCATTTGTTGACTCATCGGTTTGGTACTACAATCGGAACTCTCGACTCCTTTGTCAGTCTTGTTTGTGTTGCCGGAGTTGATGTGTATAAGGAAAGTTGTCACAGCAGCTGCTACTGCAGCTTGTAACGTAGCGGCGTCGATATGGAGGATAGGGGTTTCGTTGCTCGTCTGATTGTTTCCGGATGACGACATGATTCTGTAACACGAAAGATAAGGATTTTGTGAGCGATTTTGCTCGACCCTAGATACACTTCGACTGTTCAAGTAAAGAGTAAGGGTATGTTCTCGAAAGTTTGACCTACATCCCTATGATGCAGTCCTAGTACGGATTAGAAGTATGTTCGTGAAGGTTTCACCTACATTCCTATGATGCAGTCCTAGTAATGAGTGGAAGTAAGTTCGTAGTATGGTCTTATGATGCTTGACGTCTAAAACAGGGTACCATTGGTTGGTAAATAACATGATCCAACCCTTGAAGAAGAATTGGGAATTATCCCTGAGCTAGAATACCCTAGTTCAACAACTCAACTAGAGTGGGTTTCAAATAGACTCCCATGATAGCATGATGAAAGTAATTGAATAAAGAATGACACAGAAGTTAGCCGACTGTCAATATCTTTGGTATTCATGACGTAAAAGTTCGGGAAAATGACCTTGTAAAAGGTCTTACATCATATCCTGAGAAGATAGTCCTTGACAGCATAAAGGCCTAACTAAAGTACTTACAGTACAAGATAGTTTCATAGAAAATGCCACATCGAGCATAGATAGAAAACGATTCATTTTAACAAGGAAAATAAAGTAAAGCATCTACTACTGGCGACGGTCATCCCTCTGGTGAACTCTTAGTTCAGCCAGCTGGCGTTCCACATCAAGTAGGAGTCTTTCATACACCCTTTGGCGTACTCGGAGTTCTATGACTTCGGCTCGTGATTCAGCCAGTGCTTGCAGCAGGGTTTCATGGTCACTCTCAGATTTCTCACGAGCATCTTCCAGGCGGATGGTGCGGAGGGTATGCATTCTTGCTTTGGCGACAACTTCTGTGATCTGATATAGGGCTGTCCTGCCTTGAATCTCATTTCGGGCCACTCTACGGACCAGGATTGGCAAGATTCTGTCTGCTGAGCCCCCATTGCTTAGGTCATAAAAGCATCGGTCACCATTAAATGGCATGGGCTGATCTTGTACTTGGCTCCATGTTTCCAAGCATTCCACCCACGAAGGCGTCAGGCCATGAAAAGTCGGATGAGGGTTAGGATTTGGAAAAGGAGCTGCCTGGGGTAAATTCTCAACCTCGGGTTCGGAGTTAGCATCATCCGAAAGGTCTTCACCATGGTGATCATTCAAAGGGATCAGATGATCGTTCTCTGGTTCTTCTCCAAACCATCCAACAATGACTTCATTTGGAAGGTACAGATTGTCATGATGATGGAATCCAGCCATGATATCTATGCGAGAACAGGGGGTAAGGAAATAATTAATAGACGAGCTAACTAGATAATTATAAGGTGATCTTTATCAGTTACTCCAATACTTGACTTGGGCATACCAATAAAGACCTTTAGTTCCCAGGTAAATAATTATAGTAACACAGAATACTCCTATAATATTTTAAGTTTAATGTTATTTTCTACTGTTCTTATTGTGGTAGTGTTGGTAAGTTTTTAGACTTGTTGCAACCTTACAAACATCCTTAGGCACATGCTAGTCACTCCTCGGATAATGTAGTTGATCAGGCTACATCTTCCCAGGGTTGACCATATGTTTCTAAGTCTACTTGTGTTGTCCAACAATCTTAATACTTTTGTTCTGTCCTAGTGACACTGATTTTAGTATGAATGCAGGTATGTATACTTAGTTAAATATTTTATTATTTAAAGTATAAACTCTTAATCAGAGTATTTAAATCCCTCTTGTGTTTATAGTTCATATATCTTTTATGGGTTGATACACTCAATTCACTATAAACAATGCTCTGATACCAATCTGTCACACCCCAAAACCGAGAACGGCGGAAACATTCTGGGGCGGAGGACGTCATGTACGGTATCACAACAATGAAAAGTAGTAAACAAGAAACAACATCATCCATTGCATTAATAATATAATTTTAATACAAGTGTGTTCTGTCAAATTTTGATAAACACTAAAGTATAAATCAAAATGAAAGATGAGTCTTGAACGAGCACCATCTTCTATAAATCTTGCATCAGTACCTGTCTACTGTTCACCTGAGGATACAAGTTATTTGAAAGAGAGTATCAGCTTTACAACTGGTGAGATCATAAGTATTTTAGTGTCTTAATTTTTATGTAAACATTTGTACGTATATGAAATGTAAGTATTTGTATGTATATGAACTGTAAGTATTTTTATGTATATGGACTGTAAGTATTTGTATGTATATGAACTGTAAGTATTGGAAAACGTTTTGAACATCCTAGAAAACCATATGTTTCCTACTAAAAGTATCCTTCTACCAAGGCATCTAGTATCTGTGTGTGTCTCTTATAAGAGTGTGTATTTTCCCAAATCTAACTATCATTAACGAAAAATATAGTATTTACATTACCGTGCATCGTGTGAATGTTCACGAAGTGAATGTAATGGGGAAATAATAATGTACTGTAGTTTTATAATAAGTGACTACTGCTGTACTAATTACCTTAAACCGAATGAAATTTAAAGTAACATGTGATCGGCCTATATCCTGCTACCGACTCAATAGTAAAACGACGATGTAAGACGCCGTAAGAAATGACATTTGGCACCCGTAGACTTGCAAGTCCCACTGTAGCGAGCATCAAGGTGTTGGATAGTCAATCCAGTATAGATCTATATGCAAACTCATACGCACCCCAATTAAGGAGATTCTGGACACAAAAACGGTCATGGCAGGTTGTGCCATGACCCGTTTAATGGCTCACATAACTGAATGTAATGTATATGTAATGTATGTGCTAGCTGTATTGTGTGTTCTTCCTCTGTCTAGCCTGTATGTTTGTTTCTCATCGCTATGTATTATGTTTGTTTCTCATCACTATGTATTATGTTTGTTTCTCATTACTATGTATTATGTTTGTTTCTCATCACTATGTATTAAGTTTGTTTCTCATCACTATGTATTATGTTTGTTTCTCATCACTATGTATTATGTTTGTTTCTCATCACTATGTATTATGACTCATGTATGAACTGACTCTTTGTATGATTCATTGTTCTAATATTAGTATTAGTAAAACCCTAAACTACGCCTATTGTAGTTTACTAGTAATATAATTTGTATGTATGAACATGGAAGTACACCCTTGCTACCCAAGGGTATTGAATTGACTGGAAGAACCTTTATGACTATATATGTACACATGATATATAACTAATAGTTAAACGACCTTCGGACGGATACCCGATACCCTATCAGACCACATCCCAACGGGGAAAAGGAAATAAGGCGGGTTAGCCTTCCTAAGCCCTTCAAACATTACTTATATAACTTTACATATCTAGGCATGAAATTGACAATATAAAAGCATAAAATAAGTTTTGTAACACTTTTGAACATGATTACCATCTAAGAAAAGATCGACTTTATGTCAGCCTATAAAACGGGTTGAAAGTATTTGTTTGATAAAACAGTTTAAGTATAAAGAAACATTTGTTTGAAACACAATTGTAAATGAGTTTGAAATGAAACATACAGTGTATAATGAACAGTTTAATACGGAGTTTTAAACATATAAAGCGTTTATGAAAATCATTTGAAGAAAACTGTTTGGTAAAACAGCTAATGAGTAGTAAATCATTTGAATGCTGCTCATTAATCACATGTGATTGATATAATAACTAGCATGATTCTACTTGTATCCCCCCATAAAAACATTAAAAACATTTAAAACATTGATGAAGGGGTATGAACTCACTTGTAGTGAGTGGATTGGATTGAAGTGTCGGATACGATGCTTAATGACAAGTGGTGATTTGTACACACACGACGAGCCTAGTTAGCATATAATCAATATATATATATATATATATATATATATATATATATATATAACTAATTAGGCACTTTATCTCTAATAAATTTTGTTTAGACACCCTAGAACATGGGAACACGTTGTTTCAAGTGTTAAAGATCACAAGGGTTGCAACCAAGTGTTGTAGGGCATAGCTAGTGAGTGTAGGGTTCAAGGAAAACTCCATTAGGGAGTTTACGGTTTTGTGGTCATAACCAAAAGTGTTTACGGTCATAAACCCTTGGGTTTACGGTCGTAAGCTCACCCTCTTTTTGACCATTTGTTGTTTGAAGACTTCTAAGGCAATCAAAGCATTCCTACTTCATGTTTAAGCCTTAGGAAGTGTTTTGTGGAATCAATACACTCCTAAATGGAGTTTACGGTCTATGGACCATTTCTCCATTAGTTTACTGCCGTAAACACCTATGGAACATGGTTTTATGATGTTTTCAAGTTCTAAAAACTTCAAGGTAATAACCTGGGTTAGATTCTAGGCAAAAGGAAGGAGTATGGGGCATTTATACCCACTTTGGGGTGTTTATGGTTTTGGGTGATCCCCAAACCGTAAACACATATAAATGAGTGATTCTTGTGCTTTTTTGTGTGATAAACTCATCAAGGAAGGATTTAGACAAGTCCCTAAGGCATTGTAAAGCATCTAGGCACCCTAAGGCACCCTTTTGCACCTTACTTGGTGTTCTTGGGACATTTCTTTGATATTAAGATGTATAGCAAGCTTTAAAAGGCTCTAGGATAGAAGTACTTACTTTGTGGAAGCTTGAAATTAACTAAAAGTCCAAGAACACTAATGTGTGTTCTTGGTGTTTTGGAAATCTAATCAAAACACAAAAATGGATGGATGAAAAGATGTATAATCACTAGTAGTTATGATACATCAACTAATCAAGTCGAGAAATACTCACGTTTTCAGGAAATCGGTTGAAAACCGGGATGATAGTTGAGAGTGTTTGGAGTTTACTCTTGATTTTGCAAGAAAGAATGAGGCACTTTGGGGAGTAAACTCATGCTTAAGGCATGAGTTTACGGTTTTTAGGGGAGTTTACGGCCCAAACATAAAAGTTTGGCCGTGAACTTCTAAGCTACATGGTATTCGCGGTTTTGAAAATTCAAGACTCGAGTCGGCACATCTTTCACCCGTTCGTTTAAAGATTAATTATTAAAATAATCAAACAAACTTTAAATTTTCTAAAAAAATAAAAGTGAACTTGACTTATAATTTGAAATGATTGACTCTAGGGTTTTACCAAATGAAGATTTCGGGTTGTCACAATTGTCAAAACTTTTCAAAGGCTTCCAGGAAACCGCAATTGAAAACTAATGACTGCGGATCTCCAAAAACTTTAGCAAAAAAGGCTTTCAAAGAGGATATTCGATCTCGAGGCACAAATCGACAATCTTTTCTTAAAATAAAAGACATACCAGATTTCCAAAATCTAAGAGTCCAGAAAAGTTTGTTTTTGCTCACTATTTTTCAAAAAACTCTCCCATTCCTAACTCATCTGACAAAACCAAAAGAAAGAAAGGTCTCTTCGACGAAATGGTTTTCAAATCTATTCCTCAGATGATCCAAAATGGAAGGGTATCTTACCCATTCCAACACTTTTTAAATCACATCAAAATTTCAACAAGTGGAAGGGCATGTTACTAAATCTTCTACAAGACAAACTTTTTCTAATTCCAACAGCACACATGTCAGATCTTACCAACCTCGGACCAGTCACAAATCAACCACATCCTTCCGACCGCTGACCAAACAAAGTGCCAAAACAAAAGACAAAATTTCAACTTGTCAATGTCAATGTATTTGTCAGAAAAGGTTATTTCATGTGAAAACTGATCCTTTTCAGAAACCTCGTAACTTTTCAAAAAGGCACTACACTCCAAAAACTCACAAATACCCAGGACTGGGATTAAAAGTTGACACGAAACCAGTCCCTGCAACCTCATTTAATGCATTAATCGACAGTGCCAGCTCCTTGCACATGAAAGGAAGGTTAGAATGCCTTCAGGATTTCAAGCTAATTTGCAACGGTGGAAACGTCACATTCAGGAACAATGCGAATGGGATAATTCGAGGTTATGGTGTTCTTTTTGGATAAGGTGTCTAAGTCCATAACTATTTCTGGTAAGTACTTGACCCGACCCGGCATGGTCCACTTGGGTTGCATGGCACCATGTAATTGGATAGACTAAATGAGAAATAACACTTGGAGATTATTAATATATTATAAGTTCTAATATGTTAATAATATTATTTAATTAGTTTGGTCAAGAATTAATTTAGAATTAATTAAGTGATCAAAAAGATAACTAATTAAATATATGGGTTGATTATGTACATCATCCATATCTTGTATAGTGGGCTAAGAGGCTCCATGGATTATCAAGTTGGGTTCCACCCATAGGATGCTCCATGGGAGTTACAAACCCATGGGTTATGGAAATGAAGAGTCATGACACATGAGGGTTTACATGGTGTAACCCTAGATGTGTCAACACTATATAAGAGTCCCATTCTCCACCAAAATCGGCTACACATATGAAACAAGAGGGCTAGAACGATTTTAAGAAGTGTGTATTCTCTCAAAAGTCTTTCCAAGAGCATTTGGTGTTGTGTGAAGCATTTGAGGCATCACACTTGGGGTGCTAGGCTCACAAGGTTTCAAGGAACATAAGCCACAACAAGGTGAGTTATTCTATCTTTCATTCAAGTTAAAAATTGTTCCCCATGTATGCTAGATAGGAATATAACCTTGGAATTCAACTTTGCATGATAATTAGACAAACATAGATCCAAGGTTATTAGGGTTGCATGTACACTTAGGAAGTGTTAGAATGCTCAAAACCCATCAGTGGTATCAGAGCCTAGGCTTGTTTGTTTGTTATTTGTGCTAAATTGTTGAAAAAAAAGTCGATTTTGTGCAATCTGCCTGATGAACCCGCCGAGTCCATGGGGGGACTCGTTGAGTTCATGTGTATCTTCATCCTACTCGCCGAGTAAGTTCGTGCACTCGGCGAGTAGGAGCCTCAGAATGCAGATTTTCGAATTTAGTTGCTGGAAATGGACTAGAAACATTACCCTAAACTGTTTTGGTACTTGAAAACTTGTTTTAGATGGTGTAATGTCTTTGCTAATCCATTTACAACAACAAGTTATCAAAATTACAAAGTTATAAGTGTAATTTTGATTCATGAAAGTGTTCATATTCATGTTCTTGATCTTATGATGTTTAGATGATCATAGGAATTGTTTTTAACCTAGGTGGTAGATTAATTCTTGATCATTATGTGTTTTAATAGAGTCCATAACTTGTCCTCAAGTTATGGAAAACAAAAAGTCACTTTGCTTTAAAACCATTAAAAGAACACATGGGTTATAAAAATGAAGACTCTTCATTTTTAATACCCTAATAAACTCATAAGTTACAAGAAATGAAAAGTTTTGAAATTTTACAAAACTTTCCCTCAAGTTTTGCAACAAGTAAATTCATGTTAAAACTTTAGTTCCAACCCTTAGAATTTTAAAATTTAAAATTCTACCCTTATACTTATAATATTATAAGTTAATAATAATATATATGTATAAGATCAAAGTTGTCTTACCGCTAGTACGCCTCATTCACGAATCCGGTCTATAAGGTGGTTATAAGGTTGTTGCCTATAAAATGACAACTTAATGGGTGTCCACTCTCACCCACCACATGCTTGACTGGTGGAGGGTCGTTAGCCGAACGGCTAGGACAAGGACTTATAAATTCTCATTAAAAGTATGATGAATATTATAAAGTAACTAAATGTTTTTATTAAATTCCAAATCTTATTTACTTTAGGAAAAATGTGAATAAGGTGCTAATCCATGAAATTACACTTTACACTTTGTTTAAGTCGTTGGTGGAGCGTGTGTGGTTAACCGACACACTAACTTGGACTTAACAAGGTAGGTAAAGGGTGACTTAAGGTTTATCATAGTATCGGTGGAGCATGTGTGGTTTACCGACACATCGATTGAGTGATAAACTTTAAGGGTACCAAGTGATTGGCGTAGTTACTTCACACCTCGTTTTGTGATCCTCAGTATCCCAGTCACAAAACTTAGAGGACACACTCGATATTGAAACATGCCTTTGAAAAGTTCATTGAATCTCAAAAGAATCTGGGAATTTCTAAGAAACCAATCAAAAACCTAATATTTAATATTTCGGTTTTCGTGGTGGAAATTGGTGAATCGTTATTCACCTACCTTTCAAATATGTTATAGCTTGGATTACGGCATACCTCTTCTAAGTTATAATATATTGTGATTAGATCCTAGCCTTAATATTACATTTGGGTATTTTATTAAGGACTTTCTTAATATCTAAACTAATCTTGTCCTCTTCCTTCAGATGTCTTCAAACAATGCTGCTTCTGGCTCTAATCCTAATGGCTCCTTTACCCTTATGAACTTGTGTGGGAAAGTCACTTTTGATGGATCCAACTTCAATGAGTGGATCAGAAACATCAAGATGATTACCCGCTACGAGGACAAATAATATGTCCTCGACAAGGAGCTTAAGGAGATTGATGAGACCACTGCAACTCCCTAGGAGATCACTGACTTTCAGGCACATGAAAGGGATGCTACCAAAGTGGCATGCATCATGATGGCCACGATGACAGAGGAACTCCAAAAGTCATATGAGGGCTTCTACCCTTTTGAAATGCACCAAGATCTGATGGAAAGATACCATCAAAGTGCACAACAAGAGAGGTATGGAATCATCTGCTCCATGATAACAACCATGATGAAGGACGGGGAATCCGTCACGAGCCACATGCAGAAAATGCAAAGGTATGTGGATCGGTTGCTGAAGCTTAATGTGAACTTCCCTAAGGAGCTTGCAATAGATATCATTTTTCACTCCTTACGATCGTGCTATGATCAATTCCGCATGACATATCACATGAATAAAGAAGAGGTCACACTCAGCAAACTTCAGGGTCTTCTCAAGACCGTAGAAATAGGTCTTAAGTGGAAGTCAGTTGTTAACACTCCTATTCCAAACTCCCCTCCGGTTTTGGCACTCGGGAAAAGTCGAGGGAAGAAGAGAAAGAGCGTTTCGAAGGGTACCAAGGCTAGGACCCTTGATGGCTCTTATTCAAGTGGAACCAAGAAAGGTTTCGTCACTCCTTCTTCTGACCCAAAAGAGGTTGAATGCTTCTATTGCCATGAAAAATCACATTGGAAGCGAAACTGCCTAAAATACCAGCAAGATGTGAAGGATGGGAAAGTTAAACCCAACCATGCAGGTATTTACACTATCTTATCTAATAACTCACCCCATTCTAACTCTTGGGTCCTTGATACCGGTTGTGGTATTCATATATGTACTGATTTGCAGGGACTAAGAAGAAGTGAGAATGTGGAGCAAGGAAGAATAAACTTAATCATGGGGAATAGGAAAGCTTTACCTGTCACCAAGATTGGAGTTTGTACTTTATCGCTAAGTAGTGGGTTTAGTTTAGATTTGAATAACTGTTGTTATTCGCCAGAAATGGCAAGAAATATTATTTCCTTTCATGCATTGTATAAACAGGGTTTCACCTTTTCATTTGATAATGAAGTTGGTTTGATTAATGCTTTCATTAATAATGTTCTTTATTTTAAAGCATTACCTCGTGATGGCGTGTATGAAACAGTATATGTGGTTGATAACCTAGGAAATAATGTATTGTGTATTGATTCTGTTAATAATAACTTGGATAAATCATCATTATGGCATTGTCGTCTTGGGCATATAACCAAGAAACGCATAACCCAACTCCAAAAGGATGGAGTCTTGGAGTCATTTGACCTAAAGGCAGATGATAGTTGCGAATCATGCTTACTTGGAAAAAATGACGAAGTCACCATTCACAGGTTCTTGTAAGAGGGGTGAAGGTTTGTTGGATCTTGTACACACGGATGTGTGTGGGCCCTTCAAACATGCCACAAGGGATGTTAATCGTTATTATTTGACTTTTACTGATGATTACAGTAGATATGGATATGTCTAATTAATCAAGCATAAGTCAGAGACTTTCAAAAAGTTTAAGGAATTTAAACAGGAAGCCGAGAATCAATTGGGCAGGAACATTAAGATGCTTCGATCCGATCGAGGTTGTGAGTATCTTAGTTCAGACTTCCTTGACTATCTTAGGGAATGTGGGATTGTCTCACAATTGACACCTCCCAGGACACCGCAGTTGAATGGTGTAGCTGAGAGGCGTAATCGAACCTTGTTGGATATGGTTCGTTCCATGATGAGTCGAGCTTCGCTACCAATCTCATTCTGGGGGTATGCCTTAGAAACTGCCGCCCATATCCTTAATCTAGTCCCTACAAAGAAAGTTACCAAAAGTCCTCATGAGACGTGGACTGGTAAAGTACCCAAACTAGACCACATCAAGATTTAGGGTTGCGAGGCTTTCGTGAGACGCAAGACCCATGATAAGCTCGAACCTCGAAGCGAGAGGTGTATTTTCATCGGCTACCCACAACAATCCTGTGGTTACCTCTTCTATAGACCTAGTGAAAATGTGGTTTTTGTAGCTAGGAGGGCTTTCTTTAGAGAGAGAGAGAGAGAGAGTTCATAAGCCAAGGAAACAGTGGGAGGCAAGTTGATCTTGAAGAAATTCAAGAGTCAAGCGGTGAAGGAACTTCAAACCCTAGCACTCAATTTGAGGAGGAAACTCCTGTTGAGCCAATTGACAAGTCTGTACCTCTGAGGTGTTCCACAAGGGTTAGGAATGCTCCTGAGCATTATTATGGATTCCATATTACTGCAGAAGGTGATACACTTATCAGTGATGAGACACTGATAGGTCTCGATGAACCTAACAGTTACGCGGAAGCCATGGCAGGCCTTGTGTCAGCCAAGTGCAAAGAGGGAATGGACAACGAGATACAATCCTTGTATGACAATCAAGTTTGGAACTTGGTTGAGAATGTACCAGGTCGTAAGATAGTTGGGTGCAAATGGATCTTCAAGAAAAAGACCGACATGGATGGTAAAGTACACACTTATAAGGCACGACTGGTTGCAAAGGGTTTCTCTCAAACTCTGGGTGTTGATTATGATGAGACCTTTTCTCCAGTGGCTAAGATTAAGTCTATTAGGGTTCTTTTAGCCATAGCTGCATTTCATGACTATGAAATATGGCAAATGGATGTCAAAACCGCTTTCCTTAATGGAAAGTTGGCTGAAGATGTTTACATGAGTCAGCCAGTAGGTTTTGTCACCAACGAGTACCCTAATAGAGTGTGTAAGCTTGAAAAATCCATTTATGGGTTAAAGCAAGCACATCGCAAATGGAATCTTTGCTTTGATGAGAAAGTCAAGGAATTTGACTTTTCTAGGAGTGAAGATGAATCTTGTGTATATGTTAAGGCTAGTGGGAGTATAGTTAGCTTTTTTGTGTTGTATGTGGATGGCATACTACTCATAGGAAATGGCATCCCAACTCTATAGGAAGTTAAGTCCTGGCTTGGGATGTGTTTCTCTATGAAGGACCTAGGAGAAGCTGCCTATATTCTAGGGATAAGGATCTTAAGAGATCGGAGTAAAAGACTAATTGGACTTAGTCAAAGTACCTACTTGGATAAGGTGCTGAAGAGATTCAGCATGCAGGACTCCAAGAAAGGAGAGTTACCCATCCAGAGTAACGCCAGATTGAGTAAGACACAAAGCCCTAGCAGTGAGGATGAGATAGCAGAAATGAGTCGAATACCTTATCCTTCGGCTGTAGGATCGATCATGTATGCTATGACGTGTACTCGACCTGATGTAGCCTTTGCCATGAGCATGGTTAGCAGGTATCAGGGGAACCCTGGCAAGGCACACTAGACTGCGGTAAAGAATATCCTCAAGTACCTACGGAGGACTAAGGACTGGGTCCATACCCTTGGTGGGAGTGATGGCTTGAGGGTTGTAGGGTATAGTGATGCTAGCTTTCAGACTGATAAGGATAATTTCCGCTCTCAGTCAGGCTGGGTCTTTACCATAAACGGAGGAGCAATTTCTTGGAAGAGTTCCAAGCAAGAGACAGTGGCTGATTCAACTTGTGAATCAGAGTATATTGCAGCTAGCGAGGCAGCAAAGCAGGCGATATGGCTGAAGAACTTCATTGGAGACCTTCGAGTTGTACCAGCTATTAAAGAGCCAATGGAAATTTTCTGTGATAGTGAAAGCGCTGTTGCCTTAGCCAAGGAACCAAGGGATCACGGGAGATCCAGACACATTGACAGAAAATACCATTTTATCAGACATCGAATAGAAGAAGGACTCCTCGTGGCAAAGAAGGTATCATCGGATGAGAATCCAGCAGATCCCCTCACGAAGGGACTGACTCGGGTTAAGCATCTCCAGCATGCTCGGAGCATAGGGCTGAAGGATGATATTAGATTTAGTAGTTAGATAATCTCGAAATTTGTAAAGTGTAACTGACATTGATACAAGAACAGATTTAAGGATTATCACACTCCCATCTGCAATCCATGGGGAACCTTCGCAGGTTCAAGGCGAACTCCCTTCTACACTCCTGGGGGAACCTTCACCATCTGCCCAAGAAAACTCTTATCCCGCCTTCCCCGTTCAAGACAATTCAGCAGGATGTTCTCAAGTCCAGGGGGAACTGCCTTCTCCAATCATATAGTATTCTTATATTGAAGAAATTCCCTCCACCGCAACTGCTGATCATCTGCAATCCCGTCTACACGTATGGACGAGAGACCACCCACCAGGTCAAATTATCGGCAACCCATCCGCAGGAATCCAGACTCGATCATCCACGGATCTATCCGATCACTATCACTACGTAGGATTTTTCTCCTCAGTCGAACCCCGATTGATCAAAGAAGCATTACTAGAACCAGACTAGATATTCACAATGCAAGAAGAGCTAGAATAATTCAAAAGGAACAAGGTATGGCAGCTCATTCCAAAACCGCTAGGTCACACCATTGTTGGCATTAGATGGGTGTACAAGAATAAGGTAGATGAATCTGGTGCGGTCGTCAGGAACAAGGCAAGACTAGTTGCCAAAGGATATAGTCAACTTGAAGGCATTGACTATGATGAAACGTATGCTCTGGTAGCACGAATAGAAGCCATCTGGATCTTCTTAGCATACGCAACACACAAAAACATCAAGGTTCATCAAATGGATGTGAAAAGTGCTTTTCTCAATGGCGAATTAAAAGAGGAGGTTTATCTTCAGCAACCTCCGGGCTTCGAAAGTATTGAATTCCCAGACCATTGCTAAAAGCTTGAAAAAGCAGTCTACGGTCTAAAAAAAGCCCCAAGAGCATGGTACAAGACTCTATCTGAATTTCTTGTCTCTTCCGAGTACAAATGATTAGTGATTGATCCCACTTTATTTCGAAAAGAAAATGGTGATCATCTAATGCTTGTACAAATATATGTGGATGATATCATTTTTGGCTCAACTGATCAAAATATGGTGGATGAATTTGCTAAGCTCATGGCCAACAAGTTCCAAATGAGCATAAATAGATAGATTAACTTCTTTCTAGGACTTCAAGTGAAACAAGTCCCTCAAGGGATATTCATTCATCAAGAAAAGTACACCTCAGAACTGTTAAAGAAATATTCAATGGACAACTGTTCTTAGGCTAAGGTCCCCATGGCCTTTGGATATAAGATATCTGCTGATCCCTCAGGCGAATCTGTTTATCACAAGACTTATAGAGGTATTATTGGCTCTTTGATGTACCTCACCGCAAGCCGACCAGATATAGTCTTTGCAACGGGTGTATGTGCAAGGTACCAGGCTGACCCAAAAATGTCACACATGACCGTAGCCAAGCAAATTCTATGGTACTTGAAGGGTAGCAAAAATCTTGGATTATGGTATCCAGCAGGAAACGATTTCAGTCTTCAAGCATTCACCGATGCGGATCATGCCGGATGCAAACTTTTTCGGAATAGCAACTCAGGTAGATGTCAATTTCTGGGTGGAAGACTCGTCAGCTGGTCATCAAGGAAACAAAATTTTGTATCATTGTCTACCGCAGAAGCTGAATATACGGCTGCAACCAGTTGTTCTTCTCAAGTCTTGTGGATGAATACACAACTATTGGACTACAGATACAGAATGATGCGGATACCAATCTATTATGACTCTGAAAGTGCTATAGTGATTTCTCAAAATCCTATTCAACACTCCAAGACCAAGAATATTGAACTACGATATCATTTCATCAAAGACCACATCCTGAAAGGTAACATTGAACTAATTTTTGTCCATACTCATGAAGAGATTGTTGATGTATTCTAAATGGCACTTGACTCTACAAAACACAACAGTTTCTTACAAATGTTAGGAATGATGGATCCGGACCCACAATTCTTTTTGAATTGATAGGTACCATAGACCATCATTGGTCTCTGTTGCGGTCCTAATTGAAGTTATTTATGATAGATGGTTTTGATATATCCTATGTACCGCAACCATATATCATACTTATACTTCAATGGTCCTTATTGTTTGTTATTACTAATCTTTGTTCAAGTGCTCCTCCCAGTTCTTCTACTGCAGTCGTCCATCCGACGACAAATGATCCATCCGCAACGAAGTTTTAATCCGCATTCACTTTCTCAATCTGCAGTCATTTTAATTGATTTTCAAATTGTTACATTTTTTTTTATAAAAAAACATGGTGTGCTATTTAATGATCCTTCATTAAATAGAGAAAACATTAAAGAAAAACATTCTTTGTGTAACTATCTTATTCTTTTTGAATAAACCTCGTGTCAGACCTATTTTAGGTATGATGACAAACAGAAAGATTTCCCAAAATCAAATCCTTTTTAATCTGTCTCTTCCTATTACCCTAAAACATCTAATCCGTTACAACTTCCCTTTACCCAACGGATTAATCTCTCCCTCACCACACGTTCTCCAGACGTGGGTTTTGAACCTGACATTTCATTAAATGCAAACTTTTTTTGGTAAATCTCAAAATACAGATTTAATCCTTTTTTGTTAATCTGTGGCTGAGATTAATTCTCTTAATCCAAGAAAAAACACTCAAACGTTTTACCCAAATTCACTTAGGGTAAAATCATTTCCCGCTGCAATAAGCCACTATAAAATCCCCTTCTTCTTCCCAAAGAAAAGTTTACGCTCTCAGAACTTCAAACCTTATCTTGCACTCTATTTTCCTTCTCTTACAAATCTTTTTAAACTTCCTACAATGGTGAAATCAGGCGTATCCAAGAAACACTCCAAGGCATCTAGATCAGTAAACCATACTGGTTCAGAATCTGCCTCAAGACATCCTACACCTACGATTGCCTCAAGCAATTTCAGGGCTGTGTTCGAAGAGCATTCCTTCTACAATGCTCCAACAAAGCTGATGATCAAGTTTTTTTCCAATCACCCTCTGTTTGGACCCTTTGATTCATTCACAAACGTTGTTCCTCTTTCAACCCTATTCAAGTGTACCTTCTCAGCGTCTCAACCACTCGAGAATCCTCAAGAAATGCATCTGAACCTCGTTAACGATTCTTTAGTCATGCTGACTAAAGAAAAGTTTCTCACTGCCATCAACCTCCTTGTTTATCGCTCAATCAAGGTTTTCTTTCCATCCATGGCGGACATCCTTTCTGCGCTTTACCAGATGGGATATCAAAAGAAGATTAAAGGAATTCGAGAATTCAAGAAAAATCAACTACCTGCGGTTTGGCAATTTGTTTATAATTTTGTGATCCGCAGTCTATCCGATAGAACTAGAGGCACGGATAACATAGGACTCAAGCTCCTAGAGTTAGTGTGGAGTATCTTCACTGGCCATGACGTCAACTACGGTCAGATACTATGGGACGACTTCTTGCAATACATTCCAAAGGAAAGCCCAAGAGAGAACCCTACCGAACTCACATTTGCAAGGTTTTGGTCTCTATGCATCTCAGACCTCCATGCGAAGGCAGGACTTAGCATGGGAAACGACATCAACCTCTTTGTCACCAAGGATCTCAAAAGGTACAATCCCTCATCTAATCAATCTGTTTTTGGACCCATAAGACTACCAACCCACATTCTCTCTACTCTTGGTCTTGAGACTGCTGATGTATCAGACCATATTGAGGCTACAGAAGGTATTGTCGTATATCTTCCTACCCCGCGTCTTCAAAGCCCATCCGCAATCACTGCCCCTGGAAGTACTGCAGTCCCATCCTCCACCACTCTTTCCAACCCGTGATTATCCCAAAGACGCAAACAGTTAGCCTCTGCTCATCAAGTCCCCCTTCACACCAAGAAACAAGGCACTCTTAAGAAAATGGATGCTCCCAAACAAGCCAATCCTTCAAAGAAAAGGAAAATCACCCCGCCAGTGCTAACAAATGTCGAACCAAGAAAACATCAATCTCCCTCTTGCTCTAGTAGTGATTCTGACGAGGACGATCAAACCATCGCAATCCTTAAGAAAATAAAAACCGATCCCACAAGCCAAATGCATGACCGGACTGATACCGCAACCTCTCAAAAGGCTCTGGTAGTCCTTGGGGTGGCCGCACACTCATTTGCATCAACCATCCAATACCACTCAGATGCAGGTGGTGCGTCTGCTTCACCGCAACGTGGAGACTCCCCAAGGTCAATCCCAAGAGAATTGATCTGGCTCCCACCCTAAGGTCTCCAGGGCTTCCCGTTTTCATTTCTTTTCCCATGAGGAGTTGAACTCAATACTTTTTTCTGTTACCCAAACACTTCGAACACCTTCCCAACCGCAAGGCAACTCTTCAGCCTTTTCCAGAACTGAGCCGAGGCCAGACTTGACCCTAGGTCATGGAGACCGAGGAAGCTCAGGAAATCCTACTCTGCTTACATCTGTACCATGTGGTTTAGGCACAGTGAGCACCAATGTGCAAGGATCCGTGAACCCGAGGGACACCTCGGTGTGATACCAAGGAATTGACAAAATCGATCTAAATGATTCATGGAGCAAGTATCAACCATCAAATGAAGCTGAAGCCAAGAAATATGCCACATTCCGTAGGGCATTCCAAGCAAGAAAGGCACAACAAACAAAGCAGCTTCAGCAGAAACAACAAGAAATCCAGTCCGTAGCGAAGTATTGGGCAGATGCAATCAATAATGCCAATACCATATCTACTATCTTCAAAGTTCAAGCTTTGATTGACAAAATGGTTGATACGATCCGCAAAGCTCAAGAGGCGATTGTTGATCAAACTCCTTCAAAGCCCCCTCCATCTCCAACTGCCAAAGACTCTCAAGATGCAGGTACCGAAATTGAAGTCAACTCTGCTCCTACCTTCGGTTTTATTGACATTGATCTACATGAGGTTATCAGCCCAGTCCTTCGGATGATGACCTCATGATGTTTGATGAAGAAGAGGAATCGAGTGGTTCTCAACACTCAACCTCTAAGCCTAAGGAGAAAAAGAAAAAGAAGAAGATGGCTGTTTCAAGAAAAGAATTCCTAAGTCTACAATCCAAAGTAGATCAAATACTTACCGTAGTCAAGTCATCTCAATCGCAATCAGAAGACCATCCGGTACCGCAGTCCTTGATCGAAAGGATTGAACGTTTGGAGACAAGGGAACGTCTAGCTGCTGAGAGAATTTCTCTTAAGGTAGAAATGGGAATTCGGTCCCTTGACAACAATCGCCAAGAAGATCACAAGGAATTCATGGCTGCTGCGAAGCACCTCATCTCTAAGGTATCCGCAATCAAAGACAATCTGCAAACAACCATTGCGGACCATTTCTCTTTTTCCCAGAAACTGATAGTTGAGACTTACACTGTTTTTGAGTCCACTATTTCAGTCCTTCACGCAACCATCAACAGACTCCAACGATCTTTATCTTCAAACTTCCATGGTCCTGAAATTCTCCAACTGACAAACGAGATTCATCGGCTACTCTTTAACACCACCATTTTTGACAATCAGCAATTGGCTGATGTTCTCAAAGCCCATAGAGAGTATCTAGTCTAACGATAGACCATCAGCAATCAAGAACTTCAAGCCCCGAAAATTCATGAAGGTTGACTTCTTATAATAGACACTCACAAGAAGGAATCAGGACTATGTCCGTACCCAAGCTGACTTCCCCTATATGAACCCAGAAGAAGTCTTTCTTATAGCAAAGGTGTTCCAAAATAAGTGTGATAAGTATCCCAAAATGAAGATAGCTCTTGAAAGGACAAGCATTTTTCTGAAGGAAATGGTCTACGACTTTGAAAAGATCGATGCGGATATCCACCCAACCATTGCCAAGAAATTTGATCTACCGCCACTAGATCCTGCACCGATGCCTACCAAAGGTTATCAAGACAGTCCCTAGGTGCAACAAACTTCCCTGAACTAGGAATCATCTTCAAAAGGATGACCGATCAGGTCAAATACTTCATTCCCATGACCTCCATGAACCGTCTTTCAAAGAAACAACTTGAAATCTATCGAAACACAGTAAAAAAATCAAAACACACAAATTCCAAAGTCAAATTCGAGATTTTAAGAAGGATCACCTGGCTTGAAAATATTAGGAAGTTTTGGTGGATTTTGATCAAGTTCCTTAAACTTGATAAGTGAAGAAAAAGTTAAAGGTCACTTAGGGGGAAATTGTTGAAACATGAAGTGACCCTCTTAACTTAGCCTATCGCAGCCCACAAGCATCCGCAGTCAAGCTCCCATCAGCAGCCTCATCCAGAGTCATCTATCCAACCGCAACCTTGTTACTTACTTAGTTTAATTTTATCTATCTTTTCTGTAATAGTCTCTGTTGTCCACTATGCCTTGCATGACTACTCTTAGAGAGTGGATAAAGTTTAATTATTGAGTCTCTATATATAGAGCTCATTCTTTCTCAGTTTATAAGAATCTTTTACTTCTATCTATCTGAACTATCTTCAAGTATATCAATTACATTTCTCTAATGCATCTCATATCTTTCTTACTCTCTAAATCCTCTCGAACATAACTGATAATTACTTCTCTTCGGAGCAAGTCATTCATGACTTTATCACTAAGCTTGATCTCACTCACTAGCTTGGTTTCAATGCATTCCATGTTATGAATCAACTTATGTGTTTACTTGATATATCAAATGCTGTTATCTATGCTTCCTTACATTTCCGCAACTAACTATCTAACTATCTAACTCTTTAACTTATTATTGTCGAGCTTTTAAATCCTTTGAGATTAACTAATTATGCAACTAAACTTGTTCTAACGTTTGTTCAAGTGTGTCTCAAGTTTTTCTCTCAACAAAGAGGACGACCGGATAACAAAAGATTCAAAATGGCTATGTTAGAAAAGGATTTAGAGTTAGAAAAAGATGCAAGAATGTTAAGTGAAACACAACTAGAGATAGCTTTGAACCAAAGAGATTTTGCTCAGGATGAGCTTGTACGCTTAAATTTATTAATAGAAAACTTGTTCAATGAAAGTGAAGCTATTGAAAATTTGGTTAATAATGGAACTGTGGACAATACATACAATTGAGGTTGGTCCAATGGATATCCTACTGCAAAGGATTCATCACCCCAATTTAACAAATATCGATTATATGCCCCTCCGGACTGAGAATTTCATTTCCCAATCAATGAGAAGACTTTTCCCAAAGACATTAGAACCCACCTCGGTAGACTTCATAATCTTAGTTATAATTGTGTCATTGAGGAAATTGTGCCTGATGTTTCGGGTCAATCAAGTGATCAAACTCCTATCTGTGGCACAATCAATTCAAATTCTCAGACCTCTTCAGTTGTTGATGAAGAAATTGTCATAGAAAGTCCCGAAACCTTACAGGATTTTCCATCCTTGTCCTCAGACCGCAGTGTCTCTCACTTTAGTCATGATCCTCAGAAAAGTCCCACTAAAGTCACAACTCAGACTTACGCTACGGTAGCTTAGTCATCCCAATCTCAGTCCACAATAAAAGGATCTGTGACTCTTCAACCAATTCACCATGAACTATCCATATAGAACTTTGAAGTAGGACAATGCTCTTAAAACCCTGAATCCTCAAGTTCGGATGAGTCAAGCCTACGTTGTCAAAAATTTTCAAAGGTTTCTAGGAAACCGTAGTTGAACACTAATGACTGTGGGTCTCCAAAAACATTAGCAAAAAAGGATTTCAAAGAGGAAATTCGATCCCGATGCACAAATCAACAAACCTTTTCTAAAAATAAAAGTCATATCAAATTTCCCAAATCTAAGAGTCCAGAAAAGTTTGCTTTTGCTCACTCCCTTTCAAAAAACTCTCCCATCAAGAAAACATGCACAAAGGAATGTACAGTTTCAATATCCATTCCTAACTCAGCTGACACAACCCAAAAGAAAGAAAGTTCTTTTTGAAGCAATGGTTTTCAAATCTCTTCCTCAGATGATCCAAAATGAAAGGGTATCTTACCCACTCCAACATATTTAAAGCCACATCAAAATTTCAACAAGTGGAAGGGCATTTTACCAAATCCTAGAAAAAGGTCCAAAGAATCTACACGTGCTAAATCTTTTTCACAACAAATTTATTCAAATTTCAACAGCACGAATGTCAGATATTACCAACCTCGAACCGATCACAAGCCTACCTCATCCTTCCGATCGCTGACCAAACAAAGTGTCAAAACAAAAGACAAAATTTCAGCGTGTCGATGTCAGTGTAGTTGTCAAAAAGGTTTTTCTCATGTCAAAACTGATCCTTTTTAGAAACCTCGTAACTTTTCAAAAAATGCAACACTCCAAAAACTCACAAACACCCAGGATGAGGATTAAAAGTTGACACGAAACCAGTCCCTTCAACCTTGATTCATGCATCAATCAGACACTCATCCTTTGTCCCAGGCTCCAAACTAGTTTCGATGCCAAACTAAACGTGTAATTCTCAGGCCTTGTGCAAGGAGGAACAAGAAGAAGAATGGTTAATCGACAGTTCCTGCTCCTTGTACATGATAGGAAGGTTAGAATACCTACGGGATTTTAGGCCAATTTGCAATGGTGGGAACGTCACATTCGGGAACAATGCGAATGGGATAATTCGAGGTTATGGTGTTCTTACTACGGGAAACTTCTCTATTCAAAAGTTTGCATATTTAGAAGGCCTTAAACACAATCTCATTAGTGTTGGTCAACTATGTAAGGCAAGCCATCGTGTTGAATTTGATGACCAATTTTGCTATGTAATGACAAGCGATAGGAGCACTTGTCTGATCAACTCCAGATCCAACGGTACCATGTATCCTCTGGATGTATCTCTGATCATAGGCAAACCTGAATTATGCTTCCTATACAAAGTAGTATCCGAAGTCAGCTGGTTATAGCACCGCAAGCTCGCTCATCTCAACTTCAGATACATCAACAATTTGGTCACCGGGGAACTAGTCAGAGGTTTTCCAATCCTCAACTTCAACAATGATACTCTTTGTATTGCATGTGACTGTGGAAAGCAATTCAAAGCAAGTCACCCCACGGTGATTAATCATCAATTTCTGAACCATTGGAACTCTTGCACATTGATCTTTGCAGTCCATCTACCGTAGCCAGTCTTTATCACAAGAAATACATACTGGTTATAGTGGATGACTACACTCATTTCACTTGGGTTTATTTCTTACGACTCAAGTCATAAACTCTGTAGGTGTTGATCAATTTCATCAAGGAAATTGAACTTAGGATCAAGTTACTAGTATGACGTATCTGAAGTGATAATGGAACCGAGTTTACTAACCGTCTACTAAATAGTTTCTTGGTCTCCAAAGGCATTTCTCACAACTTCTCAGCTCCCTACACACCGCAACATAATGGGGTCGTAGAGCGAAGGAACTGCACTCTAGTAGAAGCTGCCAGATCTATGCTCAACTTCACCCACCTTCCTCTCTACTTTTGGGCCGAAGTAGTGGCCACAGCCTGTTTTGTACAAAACCGAATCATTGTGTGCAAATGTCTCAACAAAACACCGTATGAGGGCCTTAACAATCACAAGCCAAATGTCCGATTCTTTCAAATATTTGGGTGTAGATGTTTCGTAATCAACAACAGAGACCACCTCAACAAATTCACACCAAAGTCTAATGAAGGCATCTTTCTTGGCTACTCCACTAACAAGGTTGCTTATCGAGTTGTCATTAGACGCACAAGGTTGATAATTGAAAGGTTCGATGTGAAATTTGATGACTATCACATCTGCAACACCGCTACATCAACCGAAACCACAACAATTCTAGAAAGTGATATTCCCGCCTCTTCAGGTCCATTAAATCTAGTTGAAGTAAACTATGATGATCTCTTTGATCCGATAGATACAACCAAGTTATCCGAAGTTCTCGTGTCCCTGGATGCTTAGCAGCAGCATGCTAATGTATCTGGTCCAACATTGTTCGAAGAAGTATCACTAAATACTTCCACCTTGCCGGTTGAGGGGGAAAACTCAACTCCGGACCATACAACAACCATCGAGGTTCCAATACTGGAAGATGCAGCTCCAAACATTATCCGCATAGAGTTTCAACCATGAAACGCTTCTTCAGACTCGGGTGATGAAAACATAGAAAACATTGACACAAGAACAGATTCAAGGATTATCACACTCCTATCCACAATCTAGGGGGAACCTTCGCAGGTTCAAGGGGAACTTCCGTCTGCACTCCAGGGGGAACCTTCATCATCTAACCAAGAAAACTCTAATCCCACCTTCCCAGTTCAAGACAATTCCACAGGATGTTCTCAAGTCTAGGGGGAACTGCCGTCTCCAACAGCAGAGCCTTACAATATTGAAGACATTCCCTCCACCGAAACTACTGATCATCTTCACTCCCGTCTACATGTATGGAAAAAAGACCGCCCACCAGGTCAAATCATCAGCAACCCATCTGCAGGAATCCAGACTCGATCATCCAAGGACCTATCCGATCACTGTCACTATGCTACGTTTTTGTCATCAGTCGAGCCCCGAACGATCAAATAAGCATTACTAGAACCGCTAGATATTCGCAATGCAAGAAGAGCTAGAAGAATTCAAAAGAAACAAAGTATGGCAGCTCGTTCCGAAGACGCAAGGTCACACCATTGTTGGTACTAGATGGGTATACAAGAATAAGTTGGAAGAATCTGGTGCAGTCGTCAGAAACAAGGCAAGGCTAGTTGCCAAAGGATATAGTCAACTTGAAGGTATTGACTATGATGAAACGTATGCTCCGGTAGCACGAATGGAAGCTATTCCAATCTTCTTAGCATACGAAACTCACAAGAACATCAAGTTCCATCAAATGGATGTAAAAAGTGTTTTTCTCAACGGTGAGTTAAAAGAGGAGGTTTATCTTTAGCAACCTCCGGGTTTTGAATGTCTTGAATTCCTAGATCACTGCTACAAGCTTGAAAAAGCAGTCTACGGTCTAAAAAAGCTCCTAGAGAATGGTACAAAACTCTCTGCGAATTTCTTGTCTCGTCCGGATACAAAAGAGGAGTGATTGATCCCACTCTATTTAGAAATGAAAATGGTGATTATATGATGCTTGTACAAATATATGTGGATGATATCATCTTCGGCTCAATTGATCAAAGAATGGTGAATGAATTCGCTAAGCTCATGACCAAGAAGTTCCAAATGAGCATAAATGGAGAGATTAACTTCTTTTTAGGACTTCAAGTGAAACAAGTCCCTCAAGGGATATTCATTCATCAGGAAAAATACACCTCTTTACTGTTAAAGAAATATTCAATGGACAACTGTTCTTCGGCTAAGGTCCCCATGGCCTTCGGATATAAGACATCTGCTGATCCCTCAGGCGAATCAGTTGATCACAAGGCTTATAGAGGTATTATTGGCTCATTGATGTACCTTACCCCAAGCCGACCAGATATTGTCTTTGCAACAGGTGTATGCGCTAGGTACTAGGATAACCCAAAAATGTCACATATGACTGCAACCAAGCAGATTCTACGGTACTTATTGGTTAGCGAGACTCTTGGCTTCTGGTACCCTGTAGGGAACGACTTCAGCCTACAAGCATTCACTGATGCGGATCATGCCGGATTCAAACTAGATCGTAAATGCACCTCTGGTGGATGTCATTTTCTGGGTGGAAGACTCATCAGTTGGTCATCAAGAAAACAAAATTGTGTATCGCTGTCTACTGCAGAAGCAGAATATATGGCCGCAACCAGCTGTTGCTCACAAGTCTTATGGATGAAAAACAACTATTGGACTATAGATACATAATGCTGCGGATAATATTTTTTGTGACTCTGAAAGTGTTGTACCCATTTCTCACAATCCAATTCAGCACTCCAAGACAAAGCATATTGAACTACGGTATCACTTCATCAAAGACCACATCCTGAAAGGTAACATTGAACTAAGTTTTGTCCATACTCATGAAGAGATTGCTGATGTATTCACAAAGGCACTTGAATCTACAAAACTCAACAGTTTCTTACAAATGTTAGGAATGATGAATCCGGACCCACAATTCTTTTTGAATTGATAGGTACCACATACCATCCTTGGTCTTCGTTGAGGTCCTAATTGAAGTTATCTATGATAGATGGTATTGATATTCCCTGTGTACCGCAACTATATATCATATTTATCCTTCAATGGTCTTTGTTGTTTGTTATTACTAATCTTTGTTCAAGTGCTCTCCTCAGTTCTTCTACCGTAGTCATCCGATGGTAAATGATCTATCTGTAATGAAGTTTCAATCCACAGTCACTTTGATTATTTTCAAACTGTTTCGTTAATTTTTTGAATCATGGTGTGCTATTTAATGGTCCTTCATTAAATAAGAAAAACATTAAAAAAACATTCCTTGTGTAACTGTCCCATTCTTTTTGGATAAATCTTGTGTCAGACCCATTTTACGTATGATGACAAAAAGAACGATTTCCCCAAATCAAATCTTTTTAACCTGTCTCTTCCTATTACCTTAAAACGTCCAGTCCGTTACAACTCCCCTTTACACAACGGATTAATCCCACCCTCACCACACGTTCTTGAGACATGGTATTGAAATCTGACATTTCATTAAATGCAAATTCCTTTAGGTAAATATCAAAAATAGATTAAACCTCTCTCTTAATCTGTGGCTGAGATTTTCTCTCCTAATACAAGAAAACACCCAAACATTTTTACCTAATTTCACTTAGGGTAAAATCTTTACCTCTCCAAATTAGCCACTATAAAACCCCCTTTGTCTTCCCCAAGAGAGGTTTTCGCTTTCTGAACTTCGAACTTTTTCTTGCACTCTGTTTTTTCTTGCAAATCTTCTTCAACTCCAAAAAAGGTGAAATCAGGCATCTCCAAGAAACACTCCAAGGCATCTGGATCTGCAAACCCTACTTGTTCAAATTATGCATCAAGACACCCAATGCCAACAGTTTCTTCAAGCAATTTTAAGGTAGTGTTCGAAGAGCATTCCTCCAATAATGCTCCGATCAAGTTGATGATCAAGTTTCTGTCCAATCACCCATTGTTTGGTCCCTTCGATTCATTCACAGATGTGGTTCCTCTTTCAACCCTTTTCAAATGTGCCTTCTCTGCGTATCGACCCCTCGAAAATCCTCAAGCAGTGCATCTGAACTTGGTAAACGATTCTTTGGTCATTCTGACTAAGGAAAAGTTCCTTACTACCATCAACCTGCTAGTTCATCCTTCAATCAAGGTTTTCACTCCATGTATGGCAGACATCCTTTCTGCACTCTACCAAATGGGTTACCAAAAGAAGATCAAAGGAATAGGCGAGTTCAAGAAAAATCAGCTGCCTGCGGTATGCCAATTTGTTTGCCACTGTGTGATCCGCAACCTGTTCGCCAGAACCGGAGGCACTGACAATATGGGTCTCAAGCTCCTAGAGTTGGTATGGAGCATTTTCGCTGTCCATGATGTTAACTATAGTCAGATCTTGTGGGACAACTTCTTGCAGTACATTCCGAAAGAAAGTCCAAGAGAGAACCCTACCGAACTCACTTTTGTCAGGTTCTGGTCTCTATGCATCTCAGATCTTCATGCAGATGCAAGACTTAGCATGGGCAACGACATCAATCTCTTCATCACTAAAGATCTCAAAAGGTACAATCCCTCTACTGATCAATCTGCTTTTGGACCTATCAGACGGCGGAGGCTACCGGTCCACATTCTTTCTACCCTTGGTCTTGGAACTGCTGATGTCTCAGACAATATAGAGGCTACAGAAGGTATTTCCCCATACCTTTCTACCCCGCCTCTACAAACCACATCCGCACTCATTGTCCCTGGTAGTACCATAGTCCCATCCTCCACCACTCTTTCAAACTTGTCTTTACCACAAAGACGCAAGCAGTTAGCCTCAGCTCATCAAGGACCCCACAACACCAAGAAACATGAACTCCTAAGAAAAGGGATGCTCCTAAGAAAGCTGACCCTTCAAAGAAAAAAAAATCATCCAAACTATGCCCTCAGATGACAAACCAAATGAACATCAATCTCACTCTCCTTCTGTGAGTGATTCTGATGAGGACGATCAACCTATATTGATCCTCAAGAAAGAAAAACCAATCCCATAGACCAAATGTGTGACCGGACTGAAGCCGCAGCCTCTCAAAAGGCTCCGGTAGTCCTTGGGGTGGCCGCACACCCATTCAATACCACTATCAAATACCACTCAGACACAGAAAGTGTGTCTGTTTCACTGCAACATGGAGACTCACCCCCAGCTCACTCCCAAAGAGATGGAACTGGTTCGCACCCTAAGATCTCCAGGGTTTTCCGTCTACACTTCTTTTCCCCTGATGAGTTGAAATCCATCCTTTTGTCTGTAACCCAAACACTTCAAACACCTTCCCAACTGCAAGGCGATTCTTCAGCCTTTGCCAGAACTGAGCCGAGGCCAAACTTGACCACGGGTCAAGGAAACCGAGGAAGCTAAGGAAATCCTACTTTGCTTACATCTTTTACAGGTGGTTTAGGCACGGTGAGCACAAATGTGCAAGGATCCATGAACCTAAGGGACACCTCGGTGCGTTTTGAAGGAATTGAAGAAATCGATCTTGACGACTCATGGAGTAAGTATCAACCAACCAATGAAGTCTTAGCTAAGAAATATGCCGCTTTCCATAGGGAATTTCTAGCAAGAAAGGCTCGACAATCAAAGCAACTTCAACAAAAACAACAGGAGATTCAATCTGTAATGAAGTTTTGGGCAGACTCAATCAATAATGCCAATATCGTATCTACAATCTGCAAATTTGAAGCCTTGATGGAAGAAATGGCCGATACAATCCGCAAGGCTCAAGCTGCGACTGCTGATCAAACTCCCTCAAAGCCCCCTCCAACTCCAACTGCTAGATATTCTCAAGACGAAGGCACTGCGATAGAAGTCAAATCCGCTCCTACCTTCGGATTTGATGATGTTGATCTGAATGAGGAAAATCAGCCTAACCCTTCTGATGATGTTTGATGAGGAGGAAGAATCGAGTGGTTCCTAACACTCAACGTCTAAGCCCAAGGAGAAAAAGAAGAAGAAGAAGATGGTTGTATCTACAAAAGAATTTTTGAGTCTACAATCCAAAGTAGATCAAATTCTTGCTGCGGTCAAGTCCACTTAACCGCAATCTGAAGACCATCCAGTACCGTAGTCTTTAATCGAAAGGATTGAAAAATTGGAAACTCGGGAACGTTTAGCTGTTGAGATGATTTCTCTCAAAGTGGAAATAGGGATTCGGTCCCTCGACAACACTCGATAGGCTGATCACAAGCAATTCATGGCTGATGCGGAGCGCCTTATCTCTGAGGTATCCGCAATCAAGGAAAATTTACAAACAGCCATTACGGACCAGTCCACTCTCTCACAGAAGTTGATAGCTGAGACTCACACTGCCTATGAGTCCACTATCTCAGTCCTTCATTCAACCATCAATAGACTTCAACGATCCTTATTGTCAAATTTTCATGGCCCTGAAATTCTACAACTCACTAAAGAGATTCATAGGCTTCTCTTCAACACTGCCATCCTAGAAAATCAGCAACTAGCTGATGCTCTTAAAGCTCAATTTCAGGAGCTGTGTGCCTAGGTCGATGGTCTCAAACAATGGCTTGAGGAATCTCCGATCTGAATTCCTCAAGAGGGGGAAGTGAAGAAGACCATCAAGACCATCGTGAAGACCATAATGAAGAAGGCCATCACTCAAATAGTGCTTCTCATCATAGAAGCCCCCCCCCCATCATAACTGAGAAAATTCCATCACCGCAACCGTCACCGCAGCCATCTCATCACAAGAGTCCAAGCCATCCGTCACCTCCACCGCAACAAAAAATCATTCCATCTCCTGAACGACCTGAGACTCCTCTTCACTTGAAGAATTTGGCTTCTGACATGTCATCCGCAAGCTCCAATGACTCACCGGTTACAAAATAGAAAAAAGTTGACTGGAAAGCAGCTAAACTTGCTGAACTAATATGGAGAGAATTCGGTTTCGACACCAGTATGAATGAATCCTTGAACAATTCCTAGATTAACCCCCACCACCGACTAATGGATGATGACTACAAACCCTACCTTACCTATGCTGAACCGCCTTCAGACGGTTACCGGGATGTTCCAATCTCTCCAAATGCCAAATACTTCACTGTATTTGAGCCTTTTGACCATAGCCTACCAGATCACAAAAGACTGCCAATGGAATTCGAGAGACTCAATTGATTCTATGCCAAACATGCCTCTTCCATAGAGAAAATTTGGTCTAATGACAGACCATCTGCAGTCAAGAACTTCAAGCTTCGTAAATTCATGAAAGTTGACTTCATTCTATACACACTTACAAGAAGGAATCAGGACTATGTCCGCACCCAAGCTGACTTCCCTTGTATGAATCCAGAAGAAGTATTTCTAATAGAAAAGGTGTTCCAAAACAAATGCGAAAAGTATCCAAAGATGAAGATAGCACTTGAAAGGGCAAGCACATTTCTGAAGGAACTCTCTGCGACTTCGCCAAAATTGATGCGAAAGTTCACCCAGTTCTGGTAAAGAAGTTTAATCTACCTCCACTTGATCCTGCACCGATGCCTACTGAAGGTTATCAAGAGAGATCCCTAGGTGCAACAAACTTCCCTGAACTTGGAGTCATTTTCAAAAGGAAGGTCGATCAGATCAAATAGTTCATTCCCATGACTTCCATGAATCGTCTTACAAGGAAGCAACTTGAAATCTATCAAACTGCAGTAGAAAAATCAAAACACACGACTGTCGAAGTCAAGTTTGAGATTTTAAGTAGGATCACCTAGTTGGAAAATATTAGAAAGTTTTGGTGGATTTTGATCAAGTTCCTAAAAGTTGATAAGTGAAGAAAAGTTAAAGAGGTCACTTAAGTGGAAATTGTTGAATCATGGAAGTGACCCTCTTAAACTTCGTGTACCTCAGCTCTTAAGGATCCGCAGTGAAACCCTCCTCAACAATCTCATCCGAAGTCATCATCCAACCGCAGTCTTATTTACTCATTTCTTAGTTTAATTTTATCTACTTTTCTGTAATACTCTCTATTGTCAAGTATGTCTTGCATGGCTACTATTAGAGATTTGATCCAATGTAATTCTTAAGTCTCTATATATAGAGCTCATTCTTTCTCATTTAATAAGAATCAGAACAACCTCCAAGTCTATCAATTACATCACTCTATTATGCATCTCATATCTCTCCTTACTCTCAAAATCCTCTAGAATATAACTGAATATTATTTCTCTTCGGAGCATGTCATTCATGACTTTATGACTAAGCTTGATCTTACTCACTAACTTGGTCTGAATGCATTCTTTGTTATGAATCAACTTATGTGTATACTTGATATAACACCTGCTGTCATTTATATTTCCTTACATTTCCACAACTAACTCTCTAATTATCTAACTCGTTAACTTATTATTATTGAGCTTTTAGATCCTTTGAGATTAACTATTCCGCAACTATACTTCTTCTAATGTTTGTTCAAGTGTGTCTCAAGTTTTTCTCTCAACAGTCGCACATCCCATTGTTTGTTAGATCTTCATTGTATATAACCCTGACGTATTGACTAGGTGCTTACGGAGTTAACTGTAATAGGTCTTTTAAATTTGATGAAAACATTCCTTAAGAAAATTATATATTTTCTTCAGTAAAATGGTAACCACAATAGTTCCTTCTATAATCACTTAGTTTATAGTAGCTATATATAATCTAATATCGAAGGGACAGTTAAATGTGTGAATCTGCCCTAAGCCCACAACCAAACAGGGAACAGGAAATAAGGCGGAAGTCACACATTCCACTGCCTATCAGATATTAATTATATATAGCCCTGATGTATAAACTAAAGAATTATAGGATTAACCATTTAAGGTTTTAATAATAAGAATTAAACTTCTTATAAATAAGTTTCTAGTTTTACAAACTCTATTGTGAAACATTGTTTTCGGTAATAAATGTTATTATTTTCAGAAAGTTCTATCGAAAACTATTTATCTTACAAGAATGATGTTTACCATAGAAAATCCTATATTTTCTATAAAACCAACTAGTTGTCTAAGTTGTTCAAATATTGAAAAGCACATGTAAAATCCATATACTTACTTCAATGATATCTAGTTTTGTTGATATGTTAAACTGAATAAAGATTTGTTTACCCGGAAAACCTGAAACAACGATACTACCCTCCTATGATCACTTAATACATACGAGTTGTATATAACCAAGATCGAACAGACAGTTGAGTAGTTGAATCTGCTCCTAGCCCACAACCAAACAAGGAACAAGAAGTGAGGCGGACATCACACATTCTACTGTCTATCGGATTTCAGTTTTATCTAACCCTATGGTATATACTGAGTAATCACATAGTTAATATTCCTTGATACTGTTCATGAAAAGTGTATTACTACGTAAATATTGTTGTTATCGATTGAGGAGTTTTACGACCATACTAATTTGACTAGTATAAAACACGACGTAGTGTAGACGTCGAAAAAAATATGACATTTGTCACCCGCATACCTGCCGGTCCCACTGCAGCTAACAAAAAGGTGTGGGGTTGTCAGTCCCATAAAGATCTATACAGAAACTCACGCTCTCCCTCCAGGAGACTCTGGTCATAAGGGTAGACTTTCACTAGTACTTAAGTAAGTACCGTAGACGTGTCTCACAAGCTAGATTAACGACTTTACAAGTAATAATGTGGAAAACCCTATTTATAATTCACAAATAAGTTTATAAAAAGATCCTTTTGTACCTTAAACTAAACTTATTAAAGTTTATAAGCTCATTCCCATGTTCTATTCAAAGTTTCATGTTCGAAATACAGTTCATTAGTACAAACACATAATAAGAAATTTATATTTTAAAACAGAACATTTCTTGTGTTATACTTGTAATCCCCCTAAAACATTTAAAAAGTTGGAAAAAGATATGGGGGTATGAACTCACCTTATGTGGTTATTCAATTGAAGATTCGATATAGGATGATAGGTTCCACGAACAAAGTCCCGAGACATACATGAGTCCTAATTTGCATATTATTACACATATATGTATGTAGTTAGTGAATATAACTACAAAGGTGTCTGGGAAATAACCAAAGATGCATGAATAGCTCACCAAAAGAGTGTTAGAAGCAAGTTAGGAGTCTGAAATGGTGTTCACGGCCCTAAGGAGGGTTCACGGCCCAAGAACACATGAGTGTTCATGACGCATGTTGAAGGGTTCACGGCCCTATGAGTGGTTCACGGCCCAAAGCTGTGAAGAACACTTGAAGATCTTGTCGATTGGTGAGTGTTTTAAGGCCCTTTTGTGGTATACCAAAGAGATATAAAAGGAAATGAGTGTTTAAGGGAAGAAGAGGGTGTTCTTGAGGATGATACTTGAGAGTGAATGGAAGAGATCATGGACACAAGTGAAGAAATTAAGATAAAATCGATCAAACACTTATATACAGGCATGTGTTTTTGGCTGAGGAGTTCACGGCCGTGAACCGAGGGTTCACGATTTGAAGCTTGATCATGATCCGAAGAGGTTCACGGCTCCGAATGGGTTTGCGGCTCCGATGTGTTCATGGTTGCGAGGGGGTTTGCAGCTCGGACAAAATTCTTAGTTTTCATGCATTTAACCCCAAATTCATGCAACACTTCTAATTTAAAGGATTTTGAACCCATCTAGACTTTAAATCTTCTTAATTAAGATAGATCAAAAATAAGAAGTTTGACTTTTGTTAACCAAGATGGACCTTTTGTTGACCTAAAACAACAGGTTGTTACATGTGGTATAATGAGTTAGGTCCCTCGATAGTGGAATCATAGGGGTAAGCTTGGAATTTCTATCCATAATGGAGCTTACTGTGTTTATTAGATGAGTTCGAAAAAAAGGTGGGGTCAGTCAAGTTAATTTTTTAGGAACAAATTTTCCTAAAACTATTTTTGAAAAAATCTGTTTTCACAAATTTAATTCAACATAAAAATTATTTACTCAAATGTTGGTTTGGCTTACAAAATAGAATTATGAAACTCCAATAAAGGTATTGAGATTTTTTTTATCTAAGTTCGTGATTTCATTGGAGCTTCCTCAGTGTAAAGTCAGATGATGTAAAAAAAAGAGTGAAGTTTTAGTTTTACTTAATTTTATTTAAGTTTTTTTTCAAAGTTCTTTTTAGGTTATCTATATCGTTCCATTTTGTTTATAATGCTTAATCTTTTTATTGATTGAGGGCAAGTAGAGATCAAGCTTGGGGATATTTGATAGATTACATTTTATGCATCTTTTAGGGTAGTTTTTTAATTAATATTTAGCATCATATTTTGCACATTCACATGTGCATTAGATTAAATAATATTCAACTCATGTTTATCGCCAGAATTCCCGTACTACTCATGTTTTTATGTCTCTTTTCATGGATTTCGAGTGGAGTGGTGATTTGGAAGCAAATTTGATGCATATTTGGAACTTAATGGAGCTAAAATACCTGAGGGAGCTAGAGGATGGGTCCAATTTGCTGAAAATAAAGAGTTCAGGTCCAAAATGTGGACTTTTGATAAAAATGATCATGTTTTTCTCCATGTGACGGTGCTTAATCTTCGAAACGTTTCCAGGCCAAAACTCAAGTTCCATGACTTCGTAGAGTCTACACGATTGTGTTTCTACATAAATCACAATTGTGTTTTTGTCAAATACGCCAAATACAACATCGTACTTCATTAAATGCGAAAACAGGGAACTTTGGACTTCGGAGAAGAAAAACTATAAAAAAGATCATGTTTTTCCCGAAAACATGATCGTGTTTTTCACTTTTTGTGTTTTTTGTTGGTATCTCATATATAAATACTGCCTTTTTGATCAGTTTGAACCCTAGACATTCCAACTGTGGATCATCTCATTCCTTTAGTCTAGTAAGATTAGTCATTTAGTTCTTCCTTTTACTAGTGTGATCGGATTTTAGCCATGCCTGGCTAAACCTATATTCAGTTCTATACACATCAATACTTTTTCATGTAATCAATCATTAGATCTGGTTTTTGATTTGAAACTCTATCTGGATTTTTTCAGTTTTGATCTTTGTGAATGTTTGATCTTAGTTCTTTTTAGCTTGATCACCTAATATAGGATTAGATCAATCTAGCTCATCAGTTAATGAGATACATAATTATTCTAATCAACTAGTAATAAGTGACAAGTATCATATCTATTTTGTGTAGGGATTTAACTCTTATATAAACTGACATTTCATATTTTTGCACTTCTAAGCTTCTGAGCTTGTTCGAAGTATTGAATATTGCTAAGAATTGTACATATATCGTAATGTTGCATTTCTGATTTAATTTAAAACTCGTTTAATTAAGTTAGTAAAAAGATAGGATTAACTGAAGAGCTTGGTTTGGTTAATTAATTAGGTAAAAGAGAATGTACTAGAGCTTATTAGTTATTTTCAGTACTAGTTTAGATAAAACATATTTTGAATACCCAGGTCAATGTTGATTGCAAGATTAGGAAAGTTGCAGCATAATTGAATTTCACTTTTTATTATTAAATTTACTTTAATAATTTCACTGCTATTTTAGCCAATGATTTTACTATAAACCCCGTTTTTTATGTTATATTACTAGTATGTGCCTTAAACAAAGAGCCATTGACCACTAGGCTACGTCCCTGAGGATTCGACCCTGCTTCCTTGTGCTACCCAATAGAGCCAAGCAATGATATTTATTTGCTTAGGATGCCTGCAACAGCCTGTTAACACAATCTCAAATCACTTCTTACTTCTAAGAATAGAATCGATTATGGAAATTCAAATAAATTACAATTCAAGAAATAGTTCTAAACATGCAAAGTGGAACACAAAATACATTAATGCAAATGGTAGAAAAGCTTTTTATTAAATTACAGACTACGTAATCAAAACAATTCCCTATTAAATCTAATGCCTATCAACCTAGTATGGGCATCATGCTTGATCTGTGATAATGGTTTGGTGAGCAGATCAACGGGATTATCCTCAGTTGGGACCCAACTTACTCTGACGTCTCCATCTTGCATGAACTTTCTAATGTAGTGGAATTTTCTAAGTATATTTTTTCAGCGGTTATGATCATAATGTTCTATATCCAGAGCCACTTCAAACTCATTTTCATAGAAGATCTCAACCGGTTCGAATATGTTAGGCATAACATTCAAATCATTCATGAACTTCCTTAACCTCATTAGATCTTAAGCGACTTCACTAGATGCTATATAATCTAACTCTATTGTCGAATCAGTTATGGTCTCCTGCTTAGAACTTCTCCAAGTCACTGCTTCTCTATTGATTCAGAATACAAAACCCAATAGAGATTGAGAATCATCTCTATTAGTTTGGAAACTAAAAGATCTAGGAATTTCGTAGTGATCGAAATTGACAAAGATTTTTTTCTACCTAAATTACTTGGTGATATGTTGACAATATCCCTTTACATGTCATGAAGCCAAATATGGATCCTAGCCTTAATCTAATAATTTTATTTAGGGTGATTATTTATTAAGGATTTTATATATCAAACTAATTGGAATCTTATCTTTTGTAGATGTCGATTGCAGTCAACAACAAACAACAAAAACAATCCTCCTCTTCCTCCGACTCAAAACTGAAGCTTCTCTCCGATGTCAGTTCTAAACATGTAAATGCTCAATAATGATGGATCTAACTATCTTGATTCGATCAGGACCTTAAGATTCACGTTGAGATATGAGAACAAAGAGTATGTTATCGACAATAATGTTCCCGAACATGGAGAGAATGCTAACCCAGATGAAGTTACTACCAACAACAAGCATTACGATGAAGCGACCAAAGTGGCTTGCCTTATGTTAGCAACCGTAGCTTCTGGTCTCCAAAAAACTTTGAAAATTGGGGCTTTTATGACATAAACCAGCAGCTCAAGGACATTTTCCAAGAGCATGCTATGTAAGAGCAATTTGAGATCGTTAAGTCCCTCATGGAATGTAAAAAACAAGATTGGGTTTTGTGTGTACACATGTCCAAAAGATGAAGTCGTACATAGACAGACTTGGTAATTTAGGCGTCGAGCTGCCTAAGGAGTTGACCATCGACATGGTCTTGAACTTGCTTAGTAGTTCATATTCGTATTTTATCATGAACTTCAATATGAACAACCTCGGTAAGAACCTGATGGAGTTTCATGGTACGCTCAAAATAGCTAAGGTGAGCATGAAGAAACCCAACAACTCAAATCCTACTCCTCCAGTCTTGGCCATTGATCGTGGTTTTGCTAAAAGGAAAAGGGTTTCTCATCCCAAAGGAAATAGAAAGGGTACGGTCAGACAGTCTGACCAAAGCCCTAAGAGAAAGGTCCAAGCTAAGATAGATCCTTCTACTAATCCAAGTGAGGCTGTTTGTTTTTATTGCCAGTCAAAGGGAAACTGGAAGCATAGTTTCCTTAAATACCTGGAGGACCTTAAGAAGGGCAAAGTCAAGGTATACTTATGATAGAGCTCCATAGCACATCTACTTCTAAATCTTGGATTATTGATACAGGATGTGGTACTCACATTTGCTCTGATATGTAGGGACTAAGACAAAGTAGGAAGTTGATGCACGGTGAGCTCAACATGAGCATGGGAAACAGGCATAAGTCAGCTGTTACAAGGATTAGGAACTATGAGCTCATGCTTGGTGGTGGTTTTTATCTTAGTTTATTAAATTGTTGCCTTTCGCCTGATATGGCACAAAAAATTATTTATTTTCATGCATTTTATAAGGATTGTTGTCGATTTTCATTTGATAATGATAATGGTGACATTTTGGTATATAAGAATGGTTGTTTTATTTTAAAAGCTAGTCCTTGTAAAGGTGTGTATGAAAGTGTTATTTGCATAGGTGAAGTTGATAAACTATTAATGAATGTTGGTGCTTCTAATAGTGAATTAGATAAATCATGTTTGTGGCATTGTCGGCTTGGCCATATAAACAAGAAGCGCATCGCCAAGCTCCAATTGGATGGGATTTGGAATCATTTAACCTCTAATCAGATGATGTATGTGAATCTTTCTTACTTTGCAAGATGAAAAAGGCGCCATTCATAGGTCGCTGTGAAACATGCAAGGATTTGTTGGATCTCATCCACACATATGTTTGTGGACCATTCAAGCCGCCACAAGAAATGGAGAAAGAAACTTCAAGACTTTAACTGGCGATTTTAGCAGATATGGATATATCTATATAACCAAGCATAAGTCAGAATCATTTGAGGTGTTCAAAGAGTTTCAAAATGAAGTAGAGAACCAATTGGGCAGAAAGATCAAAATGCTTCGATCCGATAAGGGTGGGAAGTATTTAAGTCTTGAATTCTATAATCATCTTAGGAATTGTGGAATAGTTTCACAATTATCTCATCTCAGAACACCTCAGTTGAATGGTGTGGCTGTTAGAAGAAACCGAACGCTATTAGATATGGTTTGATCTATGATGAGTCGAGCTACACTTTCAATATACTTTTGGGGGTATGCCTTAAAGACATCCTCTCACATCCTAAACCTCGTACCGACTAAAAAGGTTGCTAAAACACCCTCTAAGATGTAGAATGAGACATGTCCTTCTCTAGCACATATAAAAGTTTGGGGTTGTGAGGCTTTTGTTCATTGGGAGGTGAATGATAAGCTATAGCATAGATCAGATAAGTGTTACTTCATTGTTTATCCACAAAAGTCCTTTGGGTATTTGTTCTACAAGGCTTCTGAGAACAAGGTGTTTGTTGCTCAAAGGGGATTCTTCCTCGAGAGGGATCTCATTTCCAAAGAGGACAGTAAGAGCCATATTGACCTAGAAGAGATTCAAGATTCAAGTGAATAAGAACCTATATGGACACTAGCACTCAACCTGAGGTACAACAACTTGTTGAGGAACCTCAAACTGAGTCAGAGCAGCCTGTTGAATAAAATGATATATATCCACCTCCCCTTCATAGATCCAATAAATTTTATCTTCCTCCTAAGTTCTATGGTGTCCATATGAGAACAAGAGGAGATGTATTGATTCGTGATCGTACACTGGTTGATGTAGATAATGTTGGATAAGGTGTCTAAGTCCATAACTATTTTGGGCTTGTACTTGACCCGACCCGGCATGGTCCATTTGGGTTGCATGGCACCATGCAATTGGATAGACTAAATGAGAGAAATAACACTTGGACATTATTAATATATTATAAGTTCTAATATATTAATAATATTATTTAATTAGTTGATCAAAGAATTAATTTGGAATTAATTAAGTGATCAAAGGATAACTAATTAAATATATGGGTTGGTTATGTAAATCATCCATATCTTGTATAGTGGGCTAAAAGGCTCCATGGATTATCAAGTTGGGTTCTACCCATAGGATGCTCCATGGATGCTCCATGGGAGTTACAAACCCATGGGTCATGGAAATGAAGAGTCATGACACATTAGGGTTTACATGGTGTAACCCTAGATGTGCCAACACTATATAAGAGTCCCATTCTCCACAAAATTGGGTACACAAGTTGAACACTAAGAAACTAGAGGGCTTGGCCGATTTTGAGAAGTGTGTGTTATCTCAAGAGTCTTTCCAAGAGCATTTGGTGTTGTGTGAAGCATTTGAGGCATCACACTTGGGGTGCTAGGCTCACAAGGTTTCAAGGAACACAAGCAACAACAAGGTAAGTTATTCTATCTATGATTCAAGTTAAAATTGTTCCCCATGTATGCTAGATAGGAATATAACCTTGGAATTCAACTTTGCATGATAACTAGACAAACATAGATCCAAGGTTATTAGGGTTGCATGTACACTTAGGAAGTGTTAGAATGCTCAAAACCCATCAGTGGTATCAGAGCCTAGGCTTGTTTGTTTGTTATTTGTGCTTAAAAGTTGAAGAAAGTCGAAAATTCTGCTGTCTGACTGATGGACTCGGCGAGTCCATGGGGAGGACTCGTCGAGTTCATGTGTATCTTCAACCTACTCGGCGAGTAGGTTTATGCACTCGGCGAGTAGGGTCGACAGAGTGCAGAATTTCGACTTGACTTGCTGGAAATGTATTAGAATCATTACCCTAATATGTTTTGGTACTTGAAAACTTGTTTTAGAAGGTGTAATGTCTTTTCTAACTCATTTACAACAACTAGTTATCAAAATTACAAAGATTAAATGTGATTTTGATTCTTGAAAGTGCTCATATTCATATTCTTGTTCTTATGATGTTTAGATGATCATAGGAATTATTTGTAACCTATGTGGTAGATTAATTCATGATCATAATGTGTTTTAATGGAGTCCATAACTTGTCCTCAAGTTAGGGAAAACCAAAAGTCTCTTGGATTAAAAAACATTAAAAGAACACAAGAGTTAGGAAAAATGAAAAGTCCTCATTTTATTACTCTATTAAACTCATAAGTTACAAGAAATGAAAAGTTTTGAAGGTTTACAAAACTTGCCCTCAAGTTTTGGAACAAGTAAAGTTAAGTTAAAACTTTAGTTCCAACCCCTAGAATTTTAAAAGTTAAAATTCAACCCTTATACTTATATTATTATGATTTAATAATTATATATATATGTATAAGAACAAAGTCGTCTTACCGCTAGTACGCCTCATTCACGAAGCCGGTCTATAAGGTGGGTATAAGGTTGTTGCCTATAAAATGGTGACTTAATGGGTGTCCACTCTCACCCACCGCTTGCTTGATCGGTGGAGGGTCGTTAGCCGAACGGGTAAGACAAGGACTTATTAATTCTCATTCAAAGTATGATGAATATTATAAAGTAACTAAATTATTATTAAATTCCCAATCTTAGTTACTTTAGGAAAAATGTGAATAAGGTGCTATTCCATGAAATTACACTTTACACTTTGATTAAGTCGTTGGTGGAGCGTGTGTGGTTAACCGGCACACTAACTTGGACTTAACAAGGTAGGTAAAGGGTGACTTAGGGTTTATTATAGTATCGATGGAGCGTGTGTGGTTAACCGGCACATCGATTGAGTGATAAACTTTAAGGGTACCAAGTGATTTGCATGGTTACTTCACACCTCATTTTGTGATCCTCGGTATCCCAGTCACAAAACTTGGAGGGCACACTCGAGATTGAAACATGCCTTTGAAAAGTTCATTGAATCTCAAAGAATCTAGGAATTTCTAAGAACCATTCAAAAACCTAATACTAAAATATTGCGGTTTTCGTGGTGGAAATTGGTGAATCGTCATTCACCTACCTTTCAAATATGATATAGCTTAGATTACGGCATACCTCTTCTAAGTTATATTATATTGTGATTGGATCCTAGCCTTAATATTACATTTGGGTGTTTTATTAAGGACTCTCTTATATCTAAACTAATCTTGTCCTCCTTCCTTCAGATGTCTTTCAACAATGCTTCTGGCTCTAATCCTAATGGCTCCTTTACCCTTATGAACTTGTGTGGGAAAGTCACCTTTGATGGATCCAACTTCAATGAGTGGATCAGAAACATCAGGATGATTACCCGCTACGAGGACAAAGAATATGTCCTTGACAAGGAGCTTAAGGAGATTGATGAGTCCACTGCAACTCCTCAGGAGATCGCTGAATTTCGGGCACATGAAAGGGATGCTACGAAAGTGGCTTGCATCATGACGGCCACGATGACAGCGGAACTCCAAAAGTCTTATGAGGATTTCTACCCTTATGACATGCACCAAGATTTGATGGAAAGATACCATCAAAGTGCAAGACAAGAGAGGTATGAAATCATCTGCTCCATGATAACAACCATGATGAAGGACGGGGAATCCGTCACGAGCCACATGCAGAAAATGCAAAGGTATGTGGATCGTTTGCTGAAGCTTAATGTGAACTTCCCGGAGGATCTTGCAATAGATATTATTTTGCATTCCTTACCATCGTGCTATGATCAATTCCGCATGACATATCACATGAACAAGGAAGAAGTCACCCTCAGCAAACTTTAGGGACTTCTCAAGACCGCAGAATCAGGTCTTAAGGGGAAGTCGGTTGCTATCACTCCTACTCAAAACTCTACTCCGGTTTTGGCAATTGGGAAGAATCGATGGAGGAAGAGAAAGAGATCCTTGAAGGGTACCAAGGCTCGGACCCTTGATGGCTCTTCTTCAAGTGGAACCAAGAAAGGTTTCATTACTCCTTCTTCTGACCCAAAAGAGGCTGAGTGCTTCTATTGCCATGAAAAAGCTCATTGGAAGCGGAACTGCCCAAAATACCAGCAAGATGTGAAGGATGGGAAAGTTAAACCCAACCATGCAGGTATTTACACTATCATTTCTAATAACTCACCCCATTCTAATTCTTGGGTCCTTGATACCGGGTGTGGTATTCACATTTGTTGTGACTTGCAGGGACTAAGAAGAAGTGAGGATGTGGAGCAAGGAAGGATAAACTTGATCATGGGGAATAGGAAAGTTATACCTGTTACCAAGATTGGAGTTTATACTTTATCGCTAAGTAGTGGGTTTAGTTTAGATCTGAATAAGTGTTGTTATTCGCCAGGAATGGCAAGAACTATTATTTACTTCCATGCTTTGTACAAACAAGGGTTTACCTTTTCATTTAATAATGAAGTTGGTTCTATTGATGCTTTCTTTAATAATATTCTTTATTTTAAAGCATTACCTTGTGATGGTGTGTATGAAGCTGTATCTGTTGTTGATAACTTAGGAAATAATGTTTTGTGTATTGATTCTACTAATAATAACTTGGATAAAGCATCATTATGGCATTGTCGTCTTGGACATATAAGCAAGAAGCGCATAGGCCAACTCCAAAAGGATGGAGTCTTGGAGTCGTTTGACCTAAAGTCAGATGATAGTTGCGAATCATGCTTACTTGGAAAAATGACAAAGTCACCCTTCACAGGTTCGTGTGAGAGGGGTGAAGGTTTGTTGGACCTTATACACACGGATGTGTGTGGACCATTCAAACATGCCACAAGGGATGCTAATCGTTATTATTTGACTTTTACTGATGAGTATAGTAGATATGGATATGTCTACTTGATCAAGCATAAGTCAGAGACTTTCGAGAGGTTTAAGGAATTTAAACAGGAAGTCGAGAATCAATTGGGCAGGAACATTAAGATGCTTCGATCCGATCGTGGTGGTGAGTATCTTAGTTCAGAGTTCCTCGACTATCTAAGGGAATGTGGGATAGTCTCACAATTGACACCTCCCAGGACACCACAGTTGAATGGTGTGGCTGAGAGGCGTAATCGAACCTTGCTAGATATGGTTCGTTCCATGATGAGTCGAGCTACGCTACCAATCTCATTCTGGGGGTATGCCTTAGAGACTGCCGCCCATATTCTTAATCTAGTCCCTACAAAGAAAGTTGCCAAAACTCCTCACGAGATGTGGACTGGTAAAGTACCTAAACTAGACCACATCAAGATTTGGGGTTGCGAGGCTTTCGTGAGACGCGAGACTCATGATAAGCTCGAACCTCGAAGCGAGAGGTGTATTTTCATCGGTTACCCACAGCGATCCTTTGGTTACCTCTTCTACAGACCTAGTGACAATGTGGTCTTTGTAGCAAGAAGAGGTGTCTTTCGAGAAAGAGAGTTTATAAGCCAAGGACACAGTGGGAGGCAAATTGATCTTGAAGAAATTCAAGAATCAAGCGGTGAAGGAACTTCAAACTCTAGCCCTCAACTTGAGGAGGAAACTCCTGTTGAGCCAATTGTCAAATCTGTACCTCTGAGACGTTCCACGAGAGTTAGGAGTGCACCTGAGCATTACTATGGATTCCATATTACTGCAGAAGGTGAGACACTTATTAGTGATGAGACACTAGTAAGTCATGATGACCCTAACAGCTACGAGGAAGCCATGGCAGGCCCCGAGTCTGGTAAATGGAAAGAGGCTATGGATACCGAGATACAATCCATGTATGACAATCAAGTTTGGAACTTGGTTGAAAATGTACCAGGTCGTAAGACAGTAGGGTGCAAATGGGTCTTCAAGAAGAAGACCGACATGGATGGTAAAGTACACACTTATAAGGCTAGACTGGTTGCAAAGGGCTTCTCTCAAATTCCTGGAGTGGATTATGATGAGACCTTTTCTCCGGTAGCCAAGATTAAGTCTATTCGGGTTCTGTTAGCCATAGCTGCATTTCATGATTATGAAATATGGCAAATGGATGTCAAAACCGCTTTCCTTAATGGAAAGTTGGCTGAAGATGTTTACATGAGTCAGCCAGAGGGTTTTGTCAGCAACGAGTACCCTAATAGAGTGTGTAAGCTTGAGAAATCCATTTATGGATTGAAGCAAGCACCTCGCAGATGGAATCTTTGCTTTGATGAAAAGGTCAAGGAATTTGGCTTTTCTAGGAGTGAAGATGAATCTTGTGTGTATGTCAAGGCTAGTGGGAGTATAGTTAGCTTTTTGGTATTGTATGTGGATGACATACTACTCATAGGAAACGACATTCCAACCCTGTAGGAAGTAAAGTCCTGGCTTGGGAAGTGTTTCGCTATGAAAGACCTTGGTGAAGTTGCCTATATTCTAGGGATAAGAATCTTGAGAGATCGGAGTAAAAGACTAATTGGACTTAGTCAGAGTACCTACTTGGATAAGGTGCTGAAGAGATTCAGCATGCAGGATTCCAAGAAAGGAGAGTTACCCATCCAGAGTAACACCAGATTGAGTAAGACACAAAGCCCTAGCACTGAGGCTGAGATAGCAGAAATGAGTCGAACACCTTACGCTTCGGCTGTAGGATCGATCATGTATGCTATGACGTGTACTCGACCCGATGTAGCTTTTGCCTTGAGCATGGTTAGCAGGTATCAGGCGAACCCTAGCAAGGCACACTGGACTGCGGTAAAGAATATCCTCAAGTACCTACGAAGGACTAAGGACTGGGTCCTTACCCTCGGTGGGAGTGATGACTTGAGAGTTGTTGGGTATAGTGATGCTAGCTTCCAGACTGATAGGGATAATTTCCGCTCTCAGTCGGGCTGGGTCTTTACCCTAAAAGGAGGAGCAATTTCTTGGAAGAGTTCCAAGCAAGAGACAGTGGCAGATTCTACTTGTGAATCAGAGTATATTGCAGCTAGTGAACCAGCAAAGGAGGCGATATGGCTGAAGAACTTCATTGGAGACCTTGGAGTTGTACCAGCTATTAAAGAGCCAATGGAGATTTTCTGTGATAGTGAAAGTGCTGTTGCCTTAGCCAAGGAACCAAGGGATCATGGGAGATCCAGACACATCAACAGAAAATACCATTTCATTAGACATCGGATCGAAGAAGGACACCTCGTGGCAAAGAAGGTATCATCGGATGAGAACCCAGCAGATCCCCTCACGAAGGGACTGAGTAGGGTTAAGCATCTTCAGCATGCTCGGAGCATAGGGCTGAAGGATGATATAAGTTTTAGTATTTAGATAACCCGAAAATTTGTAAAGTGTAATTGACATTTGATGATGAATAAAAGGTGTTTTATTTATGAGTAAAGTGTTGCTATCTCTTGTCAATCGTTTACTATATTTCTTTTGCATGTTTTGACTTCCAGAATAATTTTGTTTGGTATAACATATTATTCAAACCTCCACAGTCGGTCATATGTTGGAAGTAGATATGAATCAAGACTGTCATGTTTGGTTGTAGAGGTCTTGGACAAGGCTACAACAATCATGAGTGCTCAGAAGTTCTGAGCATTGGACACAACCCACGCTCACTGGAATCACTTCATGGAATTTTATCTCTAGTGATCGTGAGACGGTAATATCATATAAGTCTTCAAACCTAGAGATATGATTTGTTACTTACAAGTTGGTTATGCATTGACTATACGAAACCGCATTGGTAACTCGATGTTATAAAACGTACTTTTGTGTGTAATTCAATAAGTGGTAGAACAAACATATGAGTCGAAGTTTATCTGTTCCTTCTTGGATTAGAAGCTGGTATCTGGGCCCCTCGATGATTTTGTTTTGACCCATGTAACGGGCCCGGTCAGAACTAAGTTGATGTGTTCAATTAAGTTCTATGTCAAACAAATCGGAAATCGGGAAACAAATGTTGGACAATAAGCAAGACATGTTCCATGTATTTGTCCGGCTGATATCTAGAACAGAGGATTATATGATCACTTATCTTAAATGGCGTATCATCATCTTCTCAGTTCCGAGAGACCTTGAAAGAGCTACGATTGCCGGTCGGTTCCTGAAGTACTAGAGATATAGTTATTAGACTTATCCAAGTAGGAGACTGTTGGATAAGGTGTCTAAGTCCATAACTATTTTGGGCTTGTACTTGACCCGACCCGGCATGGTCCATTTGGGTTGCATGGCACCATGCAATTGGATAGACTAAATGAGAGAAATAACACTTGGAGATTATTAATATATTATAAGTTCTAATATATTAATAATATTATTTAATTAGTTGATCAAAGAATTAATTTGGAATTAATTAAGTGATCAAAGGATAACTAATTAAATATATGGGTTGGTTATGTAAATCATCCATATCTTGTATAGTGGGCTAAAAGGCTCCATGGATTATCAAGTTGGGTTCTACCCATAGGATGCTCCATGGATGCTCCATGGGAGTTACAAACCCATGGGTCATGGAAATGAAGAGTCATGACACATTAGGGTTTACATGGTGTAACCCTAGATGTGCCAACACTATATAAGAGTCCCATTCTCCACAAAATTGGGTACACAAGTTGAACACTAAGAAACTAGAGGGCTTGGCCGATTTTGAGAAGTGTGTGTTATCTCAAGAGTCTTTCCAAGAGCATTTGGTGTTGTGTGAAGCATTTGAGGCATCACACTTGGGGTGCTAGGCTCACAAGGTTTCAAGGAACACAAGCAACAACAAGGTAAGTTATTCTATCTATGATTCAAGTTAAAATTGTTCCCCATGTATGCTAGATAGGAATATAACCTTGGAATTTAACTTTGCATGATAATTAGACAAACATAGATCCAAGGTTATTAGGGTTGCATGTACACTTAGGAAGTGTTAGAATGCTCAAAACCCATCAGATAAGCCATCCAACTATAAGGAAGCGATGGCAAATATGACATCCCCAAATTCACGGTCATCTTAAAATTTTTATTTATGCTTATTTTAAAATCATAATATCATATTTTGAAGAATATTATTGCAGAATTTGTCCCAAAAAAATATGATAAATATATTATCAAATCATTTCCGAAGAAATGCATTTTACTTATGTTAAAACATTGGGATGTCATCGTCAAAACAAAAATATAAACATAAACAGACCTTACATTCATTTACACTAACGCTTTACATCTCCTTTAATCTCTCAGTGTAATGTATCTTCACATCGATACCTGTGATACAAATAAACTAAGTGTGTCAGGTTGGGAAACCTGGTGAGTATATAGGGTTTTCAGCACACAATAATATAGTTAATTTCTTTCTTCACATACTTCATGTCCAACAATTAACCCGATTACCCATCTCTATTATCTTCTTTATTCTTATTGATCTACCCTAAGAATCATCTATTCTTCCATATTTATTCCTAAGGATTTTCCTAAGGAGTAGGCACAAAGTCCATAACTGCCAGGGTTTATCTAATAGGCACTAAGTCCATAGCTGCCGATGTTATGTGTTAGGCACAGCTACCAATGTTATCTATTAGGCACTAAGTCCATAGCTTCTAATATTTATTCATATTGCACTAAGTCCATAGTTGCCAGGGTTTTTAGAGTACATCTGGTGAGCACGTAGTTCAAAAATACCTATAGGTTGCGAACCTGCTAGCGTTCCACTGGAGTGTCTAGAATAGTCTGTGATTGTCATCTATACTCTGCTATATGACTAGATCTGATTTAAAGTCAATGCATCTCACCATCTTTCACCTTTCAACATCTATATCATCTTTCAACTCTCATAATCTGTATCATCTTTCATCTACACTTCTTTACCCAATATATTTATAGGTATAAAAATACATATACAGTTTAAATCAAGTAAAACATGTATAAATCATTCATCTAACATAGATATTAGGACAACAGATAATAAGCATGTATAACATGTATAAATATTAAATACTTCATATCTATAAGTAAGATGAAAGTAAGTATGCACTCACTTGTTAAAGTGACAACTCGAAATTCGGGCAGCGCTTCGCTTCTAGAAATTGTCTTTTCTATCGACGTAACCTAGTATTATTATCACTAAGTTTTGGTCTAATATTTATTGTGACTTGTTATTAGTCTGGATTTTTCATTAACTCGAACTCTAATTTCATAATCTATCAAGTAAGGATCAGCCAGGTAGGACATTTGAGGCAGGCCCATTTCGGCGTATAGCCTTTCTAAAATCCAACAACCAAGCAAAAGTGACCGTTCTAGACACTTCTCTCGTAAGTAGATCAATCAGTATAACGAATTTGAATCACTGATAAATCTTGTTTATATGGTCATAATAACGATAACGAACTTAAACATAAGTTATACTTAAAGTACGATAAACATAACTTAACTTATAAGTGGTTTAGCGAGGAACCAGGCTTTGCGCGGGAAGAACTTCTGACCCGAAAGCACTACTTCTCGGGGCCATCCAACACTTTGGGGCTCACAACTAACTCCTAGAGAAATGGTCTTAAGACCTTGGGAGGTTTGGGAGAGAATTGGTTGAAGAGGTGTGAAGAAAAGAGTGAGAATGAGCTCTATTATAGCTACCAACGCCCAAGTACGATGAGCGTACTAAAAAATTATGCTGGGCGTAATGGATTTTTAAGGGTTATGTTGGGCATAATGTGTCACATATCGCAATCTTGTGCATCGTCGTGGGGAAGATGTAGTGGCCCAAATCTTGCCACATGTCACTCGCTGTTTAACCCCAAAAATTAATTATCTTCTAAAATCCGTAACTTTCGCGTACGATCTTCGTTTTTTTAATTTCTTTATATCCATGCGTAGGTAGCAACGAGATCTACAAATTTTGTTTAGAATCTGTTGGCTAATTTTGACTTTATTATTAAACTTATATTTTAATAGGCTTAGATAGTTAAAGTTCGTTAAAAATTCATAACTTTGTCATCCGACGTTTGTTTTTGACTATCTTTATACTTTTGATCTCTTATTAATGAGATCTTCAATTCTCGTTTAGGTTGTATCAGCTAATGTTTTATTAATCTAAAATTCAATTTCCGGGATGTATACTGCTACACTGAATCTTAGAAAAATCATAACTTCCTCTAATGAAGTCAAATTTGGACGTTCTCTATATGCACGTTCTCGGTTCGACATATACTACGACTTTTGTTTAGATTGCTAACGCTAAAAAGTATTTCGTCAAAAATTTACTTTTTACAATAGGCGGAGCCGTGCCGGTCTAATCGTGAAACTTCGACCGGTCATAACTTCTTCATTATAGGTTAGATTTCAATGTTCTTTATATGTATGGAATCCTTGTGACATATACTATAACTTTGGTTAAGCTTATTTATTCTAAATAATATTTTATCAAAAAGTCATTTTAAAGCCTATTATCTCTAAATTGACTAGCTCGAATCTGTGGGCGTTATAGTAGACCCTGAGGCTGCCAAGTGAAAGGAAAGCATGGAGAGCAAGATTCAGTCCATGTACAATAACCAAGTTTGGAATTTGGTTGATCCCACACCTGGCACCAAATTTTTTGGGTGCAAACGGATCTTCAAGAAGAAGACGAGCATGGATGGGAACACACACACGTTGAAGGCTAGGTTGGTTGCAAAGGGTTATACTTAAACATAAGGGACTGATTATGAGGAAAACTTTTCACCAGTAGCCAAGATCAAGTCTATTAGGATATTACCTTCCATAGTAGCCTTCCATGATTATGAAGTATGGCAAATGGATGTGAAAACTGCTTTCCTTAACGGAAATCTCACAGAGGAAGTGTATGTGGCACAACCTGAGGGTTTCATAGATCCAAAATATCCAAATAGAATGTTTAAGCTTGAAAGGACCATATATGGACTAAAACAAGCGTTTTACAGCTCGAACCTTTGCTTTCACAAAAAGGTCAAAGAGTTTGGATTTTCAAGAAGTGAAGGTTATATATCAAAGCTAGTGGGAGTATTGTAGTCTTCCTATTGTTCTATGTGGATGACATACTCCTTATAGAAAATGATATCCTGCGGTTGCAAGGTGTTAAGACGTGGCTAAGGGGTTGTTTTGCTATGAAGGATCTAGGAGACGTATCATACATACTTGTTATAAGGATCTATAGAGATAGATCAAAACGTCTAATAGGACTGAGCCAGAGTACATACCTGGATTAGATCTTGAAGAGGATCATGATGCAAGATTTCAAGAAAAGTTTTCAACCAATACAAAATGGCATGAAAATGAGTAAAACTCAATGTACTAGTTCTAGTGATGAACATGAAAGAATGAGTCGAGTCCCATATGCTTATATTATAGGATCAATCATGTATGCCATGAGATGTACTCGACCTGACGTCTCATTTCCTCTTAGCATGGTGAGTCATTTTCAGGACAACCCAGGCGACAATCAATTGACTGCAGTAAAGAGTATTTTGAAATACCTAAGAAGAATAAAGGGTATGTTCTTGGTATATAGGGGTGAAGATGAGAGTTACAGGTTATACAGATGCGAGTTTCCAAACTGGTAGGAACAATTCTTGTTCTCAGTCAGGATGGGTATTCTTGCTTAATGGAGGAGTGATCACTTGGAAGAGTTCTAAGCAGTCAACAGTGGCAGACTCTATGTGCGAATCAGAGTATATAGTGGCTAGTGAAGTTGCGAAAGAAGATACATGGTTGAAGAATTTCATTGATGATCTTGATGTCATTCTGAGCATCAAGGATCCTATCAGGTGAAGTCGCATTTACTAAGGAACCCAAGGACCATGGTAACTCAAGAAATATACTTAGAAAATTCAACTATGTGAGACATCGAGTCGAGGATGGAAACATTGTTCTGAATAGGGTATCGTCAGAGGGGAATCCATTCGATACGTTCAGAAAGCCATTATCAAGGATCAAGCATGATAGTCATACGTGGTCTATAGGCATTAGATTTGCTGATGATATGGTGTAATTGTTTAGTTGTTTAGTTTGATAATCTTTGAAACATTTCACTGTATGAATTTGTAACTGGATTGATGTTTATTTTGATGAGATTTAATAAAGTGATAGTGATGCTATCATTTCTATTAATTTGTTACTATGTTTCAAATTTTCATGTTTAGATCCCATTTCCCAAGTATTAATTTACTCAAACGTCCACATTTGGTCATACTCTTCGAAGTAAGTAGTGATTCAAGAATTTCATGAGTATTTTTGGATTGACCATATTAACTGAGATTTGCATAGTGATTGCTCCAACACCCATGAGTATTTAATGGATATTTATGTATTGGAACTACCCGCACTTAGAGATTACTTCATGGATACAGTCACGAGTAACTCTAAGATGATAATATCTTATGTTCTTCAAACTGAGATACATGTTGGGTTTTGTTCTATGATTTTGTTATGTACTGGTGTACTCCAACGCTATCCGTAACTGGTAGCTGTAACAGGTATATCCATGTGTGACATGATGAAATAGACAAAAACTATGTAGTCAAACTTTATTCATCCCTTTTGACTTAACAGGAGAAGTGATATCTATGGGACCCTCGATGATTTTGTGTTGACATCATTAATACTTGGTCCGGTCTTGACTGAAACTGATGTCTTCAATTTAGTAGTCAAATGTAGTCATCACAAGTCTCTATCAGGAAACATAATCGTGAATTATGAGATTGACCATTATCCATGTCTTGAATTTATACAAATGTCATGAGGATGAAGGAATAGTTGATCACTTATTTAAGGGATGAAACTAATTAGATCAGATTTCGGCATATGCGTTGGATGTCATTATCTCTATTGATTATTAGAGAAGTATTTGACTGCATATAGTTGATGACTTGTCCAAGTGGGGGACTGTTGGAGAGTGTGTCCAAGGTCATTAACTATTGGTGATATTTCTAATAATAACAGGATCCTCTTGGGTTGCCCTCACGACTCAAATTAAGTAGAATAAACAAAGGAGGAATTAGTTTATTAATTATTATGGTTTAAAAAATAATTAGAAACTAATTAGAAAACAATTTGGGAATTAATTAACAATTTAATTAATAGAAGGGTTGAATATCAATTAATTAATATTTGATTAATCATGAATATTCTAGAAGCCTAGGAAGAAGGGTGGTGGACGAGATTACCCCTTGGATTAGGGAAATTTCATTCATAGGGTTATCCCATCCCACATGGGCTTGAGGATAAAACCCTAGGAGGTATGCAAGGCTATAAATAGGGCCTTAGGGATTCATTCCTCCTTGTTCACTCTTTGGCTTGATTTTTTTCCACTACTTTCTCCCTCCTTGTGGACGAACTCTCCTTATAGTTTATCCCCTCCTAGTTATTTTTGATTCCACTCTTTTGAGTTTATTGGTTGTGAAATAAGAGAGGGATTTTGGTTTGGGTCCTTATCATCCATACAAGGTTGCATGCACGAGGAGTCAAGCGCGAATATCTATGGCTGCAAAAGAGGCATGCGATTCTTCCTTCGTATTTTCGGTTTTCTTAAGTTAGATGTTATAGTATAAAACCATAGATCCATAGGTTGCATGTACACTTAGGTATATCATTGTTTTAGATTTTTCCACTACCTAATTTAGAGTGTATTAGATGCGTAAAAAACCTAACAACTACAAGGGCCTAAAGATACCAAGCTGAAACATCCCAAAAATTATCCCCAAAAATTTCATTTTTAATTATTAAACAAACCATAGTTATTCAAAAACATTCCATCAAAAAACATAAGTCATAGTATCAAATCAACGTATCATATCAAAACATCAGAGTGAATATCCCAGGCTAAACATTGTGGTGTGTGCAATGCAGTCATCCTGAGCTCTTCCCTTTGCTAACAGAAGTTATTGAAACCGAAACTAAAAATTGTAAGCACAAAGCTTAGTGAGTTTTCCCCAAACTACCACATACCATGCACATAATCATGCTACTAGGAGGGACAGACCCTACCCACACTCTAGTAGATACAGGCCCTACACACACTCGGCTAAGGAGGAGATACGAGCCTCGCCCACACTCCACTAACTATGAGATATGGGCCTCGCCCAAACTCAACTATCTTGAGATACACGCCTCACCCACACTCAACTATCTATGAGATACGGGCCTCGCCCACACTCAGCTATCTATGAGATACAGGTCTTGCCCACACTCAACTATCTATGAGATACGGGCCTCGCCCATACTTATCTAACTAAGCACACATACAAGTATCACATAGACAACAAGTATAACCAAGATCTACCAATCTATTCCTCATTCATACTCAAGAAATGCTAAGATATGGGCCCTTCCCACACTTAGCTACTAATTAGCACAATTAACATATACGGGCCGACATTGGTGCCTTCGACTTGTTTAATCCAAGAGGAAACTTGTAACGACAAAAAATTTCAACCAATTTAAAAAATTTTATTTCATTCAAAAACCATTAAATTCATACATCTTGTTTTCAAAATAGTTTAAACATCAGAGTATCCCCTATAACCATATCACATAGATCGTAAAACATGTGGAGCGGTACGATCACGCCTTCGCCTTGCCACGATCTCCTGAAGTACCTGAAACAATACACTGAACTGTAATCCCGGAAGGTTAGTGAGTTACCCCCAAAATACCAACCACACATAAATATACTCATAACATATCACAAATAGAACAACCATGCACATCGGGTCTACTGTGTGACTGGTTCGCCCGCACCGGGCCTTCAGTCCACATGGTCCACCCTCTGAGTCAAGCCATGTACATCGAGTCTACAGTGTGATTGGTCCGCGCACATCGGGCCTTCAATCCACCTGGTCCACTCTATGAGTCTATAGTATGACTGGTCCGCCCACATCGGGCCTTCAGTCGGCCTGGTCCACTCTCCGAGCCTCGGAACGTCTGGTCCGCCCTCTTGGGGCCTTCAGCCTATTCGGTCCGTTCGATGGGTCTTCAAAATATCCAGTCCGCCCTGGGTATGTTGGCCTACAACACAAAGCGGGACCCGCCTCAACCCAACCCCCGTCAAAACAACCATATGCACATAAAATAATTTATCACATAACAAATCCATAACCAGACAAACAGTCTAACATATCACATAGGATATCAACATCCTAACCAGGATTCCGACCTAACCGGTCACTAGCATAACATTACCCTATATATCGGGTACCAACCTACCAGGTCACTTACATAACACCATCCTAAATACCAGGATGCAGATCTAGCATAACAATAACATAACAACAATACCCGGATTTCCATCCGATAAAAGGCCGACCTTGGTGTCGTAGACTGTATCGATATAGTGAGGATAACTCACCTGAAAGAAGAACCGAACCACGGAAGCACACACCCGAAGCACTGCAACTAACTCCAACACCTATTGCCATCAATGGACCATTGACATAAATACCCTATTACCATAACACCCTTGAAGGTCAACGTCAAAGTCCATGCCAAAGTCAAACTTCCTGACTGACTATACTCGCTGAGTCAAATCGTAGACTCGTCGAGTCCTTATACTCTGAAAACTCTTAGAACACGACTCAAATCGCCGAGCCACCCTAAGACACGTCGAGTCCAACGATCTCCGGGTCCCATCCTGCTCAAATCACAGAGTCGCCCCTCGACTCACTGATTCGAGGCCTTAACCAGAAGAGGTTAGGGTTTCGCGACCAGACTCGCCGACTCGAAGAACTGACTCGCCGAGTTCAAGGCAGACTTCATTAGACTCGCCGAGTCCATGCTTATGTTCATTCAAATCGTTGAGTACACCCATGTGACTCGTCGAGTCTCTCCAGCTCTCAATCCATACAAAGGCTTTTCGAGCCATGCAGGGGCTCCAATCCATATATCCACTCTTCTACAGTCTAACCCTCACATAAAGTGGCAAACTTTATGTGAAACCAAGGAGATATAAGCCCAAAACACTCTAGGGCTAGGCTTTATGATAAAGGGGCTTCACCAATAACTCTTAGACAGAAGCTTTATGACATTTTGGACCATCACAAGCCTAGATCTGAAGTAGCAACCTCAGATCTAAGCCTCTAACTCGAAATAGCTCTCAATCATACCAAAAATGCCCCACAACTCAAATGATAATAGATCTAGATACAAAAGAGACCAAGCAACATATTGTTACCTCCAATATATGCTCCAACTAAAGTAGATCCCGGATCTACACCACTTCTTTGCAGCAAGCCTCTTGATCTTCAAGCCCCTTTCCAAGATTTTCTCCTCCAAAGCACTATTCTCTCTATTAATGGAGGTTCACTCGATTCTAGGGTTTTTGGATCTCAAAAGGGTAGCAAAGTGGCTGAGGGTGGGTTATAATGTGCTTTATATAGGGCACAACCCCCGAGATTAGGGTTTTCTCTCTTCAGCACCAACTCTTCGAGTCCAAGCCACCGACTCGACGAGTTGGCCACTTAAACCCACGACAAAATCCCGCTCCGACTCGGCGAGTAAGCATGCTTACTTGTCGAGTCCCTTTCCTTAATTTACACTTTAAGTCCTTCAATAGCACCTCTGGAATTTGGGGTGTTACAACTCTCCCCCACTTAAATTAGGCTTCGTCGTCGAAGCCTTCTACAGTACACACTTCAGAACAAACCCCTTGCATTGTAGACTCCGATTTCTCAATCAACTCATGGTCTTACAAACCGTACTTCTACATCTCTCTTAAAATGGCTTATTCTCATGTGGCATCTTTGCCACTACTCCAAGCCGACCATCGGCCTTTCAACTCAATAACACCACATATTAACCACGTATCACCCGATGATACCATCCCTTCAAATCAGGAACACACCTTCGCGGCCTGCGAATGCTAGATACCACAAACACCCTCTGAGTTCTGATAAGACACTATTCCATCTTCCTTCGCCCAAGATTGGCGATAACCCTGATAACTTGCAACCTGGAACGAACCCTGATTTCCCTTTTGATTCTATACCTTACGCGCTGACAGGATACTACATCCCTCAGCTCCCATAACCCATCAACAAAACATACCGCGTAACCACTCGTACCCGACCCAATTAGCCTCGAGCTGGAATACCAAACACACTAGGTCCAATCAATCATAGGGTCCGGTCATCCTCATGATTGAATACCCTAGATTGGGATACCTCCACATACATAACTCAAGCCTACAACCATACTCGGAACTAAGGACCTTGTCCTTGCATCACCCTCGAACCCTTCGGTTCGACACAACAGAGTGCAACCCACTCACACCTCCCTATCACGATCTCTAGGTCCTTGACCTCCGACTGTAATATCCTTATACATTCCTCATCATCGATCCATACTACTCCTGACTCTGTTAATCTGCTGTCTCACCTTCCTCTGTCCAAATCTCCAATCTAGAACCACTATCCTCCTCCTCTTCCAAGGAGACTGAAAATATGCCTGCGCATCATCCAACATTGTCACAACCTCAACGAGCATCCAACCCGTATGTGCTTCCATATATCTGGTAGAATCCCAGTTCTTACTACCAATAACTGAAGCACTTTCGATCATCCATTTACCCTACTGCATTCCTTTCAGAGGACCCACACTCCTTACGGAGCTACATACCTTTCCTTTCTAGGAAGTCTAGTCAACAACCCTTACCACACCTATAAGTTCCACTGAGCTAAACCCAACTCTACACTATCCATGTAGAGCAACTTCTATTCTCGAACTCTCATATACCCCGAATCCGATCCCATAACTAACAAGGCCCACGCACGGCCTCGAACTAACTCCATCATCATGATTAATACTTGGGGCCAGACCATATCGATTACTATTGCATTGCGACATATTAACTCATTCTCCGCATACAGATCCACTAACACATACAGAGTCTTCAGCATAACTAGACCGCCTTTCCAGGCCTTCAGCCTATCTGGACCACTCTTAGAACCTTCAGCATGTCTGGACCGCCCTCCTAGGCCTTCAGCCAGTCTGGACCGTTCTCCGAGCCTTCGGTCTGACTGGTACGCCTTCCGGCCTTTAGTCTATCCGGATCGCTCAAAAACTGACTTACGTCACCCTGAACCATCCTTCTGTTGGATTAATGTCTAAGTCCATAACTATATTTGGTAAGACTTGACCCGACCCGGCATGGTCCATTTGGGTTGCATACCATCATGCACTTGAATGAGAGAAATAAGACACTTATGGTTATTAATATATTATAAGTTCTAGTATATTAATAATAAGAATAATAAGATTATTTAATTAGTATTGATCAAGAATTAATCTAGGATTAATTAAGTGATCAAAAGAAGACTAATTAAATATATGGGTTGATTGTGTAAATCATCCATACTTGTATAGTGGGCTAATGCTCCATGGATAATCAAGTTGGGCTAAAACCCATAGGATGGTCCATGGATGCTCCATGGTGTATTTGTACCCATGGATCCAAGGAAATGGAAAGCCATGACAATTAAGAGTTTACCCTAATTGTGTAACTATATAAGCATCTTATTATTGAGGAAAAATCGGCCACTAGAGATAGTGAAGAAAGGGCTAGCCGATTTTGAAGAGTGTAGAATTCTCTCAAATCATTCCAAGTGTTTTGATGATTGTGATTCCATTTGAGGTGTCACACTTGGGGCACTAGGCACTCAAGCTTCATGAAGACTTTCTACACCAAAGAGGTATGTATTCTATCTTGCTATAGTTATTGTTTTGTATGCTAGATTAGGATAATACCTTGGAAGTTCTTATTTGCATGTATAATAGAGAAAACATAGATCCAAGGTATTTAGGGTTGCATGTACACTTAGGAAGTGTTAGAATGCTCAAAACCCAACAGTGGTATCAGAGCCACGGGTTGTTTTCTGTTATATTGATGCAAATATTTTATTTTCAAAGTTGAAAAAAAAAAAGAAAAAAAAAACATGAAGTTTGTCAAATTTTAAAATAATTACTTGTTCTTGTGAAAAACTAATTATTCATAAAATTTGAATAATTTGCTTTATGAGTTGAATTAGGTCAAATTTAATAAAAGATAAAATAATATGATTATTTTATTAGTTTTAAAAGTTTGATCTAAAGAGTTTTATTTTTTTTGAAACCTCCATAAGTTATGGATATGAAAAGGTTTTAAAAAAAAAAAATTGATTCAAAGTTTTTTTTGGAGTTACAAAATTTGGTGTTAATGTTTTAAAGGATTCCATAACTTAAGAATAAGTTATGGATCACCAAAAGTTTTTTTTGTGTTACCTTATTTTATGAGTGAATTTAGATTAATGAATAAAATTATGTGATAGTTGGTTTTAATCCAAATTAATCTAAAAAGAAGTTCATAAAATGTGTTTATGTAACTTATAAGTCACATTTATGAATCTTAAAACTCATAAAAATTGGCAAAGGTTACAAAAAATGAAGAGTCTAGTTCTAATTAAATGGTTTTATGACTCCATAACTTGTCCTCAAGTTATGGAGGACCAAGAGTCTCTTCATTTAATCAAATAAAATAAAAATAAAAAAAAGGTGTAACCTTAATTAATTCCATAAGTTATAAAATAAAGAAAAGTTAATTCTTTTATTAGTTTAAAGTCTTCCATAACTTGTCCTCAAGTTATGGAACTTGAAGAGTTTTTGGATTAAAACTACTTTAAACACATAAGTTATGGAATTAATTAGTTTTGAATAGTTTCAAAACTTGCCCTCAAGTTTTGGAATTTGTAAAGTTTTCTCTAATGAATACTTTAATTCCAATTTAGCCCTTAGAATTTTAAAAGTTAAAATTCAACCCTTATACTTTATAATATTATAAGTTAATAATATATATATGTATAAGAGTAAAGTCAGTCTTACCGCTAGTACGCCTCATTCACGAAGCCGGTCTATAAGGTGGGTATAAGGTTGTTGCCTATAAAATGGCAACTTAATGGGTGTCCACTCTCACCCACCGCTTGCTTGACCGGTGGAGGGTCGTTAGCTGAACGGGTTTGACAGGACTATAATTCTCCCTTCATTAAAAGTATTAATGAAAATACTAAGTAACTAAACTTTTAATAATACCCAATCTTAGTTACTTAGAAAAATGTGAATAAGGTGCTAATCCATGAAATTACACTTTACACTTTGTCTAAGTCGTTAGTGGAGCGTGTGTGGTTAACCGGCACACTAACTTGGACTTAACAAGGTAGGTAAAGGGTGACTTAATATTTATCATAGTATCGATGGAGCGTGTGTGGTTAACCGGCACATCGATTGAGGGGTAATTTATTAAGGGTACCAAGTGATTTGCATGGTTACTTCACACCTTGTTTTGTGATCCTCGGCATCCCAGTCACAAAACCTGAAGGGCACACTCGAGATTGAAACATGCCTTTGAAAAGTTCAATGAATCTCAAAGATCTAGGAGTTTCAAAACCAATTAAAACCTAATAATACATTTCGTTTATCTTGGTGGAAATTGGTGAATCGTCATTCACCTACCTTCAAATATTTTATAGCTTGGATTACGGCATACCTCTTCTAAGTTATAAAATAGTTTGTTGGGTCCTAGCCTTAATATTTCATATTGGGTGTCATATTAAGGACTTTAAATCAATTATCTTGAATATCTCCCAAAAGATGTCTGTAATAGACACCTATGATCTTCCCAAATCTCTTGAAACAAGGTTTCCTAATGAAGATGATGTCCCATGGATATCATACTTATTTCTCCTCCTCCAATTATTCTCCCCAACCCACAAGTTCTTGAAAAAAGTTTAAGGTCACTCAAGCCCTATTGGCAAGGCAAGGTCTAGGTGTGGACACATCTTGGAGATGTAGTCACATATTGACAAGCCGGGAGAGTTGGGTGTCAAAGTCTTGAGAAAGTTGGTGGTTCAACTACTTTCTAAGTCACATAGTGAGTTCTTTTGGAACACCTATGAAACAGACTATGACAGGACCCTTAATGATCTTATCTATTTGTTAAGATCAACTTCCTTAAAACTTGATGGACATTGACAATAGTGACACAGGAAATCCAGAAAAGCATTCTCTTCCCAATGGTAAAGGGATCGGCTATAGTCAACTCGGTTGACCAAATGGTAAAGAGAAAAGCTAAGTCTGTGATAGTCCTGTGTACCATTATCAAAGGGTCCATATGTTTGTATTGCCAAAGAAAGGGCATTGGTTGCGAAGCTGCCAAATTTACCTAAGGATGTTAAAGTCAATAAGTTTGACTCTACTTCAGGTAAAATCCACTATCTAACTCTGTTAAGTTTCTATTCTGAGATTCTTGATACATGATGTGACCGGGTCGCATGGTGATGGTTTAAGAATCAAAGGAAAGTGAAGAAACTTAAAGAAAGAATATGCTGAATCTGATCGCGTAGATGGTTTTCTATCGCGTAGTTTGAAGATCGGATTCTTGAGCTACTTCTTAGGAGTTATGAGTTATTGCTTAGGAATAGATAACAACAAGTTTTCATATGGATTGTAAGGATAAGTTTTTCCGCAAAAAGTTTTAAAATAAAAGGAAATTTTTTGATTTTATTTATTTTAAAATATCCTTACAATGGCATTTGAGGAAAAATTGTTGCTTATATAATTCCGTTAAGAGCAAGAGTGGAAATATGAAATTGATTCTTTCATTTGTGGTAATGTCTAAATTTACCAAATAAGGAAAGATTCTCATCATCCAAGGTTCAATTGGACCGGAACTTGGAATCATGCAAGTTGTATAGCATGATGAATGAGAACTTTCAAGTTTTGGAAAATTAAGACTAGTTACTCGTTCACATGGATGTGTGAGTCAAGTAAAGGACTAAGGGATCGAGTACACATTCCTGTGCACTGGTCAAGTCCACCACATAAGATCGATAAGACTATTCGTCATAGTTTACTAAAGCTCAGTAAATATGATTATACTTACAGCTTAAGTGTAACTCTGAGACATTGGAAAATGGTTCCAATGTATGGCAGAGCGAATAAGAAGAATCAAATTAGGCAGAAGGATAAAAGTTTCTCAAATCTGAAAAGATGGGAGAGTACTTTAGTATCAGTTTTGTGATCATCTTAATGATTAAGAAACCATAGCACAATTAGTTCTCTAAGAAAATCTTAGTGCATTCTTATGACTAAGAAGAGGAACTTGAATTGTTGAAATGGTTAAATCAAGAAGATGAGTCATACTTCGCTCCAATACAAGTCTTAGAGTCATACTCCAAGATTGTAACTTGAGTGACATGTCTCAAAGAAGGTTTAAAACACTTGTCAAATGTAAAAGTAAAAGTTTTCTACTCTTGTACATTTGAAATTGGTAAGTTGTGATGTTTTGGATAAAACAAAGACCAACTTAGGCCAATTGTGTGAAGTGTTTGTCTTGATTAGAATCCACACTATCTCTTGGATATTTGACAAGGGAGTCTTATAGGTCAAGAGGACAGTGGGAGTCTTAAAGGTCTTGAAAGTCTCAAGAGCTAATCAAGAATAAAACCTGAAGTTCTTCACTAGCACACGACTTGAGGTTTACAACCTATCGTGTTGACATATTCTGTGCCCATTCCAGTTAAAGTTGGCTTTGCATATGAGTTCTTAGAGTTCTCAGTTGGTTGCACAACAACTTGGAAGCAATGGTAGGCCCTTGAGCTGCCAGGTGGCAAGAAGTTAAGATTGAGTTCAATCCATATGGTTTTGGATTTGTCATCATCCTTGTCTTGTGTCTATGGTTTTGACAATTCACATGGATAAGAACTCATACACCATAAAAATCTAAGTGTCATAAGGTTTCTCTCCGATTCATGAAAATGATGGTGAGGAAACACTTTCACTAAGTAGATTTTATCTAGATAGCAATTGTGATATTTGCATTCTCAAAGTCGTTAGTGGAGCGCGTGTGGTTAACCGGCACACTAATATGGACTTGTGAGAAGTGGCAAAAAGGTCTAACCATTATGATTACGGCATACCTCTTCATAATTGTTTAGACACACAAGTGTGCTATCTAAGGAAAGGTGTATGATTTTGATAAAGTTTTATCAAAACAATCTAGTATCAGAAATCTGAACTTTGGTAAGAAAGTCAATGAAGTATTGATTTCTAGAAGTCCAGCTGATTTCTGAGTACATGTCAAAGCTAGTGGGAGCATAAGTGTTATGCTAATAATCATCATGTTAGTGGGAGCATGATAATTAAGATAAGTATTGCAAGCTAGCAATGTTAATTATAGAAAACAAAAGTTTCAATTGGGAAAAAGTTGTTTTGCTATAATTAAGGGAGAGGAAATTATGCTTCATCTCAAATCTATAAGCTTAGATCGTGAGGTTTTAATCATTTAGTCAAGGATATATATATGAATTTCATGTTGGAATGGCTCAACATAAGGAAATTCTGTATATGGGTCCATTATTTGCGTTCTAAAATTCGATTATGATTACGGCATCCCTTTTCATAATCTGAATTATGAGAACTTGGCAAATTGAAATGGAAAAGTTATAGCAAAAGACTGGTTTAGTCTTTATGTGAGACATCATGAATCGTGTCCCATATGCTTCGGATATAGGATCGATTACATGTGCTATAATCATCCGTTCTAAAATTTTCAAAAATGCCTGGGGCATTAAGAAGGGAAAAGGTTTAGAACTGGATATGACTAAAAGGATTAAACAATTGTCGAGGACAATCTAAGGTTTACCAAAGAGTGGTTACTCAAGGACAATTGGAAGTATAGTGATAATTCTGGAAGGACCATATTGACATAATCTGTAAGGAGGCAACTCTTGTTCAGAAGTGATAGTCAAAATGGAATCTGGAAATGTTTCAAAGTTAGAATTTTCAATCTGTGTAAGATTAAGGAAACTTAATGCAAGAAGGATGTTTCCAAGGAGTTGATCTCCTTTGGAATACTCTGTAATGATTGTTGTCAAGTCTTTCTGACTTTGTGCATAATCGTTACAAGAGGATCAATGCATATAAGTTTAGAATCTAACAGATTTTTGTAAATGGCATGAATTTGGAATTCTCGCATTTGCAGTAAGGATTTGGGAGTGTGAAAAGAGAATCATTGAAGTTATGTTCAATTGATCTAGTTCACAAAGTAAAGATCATAGACAAACATAGTATGCATACTTGGTGTGTGGCATGACTAGTGTTTAAGAAAACATAGTGTACATGCTTGGAGCATGGGACAACTATTGTTTTAAATTCAAGAATAAAGTTGATAGCTGAAACAGTATACAATGAATAATGTGTAATCATATGGTGATAAATAAAAGGTGTTTTATTTATGTTCAAAGGGTTGATACCATATTGGATTCAATTATTATTGTGTTTTATTTTGCATGTTTTGACTTCCCGAATAAACTGGGTTATTCTTCCGGAATGACTAAGTTATTCAAACCATCCACAGTCGGTCATATTTTGGAAGTAGATATGAATTAAGACTGTCATGATGGGTTGTAGAGGTCTAAGGTGTTGGACAAGGCTACAACAATCATGAGTGCTCATAAGTTCTGAGTATTGGATTCAACCCGCGCTCATTGGAATCACTTCATGGATTTTATCACGAGTGATCATGAGACGATAATATCTTATATTCTTCAAACCTAGAGATATGAGTTGTTACTATGAGTTGATAGTACATTGATTGCACGAAACCGCATTTGGTAACTCTGTGCTATAAAACGTGCTTTTGTGTATGATTCAACAAGTAGTAGAACAAGCCATATGAGTCGAAGTTTATCCGTTCCTTTTATCTTCGGGATAAAAGCGATATCTGTGGGCCCCTCGATGATTTGATGATGACAAATGGAAGTGCTCGGCCGGGCCAGGACTGATTTGATTTGTTCAATTAGTCAGTCGTCATAAATCGGAAATCGGGAAACAACAAATGGACAGAGAGAATGATTATAATCCATGTCTCAGTCCATATGATATCTAGAATGGAGGAATATATGATCCCTTATCTAATGGACAAGTCACTGACAAAGGTCAGAGTTCATCGACAAGGTCAGAGTTCGACAGAAGCTTTTGAGAGCTACGAATGCCGGTTGGTTCCTGAAGTCATACGCAATAATAGTTTTAGACTTATCCAAGTGGGAGACTGTTGGATTAATGTCTAAGTCCATAACTATATTTGGTAAGACTTGACCCGACCCGGCATGGTCCATTTGGGTTGCATACCATCATGCACTTGAATGAGAGAAATAAGACACTTATGGTTATTAATATATTATAAGTTCTAGTATATTAATAATAAGAATAATAAGATTATTTAATTAGTATTGATCAAGAATTAATCTAGGATTAATTAAGTGATCAAAAGAAGACTAATTAAATATATGGGTTGATTGTGTAAATCATCCATACTTGTATAGTGGGCTAATGCTCCATGGATAATCAAGTTGGGCTAAAACCCATAGGATGGTCCATGGATGCTCCATGGTGTATTTGTACCCATGGATCCAAGGAAATGGAAAGCCATGACAATTAAGAGTTTACCCTAATTGTGTAACTATATAAGCATCTTATTATTGAGGAAAAATCGGCCACTAGAGATAGTGAAGAAAGGGCTAGCCGATTTTGAAGAGTGTAGAATTCTCTCAAATCATTCCAAGTGTTTTGATGATTGTGATTCCATTTGAGGTGTCACACTTGGGGCACTAGGCACTCAAGCTTCATGAAGACTTTCTACACCAAAGAGGTATGTATTCTATCTTGCTATAGTTATTGTTTTGTATGCTAGATTAGGATAATACCTTGGAAGTTCTTATTTGCATGTATAATAGAGAAAACATAGATCCAAGGTATTTAGGGTTGCATGTACACTTAGGAAGTGTTAGAATGCTCAAAACCCAACACCTTCCCGGGTATCTCTCCTGTGCAGTCTGTTCAAGCCCTCTTGGGGTTCCAAACTCCAGATCCGTTTTTGGAATCCTTTCCATAGCCTAAACCCAGGCCTCACATCGACCAAATTCCTTTCCTGAAACCATGGTCTGTTCCCTGCCCCACTTGTCTATCACTTGCTCCAATCATGCCACACTCTCGGCTAACAACACTGATAAATCTAAACAACTAACCAACCTTGAATACTTGCTGTTTTACCGGAGAATTTTCCAATTCTTCCCACTTAGTGTACCAATTACTAACTTCCGCTGACAAACCAACATAACTCGATCGACCTTTACATGATAAAGTTCCCCCTTCTCCAGGAACTAATTCCCTCCGGAGTGAGAAATCTCCACAGAACACTCTCCCGACATCACACATCCCGAACTCCAAGGAAGTTCGAATCTCAACTAAACACTTCTCGCATCGCAGTTGCTATTCCAAGCAACGAGATCATATACCTCATCTTTCAACCAAGAATCCTCCTAAACGCTAACCAACTACAACTCCTAACAAATAAAATCGTCAATCATACTACGAATCATGCGGAACAAGGCAGACAGATTTACAATAGCACACAAATAACAAGATAACAACATGGAAACATACCCGCAACTGCATCTGGCTTTGCCCTGACCTCCTCTACAATAAGCTGGAAAACACGACCCTTAGCCCTTGGAGGCTCCGCTCCCCCCTGACCTCCACCCGTAATCCTCAAAGTGGCCGGTGCAGGAGCCTACACTGGTCTTGCAACAAGCGGTGGACAGTTCACCCTCAAGTGTCCCACCTGATGAAAATGATAACAAATCCTATTATCCTGAGCCAGGACCGATTGACGGTAATCCCTCGCATAATGCCCCTCTTTCCCACACTTGCGACACACACCACCAGACCTAAAAACTCCACCATGACCCTTCCCACACTTCTCACAAGTGTGGCTGCTCTGACCTCCAACCCTAGAGTCAACGGTTTTGGACCGTTTCGGCGCCGGCTGCGACTGCACCGGGTCCTTCTTGTACTCTCGCAACTACAACTCCATCTCTAACTTTCGCTGCCTGGCGGCCTCCTACAGCTTTAACAAGGTATCACACCTCTGCATGGACACAAACTGCCTGATGTCCCTCTTGAGCATACTCAGATATCAGGACATCTGAGCCTGCTCCGAAGCAAACTCCGAGCAAAACATCGCCCTCTTAGTGAACATCCTGGTGATCTTTGTCACTGAGTCTGAATCCTGGTTCAGCTCTAGGAACACCTAAGCCAACGTCTATCTCTCAACCTGCGGAACATAACGAGTACTGAATATTTCCCGTAACTGATCCCACGAAACCGGAGCCCGATGCGCATCAGAAGAAGATCTCGTAGAATACCTCCACCAATCCTTCGCCCCGAGCCTCAAAAGGTTCAAAGCACACCTCACCCTCTTATCTACAGGGCATGAACACGTGAAGAAACAACCCTCCACGTCTGACAACCACCTCATAGCAACGATCCAATCCTAAACTCCATCGAAAGTAGGGGGCTTTGTATTATTGAAGTCTCGATACTGAAAACCCCGACCCGTCCCTCCCCTTGCCGCTGCTACAGCCGTTGTAGCTGCCATGGTAGCCGTCTCCACAAGAGCTACATAGCGCTCATCAAAGTACTCAACCATGGCTGTCTTGATCGACCCAAACATCTCCGGCAATTCAGCCCGGAACATAGCAGCAACCTCATCATGCAGGATTTCATGAATCTTGGCATCCAATTCGTCCGTACTCATCTAACCAATGACCTCGGGTGGTACTGATCCATCCTGATCACCCTCTCCTTATCCCGATCCCGAACCGGATCCTGCCTCGAAACGCCTCGTAATCGCCATACTGAAAATACGCAACCAGATATTAGGCATTCCTCAAGACTATTCCCGGGAACTAACTCCCACCCAAACCTTAGGGGTTGTCACTTCCTTGATATGTGTATGGGTCATGTGCTTTCAGTAGTACGGGCCCATACTACCATCCACACCTACCCATATTTGTCCCAAGTATCATCACAACACCCTAACTATACCATATACATGACGGACACTCCATCCTCACCCATAGAGGAATACTAAATATATCGCAACTGGCTTTTCGACCTCTCACGACCCACCCATAAGAGAACCCTAGGCTAGCAGGCATCATGTAATCAGGCAATTCTATCATGCAATTCCTGAAGATGCCTAGCCTAGTACTATCATGTTGTTCTAACATATCATATAATCAAATAACTTGCATGGTATTTTGGGGTGTACCTATTGGCTCCGGCTGATCGTACCCTCTCCGTCCTCCTTTACTTATTTTGAAAACCTTTTGAAAACTATTTTTTTGAAAATCTCTCCTTCATTTGAGACTGGATTCACATGAATGTTTCTCCAATTCACTCAAACCAAGGCTCTGATACCAACTTGTAACGACCAAAAATTACAACGAATTTAAAACATTTTATTTCATTCAAAAACCATTAAATTCATACATCTTGCTTTCAAAATAGTTTAAACATAAGAGTATCCCCCATAACCATATCACATAGATCATAAAACATGAGGAGCGGTACCATCACGCCTTCGCCTTGCCACGATCTCCTGAAGTACCTGAAACAATAAATTGAACTGTAATCCCAGAAGCTTAGTGAGTTACCCCCAAAATACCAATCACACATAAACTTACTCATAACATTTCCCAAATAGAACAACCATGCACATAAGGTCGACTGTGTGATTGGTTCGTCCGCACTGGGCCTTCAGTCCACCTGGTCCACCCTCCGAGTCTAGCCATGTACATCGAGTCTACAATGTGATCGGTCCGCCCGCACAGCGCCTTCAATCCACCTGGTCCACTCTTTGAGTCTACAATATGATTGGTCCACCCACACCAGGCCTTCAGTCGAGCTGGTCCACTCTCCAAGCCTCGACACATTTGGTCCGCCCTCTTGGGGCCTTCAGCCTATCCAGACTGCTCGCGGGGCCTTCGGAAAATCCAGTCCGCGCTGGGTATGTTAGCCAACAGCACAAAGCAGGACCCGCCTCAACCCAACCCCCGTCAAACAACCATATGCATATAAAACAATGAATCACATAATAAATCCTTAACTAGACAAACAGTCTAATAGATCACACAGCATATTAACATCCTAACCAGCATTCCGACCTAACCGGTCACTAGCATAACATTACCCTATATACCGGGTACCGACCTACCAAATCACTAACATAACACCATCCTAAATACCAGGATGCAGATCTAGCATAACAATAAAATAACAACAATACTCGGATTTCTATTCGATAAAAGGCCAGCCTTGGTGCCATACACCCTGTCGATATAGTGAGGATAACTCACCTGAAAGAAGAAACGAACCATGGAAGCACACACCCGAAGCACTGCTCCAAACACCAACACCTATTGCCATCAATGGACCATTGACATAAATACCCAATTACCATAACATCCTTGAAGGTCAAAGTCAAAGTCCACGCCAAAGTCAAATTTCTTGACTGACTCTACTTGCCAAGTAAACCCGTTTACTCGTCATGTCCTTATACTCTGAAAACTCTTAGAACACGAATCAACTCGCCGAGTCACCCCAAGACTTGTCGAGTCCAACGATCTCCGGGTCCTATCCTGCTCAACTCACAGATTCGCCCCTCGACTCACTGATTTAAGGCCTTAACCAGAAGAGGTTGGGGTTCCGTGACCAAACTCGCCGAGTCCAAGAACAGACTCGCCGAATCCAAGGCAAACTTCAACAGACTCGCCGAGTTATTTCTCCAACTCGCCGAGTCCATGCATATGTTCATACAACTCGTCGAGTACACCCATGTGACTCACCGATATCTCCGGCTCTCAATCCATACAGATGCTTTTCGAGCCATGAAAGGGCTCGAATCCATAGATCGACTCTTCTACAGTCTAACCCTCACATAAAGTGGCAAACTTTACGTGAAACCAAGGAGATATAAGCCCAAAACACTCTAGGGCTAGGGTTTATGACAAAGGGGCTTCACCAATAACTCTTAGACAGAAGCTTTATGACATTTCGGACGATCACAAGCCTAGATCTGAAGTAGCAACCTCAGATTTAAGCCTCTAACTCGAAATAGCTCTCAATCATACCAAAAATTCCACAAATCTCAAATGATAATAGATCTAGATAAAAAGAGACCAAGCAACAAATTATTACCTCCAATATATGCTCCAACTGAAGTAAATCTCAGATCTACACCACTCTTTTGCAGCAAGCCTCTTGATCTTCAAGCCCCTTTCCATGATTTTCTCCTCCAAAGCTCTATTCTCTCTATTAATGGAGGCTCACTCGATTCTAGGGTTTCTGGATCTCAAAAGGGTAGCAAAGAGGCTGAGGGTGGGTTATAATGTGCTTTATATAGGGCACAACCCCTAGGATTAGGGTTTTCTCTCTTCAGAACCAACTCGTCGAGTCCACGCCGCTGACTCGGCGAGTTGGCCACTTAAACCAGCGACAAATTCCCGCTCCGATTCGGCGAGTAAACATGCCTACTCATCGAGTCCCTTTCCTTAATTTACACTTTAAGTCCTTCAATAGCACCTCTAGAATTTGGGGTGTTACAAAACTCACCTCATAAAGTTGAATGCAAAATCTCATGGTACGAAATGTCTAACGGCTGCTCCGACGACTCCCCAAGCTATCAATGCAAAATAACACTTAGTCAAAATCCAATAATCCTTCTTTGGGTAAAATGGCCATTTTACCCCTCATCTAATCAGACCATAACCTAAGTCCAAATCCATAACATGTATGGTCCAATTCCATATATCCTTTCCAAGCCCACTAATGGCCCAATTTTCTAAATTGGACCCAATTCCTCAAATGGGTCTTCACTTAAGCCCAAACATATCCTTAGCCTCATAATTGATTTCTGATGGCCATTATGGCCCATAATAACAAAGTCTATGGATCGGCCCAAACCGAGGCCCAAATGACGAAAACCCATAAGCGTACGGGCTTGTACACCCAACGTATTAACCTGTTAAGCCATAAACTGCATAAAGGCTTAATCCCTTAAGACTTTAAGCTTTAAACACAGATCTGAATTGAATAAAGTGTCTTAACCCATAAAGTTGATTACTTGGTGGCTTGCAACCCACCCAATGAACCCAAACATGAAATATGGCAACCAACTTCCATAGAAATGACTAAAACTCATGCATGGCCACAATAAGACCTTCAACATGGTAATTTTTCTATCTTTGGGACTCATATAGCACTAAGGGTGGCAACACTAAACCTAGAAACATATTTGAACCATAAAAACCCATTCTTGGGACCAAAAAGGTCCAAAACACCATTACCATAGATGTAAGCATACATGAGGCAATTTGTGAGCTTTTACCTTAAATGAGTTCTAGATGATGATGATATCTCATACCTCTGTACTCAAGCTACATAATTTCTTGTTGACCAACTTCCTCTTTCTCCTTCCAAGCTCTGAACCACCGAAATGGCCTTCAAAATATCAAAATCAAACAAGGATGAGGAAGGTTAGGCTTCCATGGGTTTTTGAGGTCAAGAGGCTGGTAAAGAGGCTCGGGGTTGGGACCCAATGATGTATTTATATGACTTAAAACCTAAAAACTAGGGGTTTGAGTCTGCTCTTGTACGTTGCACGTACGCACATCAACCCCTGCATCCAATGCTGCCACTACGCCCCTCCTACTCAAAGCTTATGCCCAGCATACGTCTTCAGTCAGCCCAAATATAATGGCCCACTCATTAAAGGACCAACTCAATAATACAACATTAAACTCATAGTCCAACAATTAATTACAAGAAAATTGAATAATTATCATTACCTCAAGTCATGGGTGTTACACCAGCGATCAATCCACCGGCTTGCAAAAACCCAAACAACAACATTCTTAATGCTAACCGAACATAAATTTTAGTCAATCCAGATATCAAACCCGCCGACGCAACATGTTAAAACCTGATTCTATGCAAATTCAAATCCAAACCTGAAAATCTAAAATAAGTAATGTTGACCCAACATCCGAACCTCCAATAAGCAAGGACATTTGCAAAACTTGAGCTTGCTATGAACAATAATGTCACGTGCAAACCTTGAGGGTAACCATAAGCAAAAACCAAAATATACAATGTACATATTTTGATAATAGGTTGGCGCATCCATTGAACTCCATCTGATACAAATCTAAACTTCCAAAGAACCTTTTCTATTAACGAAGAATGAAAATACCAACGATTGAGAGCGCATTGACAACTAATCCATTGCTCTAATACACTAGTAGACAAAGCCATTGAGGGACCAGCATACCAAACTCGGAAGCTGATTGATTGATCAACAAGTTCCCATCCTAAACTATAGATATAAATCTATACAACAAACTAAAAAATCCCTCAATAATCAATACTCAACTAAGAAACTCAATGCCTCTAGACCTATTCCTCGACGTTCCCGTATGAAAACACTGGCTATAATGAGCTCCTTATCCAACATCTTCTTATTGTGATGACGATTCTTCCACTCTAAGATTATTTAGCCTCTATAGAATGTAATTTAATATATTCATTTATTAGTCAACTCACATCAATATGATACCTTCAAAGCACAAAACAAGCATGAATCGAGCAATGAAACTGATTGGCACTAAGATATAATAATATTAGGCAAACCCTTACATGCAATTCCTGACCACTAGGCCCAAGCATCGAGGATACATATTTATCTAGTCTTCACTATCTCAAGGGTGGATAATCCTTCCTCAACTGGCATGCTACACCCACATACTCACTCATGAAACTTCCACCAACCTTGCAACCACTCGTGCATGTTAATCATACATAACGCTAGATCCTATAGAGAGTCAAATACTTAATCCTACCCTAAACCCTTCATCAGACAAGAACAGGATGTAAGGCTAAATCAAACATTCTTTGGCTATAGAATCTTAATTATGTAAAACTATTATGCACACACTAAGAAACTATAGTAATGATGTTAGTTTCTTCTAACATTCGAGAAATACACCTAGGCTATCAGGCATCATACATGAGTAAATTATATCATGCAATAACTAAAGATCCCTAGCCTACCACTTGTATGTATTTCTATCATAATCATCAATAAAAACCAGTGTGGGTATCTTGGGGTGAACTTGCTTGTTCCAGCTGATCGTACACATATTCTGCTTCCTTGGTTACTTTTGAGAACAACTCTGAAAACAAATTTGAAAACCATTTTGAAAACTTTTACAGATCCTTAGTTTGAGTCTAGATTCACACGAATGTTCATCCAATTCTCTTAAACCAAGGATCTGATACCAACTTGTAACATCCTGAAATCATGATAATTTTTTTCATTTTTAAATTAAAAGAATTCATTGTTTTCAACAAAAACCCATATCATAAAAAAGTATAAAATACAAATATCCGTAAATCAATCTATCATAAATGTCTAAAACATGTCTTCGAAGGATGTGTACGATCACGCCTTCGCGTTGCAACAATCATGTGAAGTACCTGAAATAATAAACTGAAACTGTAAGCCAAAGCTTAGTGAGTTCCCCCAAAGCACCACATACAATCAAACAAATAACAACATGCATATATGAGCCTTCAGCTTGACTGGACCGCCGCGTCATGCCTACAACCTATCAAGACCTCTTTGTGAGCCTTTGACCTAACTAGACTGCGGCATAGGCCCTACAGCCTATCCGAACACCTATCTAGGCCTTCGACCTGACTAGACCGCCTCGCAGACCTATAGTCTATCCAGACCACCCTGGTTATCTTGGCCTTCAGCACAAAGCAGGATAGCCTCACCCCAAGAAACTGTAACATTTCGACATATATTATAATAATCAATAACCAGCAAGTACAAGTAACAAAAAAATATACTAATCTAGCCCATACTCAATGAACATAGGTAATGAGACAAATCTACCAATCAAGCACATACTCAACATAACAACAATCCAATATACAAGGATACAAAATCTAATGGGCTGACCTTGGTGTCTTCAACCCACAAGCACAGTGAGGAAGACTCACCAGAATCACGAATCAACTAAACCACAGCTAAAAGGCCTTATAATCACTGCTACAACACTCTTATTGTGTCATGCAAGGTCCAACCTTACACTACACATTAAAGTGAGCTATCTAGTCCAAAAGTCAACCTAGGTAAATGTCAAAAACCCTTAATGTCAACTATCTAGCCTCACATTGTGACTAGACCTTAGTCACGTCATGAGAGTCCTCTCGGTCTAATTCCAACTCGTCTCAACCCGACCTAGCCAACTTAGTAAAAGGAAATCACCTGAGTTGACCTCACGATGTGAGCAACCTTTTCTCATGTAGTGAGCTCCACGGAGCTTAACAAAGAACAAGGTTATTCAACCCTTACCTCGCGAGACCCTATGTCTTACGTCGTGAGCATAATCTGAAGTCAAAAACCGAACCATTTAAGCCCTAACCCATAGATCCTTTTACGCTAACTTTCCTGAAGGTCTTATTACTCATAATACACTTAAAAGTCGATGCTTTATGGGGATGTATGTCCAATACATGTCTAGATCTCATTTGGGACTAAAATTCAAGAAAAGATCATCCAACTTCCATGAAAGGGTTCAAAAACCAATCATTCACTATATTTGAACTACATGACACTGTGGAGACCCTTATGACCCAGAGAGTTGCCAACTTTATGGTTTCCTTTCATTCAAACTTGCTAAACCAAGGAGAAAATTGGGACAAAACTTGGATCTAGCCAAAAACAACAATAAAGGTGGAAGCCTGACACTTACAAGGGTCTAAAGAAAATGTGATGTGATGATGATGATGATTATTTGCAAGCATCTACAAAAGTTCACATTCTTCTTCTTCTTTTCTTCTTCTTCAAACAAAGAAATGCTCCCAAAATGGACAAGAATTAAGCAAGGGGTGAAGGCTAGGGTTTTCTGAGGTGAATGAGGGTTTGGAGACTGATAATGAACCCTAAAATTGGTTTAGAGGGACTTTGTCACACCCCAAAACCGGAACGGAGGAAATGTTCGAGGGTGGAGGACGTCATGTTTAGTATCACAAGACATGCATCGTAGCAATCAAAGTAATGATAAACCATTTCATTAGAAAGAAAGTGTTTACAAAGTATGTGGTCACATAACATAGACTACAAAGTAAATAACAAAATAAGACATGAAGCTATACTGCTCCATCTTCTAAATTCCCAGAGCACGTACCTGTCTACTGGTCTTCTGAGAATACAAGTTATTTTGAAAGCGTAGATTAGCATTTAAGCTGGTGAGTTCATAAGATTTTAGTGATGTAAGAAGTTGTAAGAAAGTTGTAGTAAGTTGTAAGTTCTGTTTAGAAAAGTTCGCATGTTCCTCCAGAAAATCCTATATTTCCTTCTTTGATTAAAGATAAGTAAAAATGACTCTACAATCCTTTCTATGCATACTAAATGGATGCAAGGTATATAGAACCCAGAGTAAAAAAACAATCGATTGTGTGTATCTGCCCTAAGCCCACAACCAAACAAGGAACATGAAGTAAGGTGGAAAACACACATCCCATTGTTTGTTACATAATTGTTTCATATAACCCTGGCGTATTCACTTGGTACTCATGGAGTTAACTATAATAGTTCCTTTATATTTGATGAAAAGATTCTTTAAGAAAACCCTTATTTCTTTTAGTAAAAATGGTAACCACAGTGGTTCCTTCTATAATCACTTAGTTTATACTAGCTATATATAATCTAATACCGCATAGATAGTTAATTGTGTAAATCTGCCTTAAGCCCACAACCAAACAAGGAACATCAAATGAGACAGAAGGAACACATCCAACTACTTATCGGGTATTAATTATATATATCCCTAATGTATAAACTAAGGTATTATAGAGTTAACCACCTAAGGTCCTTTAAGTTTATACTGGTTTAATAAAATGGATTAAACCCTTCACTGGTAAGTTTCTAATTTTGTCTACCAAATGTTGTATTTGAAGAGTATGTTTTATAATAGAGAACGATGTATTGAATTTGTATACCATGACCGGGCCCATACTTGGTACTCCTTAGGATTTCTTGCTATATACGAAATATATATAAAGCTAAGATCAAATAGATAGTAGGTTGAGTGAATCTGCTCTAAGCCCTCAACCAAACAAAGAGCAAGAAATGAAGCAGAAAGCACACATCCTACTACCTGTCGGATCCGATTAATATATATCTCTGATGTATACACTAAGGAATCATAAAGTTATCATTATAGGTCCTTTTCTATTGAATGCACTAGACTTGACTGTTCTGTTTTTCATTTATAAAATGTAAGTTTTCCCTAATTTATAACTATCTTGACTCGAAAATAGTTTGCATTAACTTTCAAGTGGAACTATCACAATATGAAAGTAATGGGACAATGTAAGTATAGCATTGTCTTTTAAATTGACATCCTGACATACTGATTACCTTACAACATGTATGTTTTATTAAGGTCATAATGTGAAGGCTAGTACCCATACTATACGCTCTCCCTGTCAAGAGATTCTGGGAACCAAACGCGACTTCAGCAAACCAGTTGCTAGGCCGTGTAAATCCACATTAAAGTTATACGATCATGTATACCCAATTTCACTATCACCTTTTTTTTAGAACAATGATTTAGTGATTCATTGGTATAATTAGATCCTGTAGTTCTCTCATGCTATAGAATCTTAGTATGTTCATTCTATTATAGTATCTTAGTATGTTCCTTCTGTTATCATGTATAGTGTATAGTATGTCTCTCTGATGTATTGTATCTACCTCCTTGTTTCTCTTTATAGTATGCTCTAGTATCTAGTGTGAACTGAACCTCTAAACTTTACCCCTTATAGTTTACAAGTATTTTGCTTGAACTGCTATTGAAAAGACTTATTTTACTACTAAGTTATGCTTGTACTTTAAAAACGAAGTTTTGTTAAACTATAAAGTAACATAACTTTAAAAGTGTTTATGAAATGTTTTGATCACTTATAAAAGACATAAGCAATCTTTTAAAAGATGTTTATAAAAAACATTTACACAATTATCATTTTCTCCAACTTGTATCCCCCCCCCCTTAAAAGCATTTTAAATAGTTAAAAGATTCATTATAGGGGTATACACTCACTTTATGTGGGTGATTCAACGAATAAGCATGTAAGGATGAGAAGTTCCACGAATGAAGTCCCGAGACACAAACGTATCCTAAATGACATATATGGCATGTATTGGCATGAATATAGTGTTTATAAGCAACTATATGAAAGGAAACACCTTTAGGGACTAGGAAACACTTGGACCAAGTTTTAGAATCACATGTGATTCATCAAAGGGATGTATAAGGCCACCTTTAGGTGTTTACGGCCATGTAGTTTACGGCCGTAAAGTCATGGAAAATCTACTTAAGAGGGTGTTTGAATGCTAGGGAAACTTGAGGGGCTATTGCTCTACACAAGGATGAGCAAAAATAACTTACTGGAAGGTGTTGAGGTGTTTACGGCCACACCAGAAAGTGTATGGCCGTAAACTAACCAAATGGTCTTAGTTTTGGTCTTAAAGGCAAGGAGTTTCAAAGGTTCAAGTGTTCCAAGGGTTAGCAAGGGGTTATAAGTGTTTAAGGCTCATGTTAAGACTAAAACATGGGTTTACGGCCTAGGGAGAAGCTTCTGGCCGGAAACTCTCTTTGATGTTGGGTTTGGTGATGTTTCAAGGCCATCATCTAGTGTTTAACATGTACTAGTATATGATAGATGGAATACTCATACTTTTGAGGGCCTTTGATGAGTTTTTGGCTACCAAAAACAAGTGTATGTTCTTGGTGTTCTTGGTGAAAGTTGAAGATCTAGACAAAATGGATGTTTTCATGGATGAATCATGAGAATGAGGCATGATTAGAAAGGGTTGATGATACTTGAGAGAGGATGGAGTTTTCTTAAGTTGAAAGTGTGAATATTGAAAGAAAAATGAAGAGAAGGAGTCTTATTGAGGGAGTTTATGGCCCACCTTGAGTTTACAGCCGTAAACTCAAGTGTTGTGGCCGTGAACTCCTGTTGGTGGTCCTAAGGCTTGAAATGTTGCGCAGAGTTTGTAGCAGGTACATTATATCACTCATTCCTTAAGTGTATCAGGCTTAAAACCCAATAGAATGACCCTTAAGAAGGCTAGAAGGCAAAACATTTTCAGGTTGTCACAGACTTAAATGCAAAGGAAACCGTAAATGATCATGGTCTTGGGCTACATCAGTACTCACATCGCGGGTCTCTATGTTTCACGTCCTGAGAGTAGTCACGAGAAAAATATCAATAATAAACCATATCACGTTGTGACCTCTGAAAGATTACGTCGCAAGGCTCCATTTCTTCAAAATTCGACCTTTTGGCTCCTTGAAACCCTAAATCGATCCATCCTGGAAAATAGGTGTTAGACAAAAAATGTCAAGCCTAATACATGCCATGGTGTACATGATCTATCCTAAAGCAATGCATATGGGACTCGACTCATTCTATCCATTTCTTCACTAATATTGGTACGTTGAGTTTTACTTAAAATCATGTCATGCTGCAGTTAGATTAGGTGTCTAGGCCCATAATTATAATTGGTGTATACTTGAATTGATTGTAGCACAATCCTTTTGGGTTGCCTTTATACTAGCAACTAGACAGGATGATTAACTGAGAAAGAGGAAGAATTAATTAATTTGATTTATTAATTGAATTAAATGATTTATTAATGTATTATGGAAATAATATATTTATTAGAAATCATATTATTTAATTAATAGTTAATTATAAATCAATTGGAAATAATTTTGGGATTAATTGAATTAATTAAAAGTACATGAACTATTTGGTAATTTATTGATAGTTGAGGAAAGAAGCTTTAGAACCCTCCTAAAGAGGTTTGGACGAAAATCTTCTAGAGAAGCCCTAGAATTTTCGACCAAGAGCTTGTAGATGGAAGGTTTAAGGCTTGCTTGGTCCTTGAGGAAAGCCATTACGGTTTCCTACTGTTAACCCTAGCTTTGGCTCTAAGTGGCCTTACTATATAAAGACACATACCCTTAGGAATTTTTGCTACTAGAAGCCCTAGAGAGTTGTAGCCGAAATTTGAAGCATCCTCCTCCTTCTCATATCTCATCCTCTTGCTAAGTGTATTTGTGATTTATTAGAGGTATTTTACTTCCTGAATAGTTAGATTATTCAAACATCCACAGTCCAACATACTTTTGGAAGTAAGTAGTGAATGGAGACTATCATGAATTGGACAATAGATATTCTATGTGTTTTATACATAGCTAGGGTTTGTTGTAGTATTCATGAGTACTTTTGAAATGGATAAGTTAAGTATTGGATTAACCCACGCTCAGAGAATTACTTCATGGAATTTATCACAAGTAATTTTGAGATGATAATATCCTATAATCTTTAAACGGAGATATATGAGTTATTGTTTATGAGTTGGTTGCATTGATGATACGTAAATGCATCAGTAACTTGATGTTATAAAACATATTGTTGTGCATAATTTGACAAGTATATAATGCAAGCATATAAGTAAAAGTTTATCTATTCCTTTTGCCCTCATGAAATAGGTGATATATTGGGCCCCATCACTACAAGAAAAACACGATTTTGCTACCGAAGGAATCCGTTGCGAAAAGCTGAAATGTAGTTGCTTATGGTGTCCATGGATGACATACGGTTATTGGTCAACATGGTAGTTGCTTATGGTGTCCATGGATGACATATGGGTCATTGGTCAACATATATCATTTGTGTCGGTTGTGTATTAAAATAGAAATTGATTTTTCTTTTAATTCAGACATTGAACAAAACTACCCTTACTAATTAAATATAAGTCATTGTATGCATGAGGACAATTTGGTCATTTTATAATGGAACATATTCTAGGCGCCATAATGTTTTCCGACGAAACACGTTTTTTCAGTACTTCACCCTTATTTTAGTCGCTTGCAAACAACCCCAATTTCAAAATTCTGACAGTCAAAAAACCCTAAAATCATTTTCGCAGAATGTTTATCTTAGTGAAGGTTTATTATTGTGGAAACCAGTACTTCTTCGAAGATGTAATCAAGAAATCAAAGGAAATCGGTAACAGACATACCATTGGAAGTGATGGAGAAAATAATAGTCGACTTGGGAAAAATTTCAGCAGTCGAGGCTTTCAGGATGAAGAGTGTGTAAGTTTTGTCTTCGATCATTCTATTTCACAAGTGTATTTGAGTTTTTGGAGTGAGTGTTTTGTTTCGTTTGCAGTTGTAGTTTCTTTAACGAGGCAGGAAAAACGGATAAAGTATATAAACATATGGAGGTAGATGGATAACGATTTTATGGTTGGTTTGACCAGAAACATACATTTGTCAACAAATGCATAGAGATGAGAAACCCAAATATTTTGTTCAGGAATGGTTTGGTATGTTGTTGTATATATGCATAGTATTAATTAATATGTTTCTTGTTTTGCGTTACTTTAACTAGAAATTATGTGTTTCATGTTTTTTCAGATGAAGTTATTTTTTTAGAAGCTGGTCAGGAAGGGAAAACGATGCTTGAAGAAGCATCTGCATTGGGACATTTGGATTCAACATTTTTTCGTGGGAATGATGGTGATGGCTGAAGGGAGACATAAGAAGCAGGAAGCTTTGGACATGTTGAACAATGCCTACCGTAGAGCAAAAGGTAAGTGGAATCTTAGAGCAACTTGTTCTAAGGTTCATCTCAATTTAAATAAGGAGGGGAGGAAACATGTACACTTCCATGGCTTCAATATAACTTGTGCAATGCATAAGTCCATAATTAGTGTGTCGGACGCTTTTGTGAATGGATACAAATGGGTGTTTAGGTGTGAAATTTGTTTTTGGGATGCTTGTTGTCTTAGGTTTTCTAGGGAGTTTTGTATAATTTATGAGTAGTTTGTTGATATGTACTTTCATATTAAGACAATTAATGCTATGTACATTCTTTTGGTTTAATATACTAATATATAGTAATTTACTTGATAAGTAATTACTTGACGGTGTTATTTGATTAGTAAATATGTTGTGTTGTTAATAAGGGACTAAAAGAGTAAAAGTTTGGAATGATGTTTGAATGATGTTTGAATAATGTTTGAATAATATTTGAATAATGTGTTTTGGACTTTGAATATTAGTGTTTATATTGTATTGTGATTATAGTTGTATGTAGCAAATGTTTTCTCTTTCCTAGTATTGAATACATATAAAGTACAATTCTATAGGCATAAACATACATGTATTTTAGTTTGGATTTGGTAATTTGGTTTAATATCAACTAGTGGAGAACCTATGCTTTGCATGGGGTAAAATTGTAAAGACATTAACATAGGGACTAAAAGTGGCAACAAAGAAAAAGTATTGTGGCTAAAATCAAAGTAAAAAAAAGTTACTATAAACATAGGGACTAAAAGTGGCAACGAAAGAAAACAATTGTGTCTAAAATCTAAATTAAAAAAAGTTTACTGCTAAAATCATGTTCTACTTTTAATATGTATATTAATACATGAATATATACAAGTAATTTGGTGAAATGTTAATATAAATGTATTACATTACGGATTATGATATATATGTTACTTTTGTCTTTTTGATTTCAACAGTCAAAAGTCCACTGTTACCTAGCTATAAAATGTTATAATATCTGAATAATGTGTTTTGACACAAATACCCTTAGTATTCACATATTTGGAATTATTTCAAGGGCAATTTGTTCTTTTTGCACCCTAAATCGTTATGGCGTCATCATACCTCTGACGTCACGCCAGCATTTCAGTTCTTTAACCATTCAGAACATCTCAACTTTTCCGGACGATCAATCTGCATACAAACACTAAAACCCTCAAATCGTCGAAGGATAATCGTTCTTAAAAATGATTTTCTTCAATAATAGAGAATCCTGTACTCCTCGCGACCAGATCATCATAAAGTAAGTTTTTTTTTTTTTTTGCATACCCTGTTACACTGTCTTTCATAGTTACACTTACTTTCTAAAAAAAATTGAAACCAACTACTCCAATGTGTATTTTGTAAGTAGAATTGTCGAATACAAGAAGATGCTGTTCGTTAGATGATCTCCCACTAGATATTTTGAGTCGGATAGTTGTAGTATTAGGGGCAGAATCAGCGAAAGATATCGTCTCTGCAAGACTTTGGTAATTCTCAATAAAAATCAACTAATGAATGTATATTTGATGAAATACAACTTTATTTATTTGTTATTTACTGTGTATTAAAATTTTTAAAGTTCAAAGAAGATGTATGAAGCAGGGGGTGATCTACAAGTGTACAAAACAACATGCATTGACATGTTTGAGGGAATGGATCCCATAAAGTTGAAAGCTGATTTATTTATACGCACATGTGCATTGCATAATAACATTGAAGCCATGTTCAGACAAGGAATTGTATGTGTAGTTTCAGCAATTATAAGTAATCTATACCATTTATTAATATTTAATGTCATTGATGTTAGATATTGATATTGTCATTCTGTCAACAAGATGAATGCTTTTATTATGGCAATTTTGATTTAGGATTGACTTTGTTGAGACAAGCAGAAGATGAAGATCATCTTGAGGCAATTTATTTTCTGGGAATGATAAACATTTCAAGAGGGCCTCATCAATGTGATGAAGGTATGTATATATGGTATAGATGTAAGTTAAATAATATATATAGTTAATTAAGCCATATTTGTAGTTTGGGATTATTATTCAGTCGTGTTGTGTTGAATAATATTTACTTTTGTATTGAAAAGGATACATTGGATTAGTTGATGGATATTTTAATGTGTAGGTTTACAATTATTTGATGCCTATTTTGGCTGGGCAGTTCCGGATGATGGGGAGTACATGGGTGTTGTTGATAGTGCCAAAGAGTTGTTGCGGGCTGTTGATGTTGTTCATAGACTTAAAATGAATAACATCACATTCCAATGTGAAGACTCATGTCATTCTGTTAAAGGTGCATTTGTAATAGGCCATGATGAAGATCGACAAAGATATTACACGGTTTGTCGTTGCTACGTAGAGTATGGTAGGTTTTGTATATTTCTTAAAAATATAAATGGTTGATAATAGATTGGACATTGAACATTAGTGTTCATATTGTATTGTATATGAAGTTGTATACTACTATAATTTTATTTTTGGTTTTATATTTACATCATTCTGTTAAATGGGCATTTTAGTCATTTTTGCTTGCTATGTTGTTTGAATAGGATGAAATATACATAAAACCCATGTTATTTTTGTGATGAAGTATAGTTAAAGGAATTAAAGTTAAGTTTGTAATGAATTCGTTAGTAAGGAAAATAATCTACATAGATTATATACTTTAACATGTCCGGTTTTAAGGGTGTGCAAGAGGTGCAACCGCATGGGCCCCAAAAAAATAGGGTCTGAGTTCTAAGAAAATTATATGGTTAATTAGTCATTTTATACTATGTTTTTCAAGAAATTATACACAACTTGATTAGCACAACTGGCTTAAACACCCCTTTTTATAGCATAAGCTTAAGTTCGAGTCCGCTTGCCAGCAATATCTACTTTTATAATTCATTTTTACATTTTTAGCCATTAGTTGATGCCACATATTACCAATTCAAAAACATTTCATTCAAACCATATCTTAAAAACTCCATTGATCATAATAATAATTCATCCATAGAACAAGAAAATTAATTAAGTGTACAACATCCCAACAAATACCGTCACAAATTAGCTACACGTTTTGTTCCATAGCAAAACAAGCAAACTAAATCATATTCCATAGAAAAATTCCCTAGAAAATTACTGACGGAAGATACTTACATAGCAAATCAACTATGGAGTTGGTTTCCGTCACAAACTCGGTTACATAGTAACCACGATAATTAATTCCATAACAACAGTACAACGGAAAGTGATTTCGTAACAAATATCGTTGGAAAATTGCTACAAATTTTTGTTCCAAAGAACTATCAGTAGCATAATATCAACAGATATGGAGTCGATAGCATTTTCCCTAGCAGCTCCCATTCTCGCTACCAGAAATAAAATCCGTAGACAATGTGGTAGCAACATTGCTATGGAACGACATTCCATAGCATGATCCATTGCAGATTAACAACGAAAATACGTTCTATAGAGACCTTCCCTAGCAAAATCACGTTTTTCTTGTAGTGCATGATGATTTGGTGTTGACTTATGTGTCGGGCCCGGCCATGACTAAATTGATGTGTTCCATTAGTAGTTCTTTGTTATTTCAAATCAGAAATTGGGAAACCAACTGTTGGACATTAAGATTGACTCAGTTTCGTATCGTTTGTCCACAATGCTATATTGCAGAACGGAGAATTATATGATCACTTATCTTAGGACATATTACTGACTAGGTCAGAGTTCAACAGCGGTTTTGGGAGCTACAATTTGCGAATCAGTTTTTGAAGTTATACTGGCAACTATAGTTATTAAACTTATCCAAGTGGGAGACTATTAGATTAGGTGTCTAAGCCCATAACTATAATTGCTATATACTTGAATTGATTATAGCACAGTTCTTTTAGGTTGCCTTCATACTAGCAACTAGACAGGATGATTAACTGAGAAAGAGGAAGAATTTATTAATTTGATTAATAAATTGAATTGAATGATTATTAATATATTATGGAAATAATATATTAATTAGAAATCATATTATTAAATTAATTAAAAGTACAGGGGTTGTTTGGTAATTTATTGATAGTTGAGGTAGAAGCTTTAGAACCCTCCTAAAGAGGCTTAGGCGAAAATCTTCTAGAGAAGCCCTAGAATTTTCTTCCAATGGCTTGTAGATGGAAGGTTTAAGGCTTGCTTGGTATTAGGGTTTCTTATTCTTAACCCTAACTTTGGCTCTATGTCACCTCACTATATAAAGACCCATACCCTAATGAATTTCGGCTACTAGAAACCTTAGAGAGTTGTAGCCAAAATTTGAAGCATCCTCATCCTTCTCATATCTCATCCTCTTGCTAAGTGTGTTTGTGATTCATTAGAGGTATTACAATTGTGATACTTGCTATTAATCTTCAAGATCTACAAGGTTTTGGATTGTTATTTCTACATAATAATCAAAGGTATGTATCGTAATCCTTATTATGTGATTTTCAATTATTATCCACAGATATAGGGTTTGCATGTTGTTCATATGGTATTTTCAATTAGAGAAGACCTAGGTCTTATTACGGTTGGATGTCCACATAGGATTCTATGTTTATGCTAAAACCCATCAGTTGCATAGGTACGTTCCATCTTAAATTTCTTCAAGATTTCGTCTAATTATGTACTTTGGCTAAGTCCAATTAATCGCCTAGATCTATCTTTATAGATCGTAATACCAAGTATATTCATGACATCTCCCATGTCCTTCATACTGAAACACTTCACAAGCTAATCTTTTACTACAACCATACTACTGATTCAAACATACATACATTTCTCCTCATCATTTTTTTAAAAAAACAAACTCTTTTGTATTATCATTGAAACAAATATTCCCCTTACGAGAGGCTTGTTTGAGTCCATAAATGGACCTATCAACCTTTCACACTCTATCTAGATACTTGAACTGCACAAAAACTTATGGTTGAGTCATTTAAGCATTCACTGTCGATTTTCCATTAAGGAAAAAAAGCTTTACATCCATTTTCCATATTTTATAGTCATGGTTAGCGACTGTTGTAAGTAGTATCCTAATAGATTTGATCATTTCCACTGGAGAGAAAGTTTAATCATCGTCAGTTCTTGAGTCTAAGTATAAGATTTTTCAATCAGGCGATCTTTGAACTTGTGTACATTCGCATCCATGTTTGTGTTCTTCCTGAAGACCTGTTTACACCAACAATTATAAGGTCAGGCGTATGATCAACCAAATTCCAAAATTGGTTATTATATATGGATTGAATCTCGCTCGCTATTTCCCTTTTCCGTTTTCTAGCATATGGGCTCGCTATTGCTTCCTAATAGTTGTGCGGAACATTATCACCTAACATGTTTTCATTCTCCTCTATAATATGGAAACCACAAAACTTGGATGGACGACACTCATTATCAGATCTATGAGGTGGAGGTGGAAGTATGTTAGATTCCATAATATGTTATTCTACCTCTTATTGAGGGTAGCGCTAAGTTCAGGTTCTTTATTTTTCGACTATTGAAATTCATCAAGATCAATATGTCTTTCAATAGATTCTTTAAATTTTTTTATTACCCAAGTATCAAAGTTTTGTATGCTAGTCAGGGTAATACCTTGGAAATTGAAAGTTTGCATGTATAATAGAGAAAATATAGATCCAAGGTATTTTGGGTTGCATGTACACCTTAGGAGTGTTAGAATGCTCAAAACCCTTCAAAGCTCAGTGACTATTCAACCCATTCTTCATTAGTTACTAATTGAAAATTTTGAATTTGGCCAATGTTCACAAAGTCCTAAACCTTCTAGTTCGGATGACTCAAGTTCTTGTTTTTTAACTCGTTCAAAGGCTTTCATGAAACCGTAATTGAATATTTTTTATTATGTTTCTCCAAAAACACAAGCAAAATTGGCTTTCAAAGAAGAACTCAGGTCCCGAGGTAAAAAAACAGGATACTGACTACAAAAACAAAAACATTCGAACAAGCCAAGTTTTCAAATCAAAAGAATTTTGAAAAAACCACACCTGCAAAAAATAATTTAAAAAAAATGGCATTCAAAGGATCAAACAAAAAGGAATGTACAGTAACAAAAATCTTTTCAAACACTCCTGTAAAATTCCAAAAGAAAGTCACGTCTTTTCAAAGTTATTACTTAAACGATCCAAAATGGAAAGATATCTTACCAACTCCTGAACCTTCAAAATCACATCAATCCGTCATTGGGTAAAACCTAGGAGTAATTCACGTGCCAAAACTTTTTCAAATCCCAAAGTCACTGCAGTCAAATCCCACCCATTGACCGATCACAAGTCTTCAACCACAACCTTCGGACCGTTGACCAAGTACGGTGTCTCGATGAATGTGAAAAAGCTTTCCTTTGGATTTAATCTGCTAAAAACGTCTCGTCCAGTCCAACCTCATAACATCCCAAAAGTTGCGAAACACCCAAGACTAGGTCTAAAATCTGACACAAAATACGTTCCTAAGACGCACGTGCATGGATCCAGTACGAAAGTTTCTCATGTGAACCCGGGCTCTAAACTTGTTTGGGTGCCCATACTAACCCATTAATTTTTCTGGCAACGTGCAAGGAGGAACCATAAGAGGAGTGGTTGATTGATAGTGTCTGCTCCTTACACATGACCGGAAGGTTAGAATACCTTCTCGACTTCAAGGTAATTTGTAATGGTGGACATGTCACGTTCGGAAATAATGAAAATAGAATCATCAGGGGTTACAGTGTATTGACCATGGGAAATTTCTGAAATCAAAAGGTTTCTTATGTAGAAGGTCTCAAACATAAATTGATCAGTGTGGGCCAATTATGTAAAGCTGGTCATTGGTTTGAATTTGATAATGAATATTACTACATAATGAAGAATGATAGAAACACATGCATGATCAAATCCAAAGCCGAAGGGACAATGTATCCTTTGGATGTCTCATTGATCATTGGCAAACCACAATTGTGTTTTCTTTCAAAAGCTGCATCCAAAGTTAGCTGGTTGTAGCACCGCAAGCCAGCTCATCTCAACTTCTGATATATCAACAACTTGGTCACCGAAGAACTAGTTCATGGTCTTCCAATCCTAAAGTATAGTAACGATACGTTGTTCCCGGCTTGTGAGTGTGGAAAACAAACCAAGGGAAGTCATCCTCTGATTATCGAATCATCATTAGTTGAACCTTTAGAGCTAATTCATATTGATCTCTACGGTCCATCTATCGTAGCCATTCTTCAGCACAAGAAATACATTCTGGTTATTGTTTATGAATTTACTCGTTGCAATTGGGTCTTCTTCCTGAGACTCAAATCTGACACACCGCAGGTCATGATCAACTTCATAAAAGACATAAAGCTCCAAATCAAGCTATCAGTCAGAAGGTTAAGAAGTGACAAAGGAACCGAATTCACTAATCAACTATATAATAGTTTCTTGGTTTCCAAGGACATCAGTCACAACTTTTCAGCTCCCTACACACTGCAAAAAAATGGAATCATAAAGCGAAGAAATTGTACATTGGTCGAAGCAACTAGATCGATGTTAAAATTTTCCAACTTTCCTCTCTACTTCTGGGCCGAAACAGTGGAAAATGCATGCTTTGTTCAAAACAGAAGCATCATTTGCAAGCGTCTTAACAAGACTCCGTATGAGGGTCTCAACAACTACAAACCCAATGTCTGATTCTTCAATACTTTTATATGCAAATGTTTTGTGATCAACAACATGGATCATCTTAAAAATTTGCACCGAAATCAGATGAAGACATTTTTCTTGTCTACTCAACTCAAAAAGTGGCATACAGGGTTCTCATTAGACGAACAAGACTAATAGTCGAAAGCTTCGTTGTCAAATTTGATGACTATTATGTTTGCAACACTGCTTGTTAACTTAAAAAAAAGGCTATACTGGAAAGTGATATCCCAACCTCTTTGAGTCCCCTAAACATAGTTTAAATCAACTACAATGATCTTTTTGATCCCGCAGAGACAACTTTTCTCTTAGAAATCTTGGTGTCTCCGGTTGCTCAACAACAGCATGCTGAAGTATCTAGTCCAACCCTATCTGAAGATTTGTCACTCGATACTTCCACCTCACAGGTTGAGGGGGAAAGTTCAACTCCGGTTCAAATGACAACCATCGAGGTTCTAGTTGTAGAAGATGCAACTCCGGTGTTTACCCGCAGGGTTAAAATCCAATCAAAAATTTCCTTAGACTCTAAGGATGAAGAGGTTCAGAACATAGACACAAGAACATATCCAAGAGTTAGCACTCATTCATCAATCCAGGGGGGAAACATCTTTGGTTCAGGGGGAACTTCCATCCTCAATCAGGGGGAACCTCCTTCAACTACTATTGTTCAAAATCCTATGGTCCAAGATACTTCTGCGGTCCACTCCCAAGTCGAGGGGAAACTACTTTCTCCAACTGCAGAATCCTCTGACGTTGAAGATATTCCCTCTACCATAACCGCTGATCACCAACATCCTCGTCTTCGCATTTGGACGAAGGATCACCCACCAGGTCAAATCATTGGAAACCCATATGTATGTATATAAACTCGATCCTCTAGTGATTTAACACACCATTGCCGCAATGCAACTTTTATGTCCTCAGTCGAGCCTCGAACCATAAAAGAAGCACTCATGGAAGCCGACTAGATCACTGCAATGCAAGAAGAGTTAGCTGAGTTTGACAGGAACAAAGTATGGAAACTGTTACCGAAGCCATCAGGCCATACAATTTTCGGTACTAGATGGTTATACAAAAACAAGCTTGATGAGTTCAGTGCGGTAGTAAGAAACAAAGCAAGGCTATTTGCTATGGGATACAATCAACTTGAAGGCGGTAAGTACGATGAAACATATGCCCCCGTAGCTAGAATGGAAGAAATACTCTTTTTCTCAGCGTATGCGGCACACAAGAATATCAAAGTACATAAAATGGATGTAAAAAGTGCCTTTCTGAATGGAGAACTAAAGGAAGACATTTAACTGCGACAACCTTCAAGCTTTGAGAGTCTAGAATTTCCAAACCATTGCTACATGCTACAAAAAGCGGTATGCGGTCTTAAACAAGCACCATGGGCTTGGTATGAGACTCTTTCAGAGTTTCTGGTCATGTCATGATATAAAAGAGGTGTGATTGATCCCACATTATTTAGAAGGGAAAATGGTAATCACTTGATTCTCGTCCAAATATATTTTGATGATAACATTTTTGGCTCAACAGATCGGGGTATGGTGAATGACTTTGTGAAGCTCATGACAAGTAAATTCCAAATAAGCATGAATAGAGAGATCAACTTCTTTCTAGGACTCCAAGTGAAAAAAGTTCCCCAAGGTATATTCATTCATCAAGAAAAATATACCTCTGAGCTATTGAAGAAATTCTCAATGGACAATTTTTCCTAAGCCGACCTCCCAATGGCCTTCGGATACAAGATTTCAGCTGATCCTACCGAAGAATTAGTTGACCACAAAACCTATCATGGAATGATTGGGTCATTGTTGTACATCACTACAAGTAGACCGGATATTGTCTTTGTGACGGGCTTATGTGCTAGGTACCAAGCTGACCCTAAAGTATCTAACTTGACCGCATTCAGAAAATTCTCAAATATCTAAAGTGAAGTAAAGCATTAGGCCTCTAGTACGCTACGGTAAATGACTTCAGCCTTCAAGCATTCACAGATGCGCATCATGTAGGATGCAGATTAGATCGAAAAAGTACTTCAGTTGGATGCCAATTCTTAGGAGGAAGACTAGTCAGCTAGTCTTCAAGGAACCATAATTGCGTCTCGTTGTCTCCCACAGAGGCAGAATATGTGGCCGCAGCCAGCTGCTGTTCCGAAGTTCTTTGGATGAAGATTCAACTCATGGACTATGGTTACAGAATGCTCGTGGTAACAATTTACTGTGATTCAGATAGTGTTATAGCGATTTCTCACAATCCTATTAACCGCTCTAAGACGAAGCACATTGAACTATGGTATCACTTCATCAAGGATCACATCCTCAAAGGTAACATTGGACTCATTTTTGTTCTCACTCACGAAAAGATACCTAATGTTTTAACTAGGGAACTTGATGCTATAAATTTAAATGGTTTTATAGAAATGCTAGGAATGATGAATCCAAACCCGCAATTTTCTTGAATTGATAGCTACCGCAGACTTCATTTGGTCTCCAAGTGTGAAGGAATTCTTTCTTTTCTTTTCAAAATTAAGAAACTCTTGAAGCATTCTCTTCATTGTGGTTCTAAAATAATATATTTCTTATATTTATCTTCAGTATACCTAGTATACTGCAATCATATATGATCAATATATTCTTTGGTTCCTTTTATTTCTTTTATTTCTAACTTCATGATCAAGTGTTCTTTCAGCTAATGTTACCGCAGTTATACAGCATACCACCAAAGTCATCCGAATTCAACCGTAGTTACAATAAATGATCCCACAGTCATAACTTCATAAAAGTTGTGAACAACGTTGTGTGCTATTTAATGGAGTTTAAAGAAAAACATTCGTTCAAACATTCACTATGTCGCACATGACAGTTTTAGTCCTTTTTCAAATAACCTTTCCTTCGACAACTTCCTTTTTGGGATAAAAACAAATGAACCGTTTTCCCATAAATGAAATCTTCAAGAAATCTTTTCCTCAACCAGTCTTGGCACGCGGCTGTTGGTTGTCAAATCTGTTTCCACTTCCCCATTTTTCACAACGGTTAAAACAATTTTCAACCCCACATTCAGGCGATGTGTAATCATGGTATTGTGTTGCAATAAATGCTCATCCTTTCCCGGAATCGCTTTATCTTTCTGATTTATTCGATTGTGGTTGATAGTGGTAAAACCCAAAAGGTTTTTTAAAATTTAACAACTGTAGTTAAGTTAATTACAATAAATTTTGAAATCCAGAGGTATAAAAATCCCTAATTTCTCCAAAGATAGTTTTTACGCTATCTGAATCCTTCGACGAACTCTTTCTCTTCTCCATCATCTTGCTTAAAAAGTCTTTTGCAAGTTCTGAAAAAAAAAACCTTTTAGCAAAAATGGTGGAGTCTGGTGTCTCAAGGAAGCAATCAAAAGCTTCCGACTCTGCTCGCCCGACTGGTTCTAAATCCACCATCAAGGATTAAACCCCTTCCATCGCATTGAGAAACTTCAGAACCATCTTTGAAGATCACCCTTCATATATCGAGGCTATCAAACTAATGATCAAATTTGATCCAAATCATCCACTGTATGGTGCGTTCAATGCTTTCATAGAAGCAGTTCCAATGGCAGTGCTCTTCAAGTGTGCATTCTCTACATTCCGTCCAAGTCACAACCTTCAAGAAGTGCTTCTAAATTTAGTGGATGACTCACTGGTGATTCTCACAAAAGAAAAGTTCTCGAATACAATCAACCTTAAGGTTCTTCCCTCGACAAGATTTTACTCTCCTAGCCCTAAAGATGTGGTATCAACCCTATACCAAATGGGTTACCAAAAGAAACTCAAAGAAATCGGCGAGTTCAAGAAGAATCAACTTCTGGTTGTGTGGCAGTTTGTGTGCGACTTTTTCATCGAAAGTATCTCTAGAAGAATGGGTGGAACAGACAACATGGGGATTAAGCTCTTGGAACTTTTTTGGAGCATCTACACTGGAAATGCTGTGAATTACTATCAAATTCTATGGGATGACTTCTTGTAGTACATTATCAAGGAAGCTCCAAGAGAAGATGCAACCGGGCTGACTTTTGCTCAATTCTGGTCACTATGCATCTCAAATTTGCACAAGGATGCCAAGCTTGATATGGGAAACGACACAAACCTCGTTTTCCACTCGCGGTCAGAAAAGGTACACTGCCTCTAAAGATCAAATTATTTTTGGACCACTTAGGAGATTGCTAGTGTATATTTTTGAATCCATTGGACTCACAACTCTTTATTTAGGTGATCATATTGTGGCTACGTGTGGTATTGACCCATACCACTCTTCTCCTCCCAAACCAAATCATTTTACCGTAGTCCCTACCACAACACAGGCGCCTCCTAGTACCGTAGTCCATACCGCAGCACAGGTTCCTCCTTCAACCGCAGGCCAAGTAGCTCAACCCAAAGCCAAAAGGGTTAAGTCCATTGTGACATCAAGAAAAGGCCCAATCAATACGGTGAAAAAGGGTGTTGGCATTCAAAAGAAACGTAAGTCCAAGTCCACAAAATCTTCTACTGCGGTTGATCACTCTCCCTCTAAAACTCAAGATCCCCCAGTCTACATTACAGATGATTCACATCATGAGTCATTGAATTCAACATATGTTTTCAGAAGGAAGAAACTCAAACTTACCCCCAGTCAAATCCAAAAACATACCACGACTCATATTGCAGTCTCTCAAAAGACCCTGGTAATCATTGGAGTTACTGCGCGCTCACCCGTTCATACCCCATCTCACCACTCAGATACAATGAGTGTGTCTGTTTCATACCATCATGCATACACACCCCAAGTCGGATCCCAAGTGGATCCTGTTGGTTCGAGTCGCCCTAAGGTCTCGAGGGCATCACACTTGAACTAATTTTGATCCTGAAGAGTTGAACTCCATACTTGTTCGTATCACACAAACACTACAAACACATGTTGCACCGTAGGGCACTTCATCAGCCCTTTCCAGAGCTGAGCCGAGGCTAAACTTGACTTTAGGTCAAGGAGACCGAGGAAGCTCAGGAAATGCTATTCATCCACCATTACTTATAGGTGGTCTAGGCGTGGGGAGCACATTTGTGCAAGGAATCACGAACCCGAGGGACACCTTAGTGCGACATCAAGGATTTGATGGTTACCAATCTGCTGATTCTTGGACTCGATACCTTCCAAGTACACAGTACGGAATCAGAAAGTTCGAAGCATTCCACAGGGAAGTACAAGCAAGGAAAGTTGAGCAACTCCAACTCCAATAACAATAAAAAGAGAAGGACCTTCAAACAGTTGCAAAATATTGCGCAGATTCTTTTAGCAACGCGAAAACATTCCATGAGATCTTGACGATTATGTTGAGTTTTGAGCATCCTAACAGCCTTAAGGTGTACATACAACCCTAGAAGCTTTGGAACTATGTTTTCTCTATTATACATGCAAAATGATTTCCAAATCCTTAACATATCTATCATGAAATCCTAGGTACATGAATAACAAAAATTATAGATAGAATTACATACCTTTTCTTTTTAATGGGTAGCTTGGAGTTTATGAGCCTAGCACCAATAGTGTGAATGCCTCAAGTGGTGTCAAAAATAACCCAAAACAACTTGGAAATACTTGAGAGAATATGATGCTCACAAAATTGTCCTATTCTTGTTCTCACACACACTAGTGCCAATTCTAGAACCAATGACCTCTTTATATACTATGGAGGATTATGGTTAAACCCTAATACCCTTGACTCTTCATTTACCTAAGATTCATGGGTTAAAAGCTCCATGGACTATCCATGGACTTCCATATACTCTTAGCCCATCATAAATAAATCTTAGCCCAATCCATATATATGTAAGAGTCCCTATTTAATTAGCTTCTTTTGATCACTAAATTAATTACAAAAATTAATTTTTTATCAACACTAATTAAATAATATGATGTCATATTAATATATTATAACTCATAATATATTAATATATCATAAACATCTTATTTTCAAAAATATATCCATACAAATTGTTAGGTGAAGTGCAACCCAAATGGACCATGCTGGGATGGGTTAAGTTCATACCAAATATAGTTATGGACTTAGACACCATATCCAACAGTCTCCCACATGGATAAGTTTCATAACTATAGTTGCAAGTATTGATGGGTTTTAGCCATAAGAACATCCTATGTGCTCATACAAACCCTAATGCTTGGATCTAGGTTTCTCTATTGTACATGCAATGTATCCAAGACTTACAATCTTAGATCTAACATATTATAAACTAAAATTAGGGTTTAAAGAATTACCTTTGATTGTTATGTAGCAATAACAATCTCAAATCCTCCTTGTAATGACTTCAGAAAGCTTAGAGTCACAAGTGTCACTCCAATAATGGCTCACAAATACCAAGGGCAAGAGGATGAAGAATAAGGAGAGAGGAGGCTACCCAAAACGTCCAGAAACCCTAGTGGAACTCTTAGCCACGTTTTTGGGGCTTAAGGGTACTATATACACATGTAGGCTATTAGGGTTTTCGACTAGGAAACCCTAACTTGACTACTTAAGCCCTAAGAAGCCCATGGACCCTTTTAGAATAACCCTTGGACGATTTCTAATGGGTTTCCCCATAGAATTCGTCCAACCTATTATTCCAAGGTAATCCATAGCCCAAATGCAATTATCTTATAATTAGAGTTCCAATCCCTTAAGTTTAATTAATCTCTTTTAGCCACAAAATTAATTATCAATTAATTCTTGACTAATGTTAACTAAACAATATGATTTCTCCTTTAATATATTATTCTCATAATATATTAATAAATCATAATTAATCTTCTCTCTCCATAATTCATCCTATCAAGTTTCATTGGTGAAGGCAACCAAAGAGGACCATGCACCATCGGGTCAAGTACATACCAAAATAGTTATGGACTTAGACACTAATCCAATAGTCTCCCACTAGGATAAGTCTAATAACTATTTTGCGTATGACTTCAGATCCTGATCTGCAATCGTAGCTTTCAAAAGCCGCTGTCAACTCTGATCTTATCAGATACGCATCCTTTAGATAAGGGATCATATATTCCTCCATTCTAGATATATTATAGACGTGAGACGTAGATTGAAATCATTCTCTCAGTCTATATGTTGTTTCCCGATTTCCGATTTATGATGACTGACAACAGACTACAATTGAATACATCAAATTAGTCCCGGCTTGGCCAAGCGCTTAGGGTGTCATCACTAAATCATCGAGGCGCCCAAAGATATCGCTTTCATCCTACTTTGGATAAAAGGAACGGATAAACTTTGTTTCAATGCTTGCTTGTAGTCACTCAATGAATCACACACAACAATATGTTTTATGACACCAAGTTACTGGTGCGTTTACATATTATCAATGTGTAACCGACTCGCAAGATACAACTCACACATCTCAGTTTCAAGAATATAAGATATTAACGTCTCACCAATCACTCGTGATAAAATCCATGAAGTGATCCAAGTGAGCGTGGGTTTAATCCAATGCTCAAATCATATTCAAAAGCACTCATGAACGTTGCAGCAAACATTTGCTTATGTCTAATACACTTTAGACAATCCACACACCAATTCACAATAGTCTTCATTCATACCTACTTCCAACATATGAACGACTGTGGTCTGTTCGAATAATTTGATTGTTCTGGATCAATTTAATTATATAGGAAGTCAAAACATCCAAAGTGAAACACAATAATACTAATCCCATATGGCCCCAAAATCTGGGTATAAATAAAACATTTTATTTAATCACCATATTGATTACTCATTATTTGTTGTTTCAGGTAATCAACTTCTTACTTGAATTATAACAACAATTGTCCCATGCTCTTAGCATGCACACAATGTTTACCTACGGTCCTTACTTTGTGAAATAGATCAAATGAACACATTTCCAATCATACTCATTTCACAACTCCCAATCCTTATCATAAGTATAAGAATATCAAATTCTTGCCACTTATAGAATATGCTAGATTCTAACATTTTATGCAATGATCCTTTCGTAAATTCATAGATCAAAATCATCAAGACTTGGCCATTCTCTATCAGAAGCAATTCTACAGATATGATGTCTCTCATTCAAAGTACATTCCTTTGAACATCCTTCTTGCTTAAAAGTTTCTAATCTAGACATAGATTCTCAATATCCAACTCCCAATATGGAAACATTTCCATATTTTTCCATACGACAACTTATTCTTAATAGAATCTTATCTATTCATAATAATGTCGATATGGTCCATCCAATACCATACTTCCAACTACTCACAAGCGACCAATCCTCAGCGAGCTTTGGATCGTCCTTTGATAGTTGTTTAATTATTTTAGTCAAAACCGATTCTAGTCCTTTTTCCCTCTAAATGCGCTAGACATTTGGAAAATTTTAGAATGGTCTAATATAATAGCACTAGCAATCAATCCTATACCCGAAGAGTATGGGATACGATGCATAATGTCTTACATAAATATATGATACTTTATCAATCTTCTGCCATAATATTTAATGTGCCACGTTCTCACAATTCGAACAATGCCATAACACTATGTATCCTTGACTAAATTTATTAACATTCCACAATCTAAGCCTTTAGATTAGAAATGAAGCATAATATTCTCTCCCTTAATTATAGCAAAACAACTATTCAACCCTTACGACTTTGCAAAGTAGAACTCTTGTTTTCTATAATTAATATTGTTAACTTGCAATACTTGTTTTAATAATCATACAAGCATAACATTTATGCTCCCACTATCATGATGATTATTATCAAATAAGCATAACACTTATGCTCCCACTAGCTTTGACATGATAATCCTTTATCTAAGCTTCTTAAACTTATACACCTTTGCCTTAGATAGCTCATATGTGTGTCTAAACAATTCAGACTAATTGCCAAATCTCACAATGTGATTTATGGAAAGGGATATCGTAACCATAATCGAATTCAAGAATACAATTTCACAATCACTATCTTCTTAAAGTCTCTCTTAGTGAAAGCATTTCCTCACAGTCATTTTCATGAAGGAGGGAATCTTATGACACTTAGATTTTCATGGTGTATGTGTTCCTATCCATGCGAATTTGCCCAAAACCAAAGTTTGCGACAAATCCAAACTCATATGGAGCGAACTTTCTTAGTCTTGATTTCTTGCCTTATGGTAACACGAGTGCCCACCATGTCTTCCAAGTAGTTAAGCAGTTCATCCTTTCTTATCAATGTACTTTTCATTGATCAAGGTCCTTGCCTTTTATGCATTCAAATGAGAACTCATAGAATTCACATGCATAATTAACTCAATTGGAACGGAACAGAAACAAGATAGTGTCAACATGATAGGTTGTAAACCTCAAGTCGTGTGCTAGTGATGATTGATATGGTTTATTCTTAATTAGTTCTTGAAACCTTTCAAGACCATTAAGACTCCCACCGACTCCTTGACATATAATATTCTCTTGTCAATAAACATTTCTTGACAAACAAATATTCAAGAGTTAGTGTAGCTTTTATCAAGACAAAACACTTCACAAAATTGGTTCTAGTTGGTCTTTTTCCTATGCAAGACATCACAACTTTCCAATTTCAAATGTATAAGAATAAGAAAACTTTTTCAAATTCCACATTTGATGAATGTCATAAACCTTCTTAATACTTGTCACTCAACTCACAATCTTAGCTCTAAGACTTGCTTTTAGAACGAAGTATGATTGACTTCTTGATTTAACCATTTCTTCAATTCTTGATTCCTCTTCTCAGACATACAATTGCACTAAGACTCACTTAGAGGATCAATTGAGATATGTTTCTTAATCATTAAGACCTATCATAAAACATAATAAAAGGTACTCTCCCTTCTTCTTAGAATAGAGAAACTTTTATCTTTCTGCCTACTTGATTCTTCTTATTCGTTCTGCTATTGATCGAAACACTCTCAATCAACTCAGAATTACACTTAATCTTATAAGTATAATCATATTTACTTAACCTGAGTAAATCATGACAAATATCTTTGTTACTCTTGTTGTGGACTTGATCAACACACAACTTTGAGTACTCGATCTCCTAGTCCTTCACTTGACACTTTGTCAATGAATTAGTTTAATTTCCAAATATGAAATTTCTCATTCATCGTGCAACCAAGTTGCATGATTCCAAGTTTCTGTCCAATTGAACCTTGGGCGATGAGAAACTCTCCCTATTTGGTAAATTCTCGACTTTCCATAAATAACATAATAAGAACCAAATCCATTATTGCTAATAATAGAAACTTACAAACATCAATTTTTCATACACGCCATTGCAAGGATAAATAAATAATATAAAATCAAAATTTAGTTTATTGCGGAAAAAAATTGTCCTTACAATGCAATTTAATTGAAAAACTATGTTAATACATATTTCTTAGCAATCTTATTCTAACTCCAAGTAGTAGCTCAAGATCCTAATCTTCAAGTAATGCGATCGAAATCCATTTCTTCACGATTAGATTCCGCTCACTTCTTCCCTTAAGCTTCCTTTCTTTTCTTTGATCCTACAAAACATCGAAATGCAATCTTATCACATCATGTATTAAGAATCTAGAATAGGAACTTAAAAGAGTTAGTTAATGGAATTTACCTAAAGTAGAGCCATACGTTTTAAATCTCCCATCTCTTAGGTCTCTTAGGTAAATAGGGCAGCTTCGTCTCCAATGCCCCTTCTCTTGGCAATAAAAGCAAATTGATTCTTTTGGAACATCACATGGAACTACTTCTGACTTTTCCTTTCTCTTATGATCAAACTTTTCAATCATGGCATGCCTTTCGTTGCCATTTCCTATATCCATAGAGGTCTAAAAGGCAGATCCACCAATCAACTTTGCTTTTCTAGTGTGCCAAATAATTGCTGATTCAGCAGCAATAAGCATATAAGTGAGATCGATGAGGGTTACGTCGTGGCTCATCATATAGTACTCTATTACGAACTCACTATATGAGTCAGGAAGTGACTAAAGAACCCAATCAACAACCAGCTCCTCACAGACAACAGATCCCAACATTCTTAACCTATCAATGTGTGACTTCATCTCTAGGACATGTGCACACATTGACTTTCCTTCTACATGTTTTCTTGCCAAAAGGGCTTGAGTGAGTTTGAATTTTTCAATATTAGGAACTCGTGGATTATGGAGAACAATAGGAGGAGTTGGAGGAAGTGAAGCATGATCTTGTGTTCCTCGATCGAATCGTGGAATAGCATCTTCATGTGAAAGGCATGTTCCACGGGATTTGGGAAGACCATAGTTGTAATACTTTGACATCTACAAAACAGGAGAAAAATTAAATTCAAGTTAGTTGATTGATTTGAGTCCTTAATAAATCACCCAAATGAGATATTAAGGCTAGGACCCAACACAATACTCTACAACCTAGAAAAGGGATGTCGTAATCTAGTTGCAAAATATTTGAAGGTAAGTGAATGACGATTCACTAATTTCCAGCCCGAAAGGCATCACCACAAACTCGTAATGCCCATATCGCGTCCTAAACACTGTCTTCTAAACGTCCTCATCCTGCACTCTCACCTGATGGTACCCCGACCTCAGATCGATCTTGGAAAACCAAGATGCTCTCTGCAACTGATCGAATAAATCGTCGATCCTCGGTAACGGGTAACGGTTCTTGAGCGTCAACTTGTTCAACTCCCGGTAATCAATGCACATCCGGTGTGAACCATCCTTCTTTTTGACGAACAGGATAGGTGCTCCCGACGGCGAGCTGCTCGGCCGAATGAATCCCTTCCCCAGCAACTCCTGAAGCTGCGAAGACAACTCTTGCATCTCTGGAGGTGCAAGACGATAAGGTACCTTAGCGATAGGCGCGGCCCCCGGAACCAGATCAATACCAAACTCCACTTGCCTCACAGGAGGTACTCCCGGCAGCTCCTCGGGAAAAACATCTGGAAACTCACGCACCACTGGAACCTCCTCAACTGATCTCGGTCTCTCGGAAGCCTCCCGCGTATCCATCACATACGCCACAAAACCCTTACAGCCCTGTTGTAAACACTGCCTCGCCCTAGCGGCCGAACAAAAAGCTGATCCTGAACAAGTACCCTCGCCGTACACCGAAAGAACTCCCCCACTAGGGTCTCGTATAGTCACCAGCTGACGCTCACAGTCGATGACGGCGCCGAATCGACTCAACCAGTCCATGCCCACAATGACACAGACATCACCCATCGCAATAGGGATCAGATCAATCGGAAACTCGACCCCGAAAATCTCTAACACACATCCACGGAGAACCTCCGTGGCACAAATCACCCTCTCGTCAGCTATAGAAACTCTCAGAGGCCGACTCAACGGCTCACGACTAACGCTGATATGCTCACTAAAGGCCAAAGATACAAAAGACCGACTCGCACCCGAGTCAAATAGCACTAAAGCAGGCACAGAGTTCACAAGGAAAGTACCTACGCATAACATAACATAAGCATAACATCTCAACATCAGAATAAATACATGAAATAAAGCATACCTGCCACAACATCGGGCGCAGCGCGGACCTCCTCTACAATCAGCTGAAAGGCTCTCCCACGAGCCCGCGGGGCCTCGACCTTCATCGGTCGAGTCTCAGTAGTCCTGGCAGCAGGTGCAGATCCCTGAAGAAGCTGAGGGCACTCGGCCTTCTGATGGCCTGTCTGGTTGCAATGAAAGCAAACCATAAACCCCTTGGGACAATCCCTGGCGATGTGCCCCTCCTTGCCACACTTGTAGCAAGCACCAGATCGACATGTTCCCTCATGACCCTTGCCGCACTTTCCGCAAGTGCGGCCCTTCGGACCTCCCGTCCTCGAATCGGCGGACTTAGTCTGCTTGGCTGCCGGCTGATACTGAGCCGGCCGCCGGTCCACCCACTGAGACTCGGCCTCCTCCCTAGCCTGGGTCTCCAACTCGATCTCGCGCTTCCTGGCATTCGCCTGAAGCTCAGCAAAGGTATGATAGGTGGAGTTTGACACAAACTCCCGGATATCCCTCCTCAAAACACCCAAGTACCGGCTCATCCGAGCCTGCTCTGTGGACACCAGCTCGGGGCAGAACATCGCCTTCTCATGAAACTTCTGCATGATCACCGTAACCGAATCAGTACCCTGCTTGAGGGTCAAGAACTCCTGAACCAATCGTTCCCTCTCCACCGGGGGAACGTACTCGTCTCTAAACATAGAGGTAAACCTCTCCCATGTCACTGCTGAAATCTCTGCCAAAGTGAAGTTCACCGTCACGAACTTCCACCAATCCTTCGCTCCCAGATGGAGCTGGTTCAAAGCGAACCGTACCCTCAGATGCTCCGGACATGAACAAGTGTAGAAGCACCCCTCAATATCAGCGATCCACCTCATCGCAGCAATCGGATCCTACGTCCCATCAAACTCAGGTGGCTTCGTGTTGCTGAACTCCCGAAACAGCAACGAGTCACCCCCCTGCGGCCTGGCAGCGGCCACAGCTGCGGTAGCTGCAGCGGCTGCAGCCTCAGTTAATGCGGCATACCGCTCATCAAAAGTCTCCATCAAGGTGGTCTTAATAGACCCAAACATCTCTGGAATCTCAGCCCGGATCGCTACAGCCACCTCCTCATGAATCATCTGACGAACCTCCTCGTCACTCACACCGCTCGTACTCGGTCTGTGGCGTGGTCCAACCATGATGTCTCCGAAATACAACATAAAATTATCAGAGGCTCCATCGAGTATAATCGCACTCGATAACGCAACCCTACTCAATCTCCGATATCTAGGGATTCTTACTTGGGTTTCCCCCTGACCCGGTGTCTTCAGTAGTACGGGCCCAATACTACCGACCACACCGCATCAGCATTCATCCCAAGTCTTCCTCCCCAAACCCCGGATAGTGAGTACTCTACTTTTGTTATGCACTATCTACCCGCACGCTATCAAAGCATCTCATATCGGCAAACTTTCCTAGACTAAGGCATCACAAATCAGGCCACTCTAGTCCTATCATGAATACCTAGTCTTCTAGCATGCATAACAATTCATATCATATCACATCTCTTAACATAACATTGTAAGATATTTTGGGGATCTTTACCGTTCGGGCGCTGACTAATCGTACACACTGCTTCATTCTTGCTTACCACAAAATCATTTATACAAGTTTGTGCCTTTATTTAAAAAGTTTTCCTCAAATCCTCGGTTTGAGTTCATTTACGCCCGAAGGTGCACCCGAATCCCTCAAACCAAGGCTCTGATACCAATTTGTAACAACGTAAATTTTCAAACAAATTTTTCATTTCAAAATAAAGTATTTTCATTTAAAACAAGGCATAAACATTCCATGTGTCATGTCAGAATACAAATCATATGAATCCCAAGATCACAAAACATCTATTAGTGTGTACAGATCACGCCGGCGCCTTCCCACGGTCCTCGCTAGTACCTGAAACACATACACGACAACTGTAAGCATAAATGCTTAGTGAGTTCCCCAAAATACAACTTACACACATATGCCTTTCCAGGCCCTGACCTTTTGGTCCATGTGTCTCAGGGGACTTCCGTCCCTGCTGGGTAGACCTTCCGGCCCTACCCACGCTAACCTTACGGTCCACAACACAACGCCTTCCGGCCCATAACATAATGCCTTCCGGCCCACATAACATACATAGCACGTATAACAATTAACTTATCATATATAGCACATATATCCCATATCATATCCGACCTTCCGGTCACACAGTCAAACCCTTCCGGGTATAGTATAGTGAGAAGACTCACCTCGTGAATATCGAAAGCTAGCAAATCCCAAAGTCACTCGTGCTCGATCCGCCGAGCTACAATCTCCCTATAACATCATACATGTCTTATTAACATTTTTATCTTCTAAGTTTGACTATCCCTAAGAAGTCAAACATAGGTCAACTCTGGTCAACGGTCAACGGTCAACTTGACCGGAATCGGCGAGTGCACAGGGGCAACTCGGCGAGTCTAAACGTATTCGTCAACTCCCTAGGATTCCCTTCTTACTCGTCGAGTGCTTCCCCTGACTCGACGAGTTCCACCTGGGAGAGTCGTGGGGCCACCCCGACTCAACTCGCCGAGTCTCAAGAACAACTCGGCGAGTCCCAGCTCGACTCAGTCCACCTGTCGACCCTCTCTAACTCGTCCTGACTCACTGAGTCGACCATAACTCGGTCAAGACTACGCACTGGGTGTCCTCAAGGACAATCTTCAAGCGACTCGTCGAGTCTGTTCATCAGACTCGGTGAGTCCATGCCATGCACCAGCTAAAACTGGCTTTTGCGGTCAGATCCGCTCCATCCATTCATAGATCTGGCCTTCCTAAGCTTATTTGTCATGTAAAGTCTCAGTCTTGGTTGCCATGCAATGCGTACAAGGCTTATTTTGGGGAAACAACCTCTAATATGACCACCTTAGCTTCTAACTCAAAAGGATGGACGTAAAGCTAGACATATAGGGTCTCCTGGACCTGCTAAGGCCCAGATCTAGGTTCCATATCTCCATGGAACCTTTCATACTTCCAATTTAAGCCAAGAAATGCAAGAAGAAACCCTAGATTTGACACATCAACACAAAACACGAAGTTTGGCTCTGAAAGTTACCTCAAGAAGACTCCCCTGATGAATTAGCAACAGATCCAAGCTCCCCAACTCCTCAAGTTTGATCCTCTCCCTCCTTTCTTGCAATATCACACAAAATGGTGAACAAATGGCCTCCAAATACACTCACAAGGGCTCACAGTTGTATGGGGGCTCTTAGGGTTCAAGGTGGCCGCAAATGAGGGCCATAAGGTCCTTTAAATAGGGCTTAGGACCGGGAAATTAGGGTTTCATTAAATAGCGTAGACTCGCCGAGTCCATATCCTGGACTCGCCGAGTCCAGACGAATCCCGCGTCCAGAATCGCGACCCTACTCGGCGAGTCTGAGCTCGAACTCGCCGAGTCCCCTCTCAAAACACAAAATAATTAAACAATAAAGATACCTGGAATTCCGGGCTGTTACATTAATGAAACCATAAGGGTGTGATTTGAACTTTTCAAAACAATACTAGGCTTTTAGAATTTAACATTTCAAAACAAAACATTTCAAAACATTAGGGTTTCAACTATTTAAATTTCAAAACAAAACCTTGAAGTTCAAATTTAAACCATAAAACTTACATGGGCACAAATGAAACTTTTTCACAACACAAGGATCAAATAACAAATAATAGAAATTAAACAATTAATTTTGTCATCATCTATATCTGACCTAATTTCAATTTCTTGCAAGATAAGTTACCCAATTAATACAAATAATCAATCTTTAATCATATAAGGATGTTATTATCTAATCAATTGGTAATTATCTTGAGTTTTGGCAAGGATAATCTTTAAGAAAAATTAAAAATCGTATTTTATAAGTTTAAAACGAATATGGTAATTATCCTTAAAACAACAATAAAATCTGAAATTCCCTCTGTCTGACGCTCCGACTCGCCGAGTCACACATTGGAACTCGCCGAGTAGGGCAGACTCGCCGAGTCCATGTAGTGACTCGCCGAGTCAATTCGAACAGAAGGCCAGAATTCAATTTTTAGTTAATAATTCAACATAGCATCACATACAACAGAAACCAATCAAAGCTCTGATACCACTGATGGGTTTTAGCCATAAGAACATCCTATGTGCTCATGCAAACCCTAATGCTTGGATCTAGGTTTCTCTATTGTAAATGCAATGTATCCAAGACTTACAATCTTAGATGTAACATATTATAAACTGAAATTAGGGTTTAGAGAATTGCCTTTGATTGTTATGTAGCAATAGCAATCTCAAATCCTCCTTGTAATGAATTTAGAAAGCTTAGAGTCACAAGTGTCACACCTCTAATGGCTCACAAACACCAAGAGCAAGAGGATGAAGAATAAGGAGAGTGGAGGCTGCCCAAAACGTCCAGAAACCCTAGTGGAACTCTTAGCCACATTTTTGGGGCTTAAGGGTACTATATATACATGTAGGCTATTAGGGTTTTCAACTAGGAAACCCTAATTTGACTGCTTAAGCCCTAAGCAGCCCATGGACCCTTTTAGAATAACCCTTGGACAATTACTAATGGGTTTCTCCATAGAATTCGTCCAACCTATTATTCCAAGGTAATCCATAGCCCAAATGCAATTATCTTATAATTACAGTTCCAGACCTTAAGTTTAATTAATCTCTTTTAGCCACAAAATTAATTATCAATTAATTCTTGACTAATATTAATTAAACAATATGATTTCTCCTTTAATATATTATTCTCATAATATATTAATAAATCATAATTAATCTTCTCTCTCCATAATTCATTATATCAAGTTGCTTTGGTAAAGGCAACTCAAAAGGACCATGCACCATCGGGTCAAGTACATACCAAAATAGTTATGGACTTAGACACTAATCCAACAAGTATAACTTCAGGCACCAACCAGAAATCGTAGCTCATTAAAACTCAATTGAACCATGAAGCACAATTTTAGAGAAGTAACCATATAATCCTCTGTTCTCAAGATATCAGTCGGACAAATACATGGAACAATGTCGTACTTGTTGTGCAGCAGTCATTTCTCGATCTCAGATTCTTTTGACATAGAACTAAATTTAACAAATCAATTAGGTTCTCGTCGGGCCAGACACATAAGTCAAGACCAAATCATCGAGGGGCACAGATATCGCTTCTATTGCTAGAAGGAACAGATAAAATTCGACTCATATGCTCGTACTAACTACCAGTTGAATTATGCACAAAAGCACGTTTTATGACATCAAGTTACTGATGCATTTTCGTACAATCAATGGATAACCAACTCTTAATCAACGAATCATATCTCTAGGTTTGAAGATATATATGATATTACCGTCTCACGATCACTCGAGATAAACTCCATTAAGTGATACAAGTGAGCGTGGGTTTAATCCAATACTCAGAACTTATGAGCACTCATGAATGTTGCAGCAACCCTTGCTATGTTTAATGCACCTTAGACAAATCTTACAAGCCAAATTCATGACAGTTTTAATTCAATACCTACTTCCAACATATGACCGAATGTGGAGAGTTTAAATAAAATTAATTATTCTTGAAGTCAAAACATGCAAAATTGAAACAATAGTAAAAGATCAACATAGGATAGTAACACTTTACTTATAAATAAATAACAACTTTTATTTAATCATCAAATGTTAATTACATATTGCAAGTTTCAGAAAACTATCTAATTGTTAAAACTAATATCGTCTCTCAACCTGATGCTCCTCGCATGCTGCAAATGCCTAACCCTAGTTAGTCCCTTCGTTAGGAGAACTGTAGGGTTCTCTTCTGGCGATACACTCTTTTCCATGAGGAATCCTTCTTCTATCTTGTGTCTTATGAAGTGATATTTTCTGTCAATGTGTTTGGATCTACTGTGATCTCTTGGTTCCATGGCTAAGGTAACCACACTATTGTTGTCACAGAAAATCTCCATAGACTCCTGTATAGCTGCTACAACTCCAAGGTCTCCATTGAAGTTCTTCATCCATATCGCCTCCTTTGCCGCTTCACTTGATGCTATGTACTCTGATTCACAAGTAGAATTAGCTACTGTCTCCTGCTTGGCACTTTTCCAAGTAATTGCTCCTCCATTTAGCGTAAAGATGCAGCCTGAATGATAGCGGAAATTATCCCTATCAGTCTGAAAGCTAGCATAACTACACCCCGCTACTCTCAAGTCATCACTCCCACCGAGGGTAAGAACCCAATCCTTAGTCATCTGTAGGTACTTGAGAATGTTCTTTACCGTAGTCCAGTGAGCCTTGCCAGGCTTTCCCTGATATCTTCTGACCATGCTGAAAGCAAGGCCACATCTGGGCGAGTACAAGTCATAGCATACATTATTGAGCCAAAAGTGGAAGCATATGGTACCCGGACTCTGAATTTTACTCAGTCTGGCATTATGCTGGATCGTTAAGTCTTCTTTAATTGGAATTCTCCATGTTGAACCTTTTCAACACCTTATCCAAGTAGGCGCTTTGGCTAAGTCCAATTAGTCTTTTACACTTGTCTCTAAGTATTCTTATCCCTAGGATATAGGCAGCTTCTCCAAGGTCCTTCATAGAGAAACACTTCCCAAGCCAGGACTTAACCTCTTGCAAAGTTGGGATGTCATTTCCTATGAGTAGTATGTCATCCAGATACAGTACCAAAAAGCTAACTATACTCCCACTAGCCCTAACATATACACATGACTCATCCTCGCTCCTCGAAAAGCCAAACTCCTTGACTTTCTCATCAAAGCAAATATTCCATCTGCGAGATGCTTGTTTCAATCCATAAATGGATTTCTCAAGCTTACACACTCTATTAGGGTACTTTGCATCGACATAACCCTCTGGCTGAGCCATGTAAACATCCTCAGCCAACTTTCCATTAAGGAAAGCGATTTTGACATCCATTTGCCATATTTCATAATTATGAATTGCAGCTATGACTAGCAAAACTCTAATAGACTTGATCTTCGCTACTGGTGAGAAGGTCTCATCATAGTCAACTCCCAGAGTTTGAGTAAAGCCTTCGCCACCAGTCGCACTTTGTAAGTGTGGACCTTCCCATCCATGCCAATCTTCTTCTTGAAGATGCATTTGCACCCAATTGTCTTACGACCTGGTACATTGTCAACCCAGTTCCTAACTTGATTGTCATACATGGATTGAATCTCGCTGTCCATAGCCTCCTTCCATTTAGCAGACATGGGGCTTGCTATGGCTTCCCTGTAATTATTAGGTTTATCCAAATCTATCAGTGTAATGTCACTAATAAATGTATCACCTTCGGTAGTGATGTGATAACCATAATAAAAATTAGGTGTGCTCCTAACTCTAGTGGAGCGCCTCGGAGGTACAAAATCATCTATCGGCTCAACAGGAGTTTCCTCCTCAGGTTGGTCGCTAGTGTTTAAGGTTCCTTCACCACTTGACTCTTGAAGCTCTTCAATGTCAATTTACATCCCACTGTCTCCTTTGGTTTATGAATTCTCTCTCACAAAAGACTCCTCTCCTTGCCACAAATACCACATTCTCATTGGGTATGTAGAAGAGGTAACCAAAGGATTTTTGTGGATAGCCGATGAAAATACACCTCTCGCTTCGAGGTTCGAGCTTGTCATGTCACTCGTGCCTCACGAAAGCCTCGCAACCCCAAATCTTGATGTGGTCTAGATTTGGAACATTCCCAGTCCACATATCATGAGGTGTTTTGGCAACCTTTTTGGTGGGGACTAGATTAAGGATATGGGCGACAATCTCTAAGGCATACCCCCAGAATGAGATTGGTAACAAAGCTCGACTCATCATAGAACGAACCATGTCCGACAAGGTTCAATTGTGCCTCTCAGCCACACCATTCAGCTGTGGTGTCCTAGGAGGTGCCAATTGTGAGACAATCCCACATTCCTTAAGATAGTCAAGAAACTCAATGCTAAGATACTCTCCTCCCCGATCGGCTCGGAGCATCTTGATGTTCCTACCCAGTTGATTCTCCACTTCCTGCTTGATCTCTTTGAATTTTTCAAAGGTTTCTAACTGATGCTTGATTAAGTAGATATATCCATATCTATTGTAATCATCAGTAAAAGTCACATAATAGTGACTAGCATCCCTTCTGGCAGTTTTGAAGGATTCACACACATCTGTGTGTATGAGGTCCAACAAACCTTCACCCCTCTCACAAGAACCAGTGAAGGGTGACTTTGTCATTTTTCCAAGTAAACAAGACTCGCAACTATCATCTGATTTTAGGTCAAATGATTCCAAAACTCCAACCTTTTGGAGTTGGCTTATGCGATTCTTGTTGACATGTCCAAGACGACAATGCCACAAGGATGCTTTATCGAAGGTAATTGAAGAATCAATATGAAATACATTATTCCCTGAGTTGTCTACAACCGACACAGTTTCATACACACCATCACAATGTAATGCTTTAAAATAAAACACATCATTATAAAAAGCATCAATAGCACCAATTTTATTATCAAATGAAAAGATGAATACTTGCTTGTACAAACTATGAAAGGAAATAATATTTCTTGCCATTTCTGACGAGTAACAACAATTATTCAAATCTAAAGTTAACCCATTATTAAGCAATAAAGAATAAACTCCAATCTTGGTCACAAGTGATGCTTTCCTATTGCCCATGATTAAGTTTATCTTCCCGTGCTCCACTTCTTCACTACTTCTTAGGTCCTGCAAATCAGTACAAACGTGAATACCATAACCTGTATCAAGCACCCAAGAGTTACTATGCAATGAGTTTTTAGACAATATGGTATAAATACCTACATAGGTGGGTTTAACTTTCCCATCCTTTACATCCTGCAAGTACTTAGGGCAGCTTCACTTCCAGTGCCCGTTTTCGTGGCAGTAGAAGCATTGTGCTTCCTTTAGGTTTGAAGAAGGAGGAATGAGACCTTTCTTGGTTCCACTTGAAGAGGATCTATGAAAAGACTTTTCCTTGGTATCGTTCGAAGGGGTCTTCCTCCCTTTTCCCTGCCCAATTGCCAGAACAGGGGCTGTTGTAGGAGTAGGAGTAGAAGTAACAGCCGATTTACCTTTAAGGCCACTTTCAGCGGTCCTTAAAATTCCTTGAAGTCTGCTAAGTGTAACTTCCTCATTGTTTAGATGATAAGTCATACGAAACTGATCATAACTTGAAGGTAAGGAATGGAGAATGATATAAATCGCCATGTCCTAAGGAAATCCACACTAAGCTTCAATAACCGAACCACAAACCTTTGCACTTTCTGCAAGTGACCGGTGATAGGTTCACCATGTTGGATTAATGTCTAAGCCCATAACTATAATTGGTAAGCTTTGACCCGACCCGGCATGGTCCATTTGGGTTGTATGGCATCGGGACAATTGGATTGACAAGATGAGGAAAAAGGATACTAGTGATTTATATTAATATATTATAAGTTCTAATATATTAATATATAATCATATTATTTAATTATTATTGATCAAGAATTAATTTATAATTATTTAAGTGATCAAAAAGGAACTAATTAAATATGGACACTTAGATATATGTGTGCGATGGTCCAAGTTCATTTAGGTTGGGCTAAGCTTTAATGGATAGTCATGGTGTGTTTAACCCATGGATCATATGAAATGAAAGATCATGGGTATTAGGATTTAACCCTAATCTCCACACTATATAAAGATGTCCTTGGTTGGTGAAATTGGCACTAATATGTTTACACAAAAAGGGCAAGGCCAATTTCACTAGAGAGAACGAAAGTATCCTTATTCTCAAGGTTAGTCCAAGTGTTTATGGTGTTGTGTAAACAATTTGAGGTGTCACACTTGGGGCACTAGGCACTCAAGCTTCATGAAGACAATTTACAACAACAAGGTATGTATTCTAACTTGTTTTATTACCCAAGTATCATAGATTGTATGCTATATAGGGTAATACCTTGGAATATTCATATTTGCATGTATAATAGAGAAAACATAGATCCAAGTTATTTAGGGTTGCATGTACACCTTAGGTGTGTTAGAATGCTCATAACCAAACACACCATCCTTCATCCTGGTTGTTATCATGGAGGAGATGATTTCATACCTCTCTTGATGCGCGCTTTGATGGTACCTTTCCATCAGATCCTGGTGCATCTCATAGGGGTAGAAATCTTCATAGGATTTCTGGAGTTCGGGAGTCATAGTTGCTAACATAATGCAGGACACTTTAGTAGCATCCCTCTCATGTGCAGCGTACTCCGCGATCTCCTCAGGAGTAGCAGTGGACTCATTGATAACCTTAACCTCCTTGTCAAGGACATATTTCTTGTCCTCATAGCGGGTAACCATCAAAAGTGACTTTCCCACACAAGTTCATGAGGGAAAAGGAGCCTGTAGGGTTTCAGCCAACAACAGTGTTGGAAGATATCTGAAAGGTAGGAAAGACAAGTTTTAATTAGATAAGAAGTCCTTAATAAGTCACCCAAATGAAATATTAAGACTAGGATCCTACAAACTATTTCATAACTTGGAAGTGGGATGTCGTAATCCAAGCTATAAAATATTTGAAGGTAGGTAAATGACGATTTACCAATTTCCACCATTATAAACAATATAAATTATTAAGTTTTAATTGGATTTGAAACTCTTAGATCTTTTGAGATACATTGAACTTTTAATGGCATGTTTAAATCTCGATTGTGCCCTCTCAAGTGTGTGACTGGGATGTCGAGGATCACAAACAAGGTGTGAATAACCATTCAAATTAACTTGGTAACCTTAATTTTATCACCTAATCGATGTGTCGGTTAACCACACACGCTCCGCCGTTCTATGATAAAACTTAAGTCACCCTTTGCATGCCACACTTTCTAGTCCTTGTTAGTGTTTCGGTTAACCACACACGCTCCACTAACGACTTGGTAAGGTACAAAGTGTAATTTCATGGGTTAGCACCAATTTCACATTTTTCTAAAGTAACTAAGATTGGGAATTTATAAGTTTAGTTACTTAGTAATTTCATTATACTTTTAATGAGGTTTAAGGTCCTATCCTACCCATTCGGCTAACGACCCTCCACCAATCAAGGAAGCGGCGGGTGAGAGTGGACACCATTAAACTGCCATTTTATAGGCAGTAACCTTATACCCCCCTTATAGACTGGCTTTGTGAATGAGGCCTACTAATGGTAAGACTAACTTATTCTTATACATATATATAATAATAATTAAACTTTTAATATTATAGAAGAATAAGGGTTGAATTTTAAACTTTTAAAATTCAAAGGATCAATTTGGAATTAAAGTATTAATGTGTGAGACTTTACAAATTCCAAAACTTGAGGGCAAGTTTTGAAACTATTCAAGACTCTTCAACTTCATAACTTATGAGTTAATGGCCAATAAAATGAAGACTCTTCATTTTATGTAACCTTTGAGTTCTTTAAATGTTTTTAATGAAAAAGCCTTTTGGTAATCCATAACTTGAGGGAAAATTATGGACTCCATTAAAACATATAATCATAGATTTAACTAATCATAATAATCAAACAAACATACATACATGATCATATTCAAACTCATAGTGCAAGATATTTCATATCATCAAATTCAAGACATTTAGCATAATCATATTAACACTAATCTTGAAGGTATGACAATTTCCTTGTAATCGGATTAGGATATTCATTACCATATCAGAAAAAATAGTTTAAATGATTCAAAACAGTTATAGGTAATGATCCTAACCCAATTCTGGCAAAAAAAACTCGAACAACAATGAGCCTGCACAACAAAATCGTTGAGTTCCTTGTAGAACTCGTCGAGTTCATGCCAATGTTATGAACTCGTCAAGTTTTCTACATAAAATCGTTGAGTTTTGCAGTCTGGACATATTTCAGCTTTGCAAAATCTAATAAACAACAATATAACAGAAAACATGTCTAGGCTCTGATACCACTGTTGGGTTTTGAGCATCCTAAAAACCTTAAGATACACATACAACCCTAGAAGCTTTGGAACTATGTTTTATCTATTATACATGCAAAATGATTTCCAAAGTCTTAACATATGTAGCATGCAATCCTAGTTACATGAATAACAAAAATTCTAGATAAAATTACATACCTTTTCTTTATAGTGAGTAGCTTGGAGTTTATGAGCCTAGTACCAATAGTGTGGATGCCTCAATTGGTGTCACAAATCACCCAAAACTACCTTGAAATACTTGAAAGAATATGATGCTCACAAAATCGGCCCACTCTTGTTCTCACACACAGTAGTGCCAATTCTACAACCAAGGACCTCTTTATATACTATGGAGGATTAGGGTTAAACCCTAATACCCATGACTCTTCATTTACCTAGGATCCATGGGTTAAAAGCTCCATGGACTTCCATATACTCTTAGCCTATCCTAAATAAATCTTAGCCCAATCCATATATATGTAATTGTCCATATTTAATTAGCCTCTTTTGATCACTAAATTAATTCCATAACTTAATTCTTGATCAACACTAATTAAATAATATGATTTCATATTAATATATTATAACTCATAATATATTAATATATCAAAAACATCTTATTCTCAAAAATATATCCATAAAAATTGTTAGGTGAAGTGCAACCCAAATGGACCATGTCGGGTTGGGTCAAGTTCATACCAAATATAGTTATAAACTTAGACATCTTATCCAACAGATTCAACAATGGATATCTCAGATGGAAGCAACAGTTCAACAAGCCCAAGTCATGGAAGATGGTGTTGGTGTTGGGATTTGAGCATTCGAACACTCCTAAGTGTACATGCAACCCTAAATACCTTGGATCTATGTTCTCTCTATTATACATGCAAATATGAACTTTCCAAGGCAATCATCTTAACTAGCATAATAATATTGATTCATATGAATATCTCAAGTTAGAATTACATAACTCTTTAATGTATAATGTCTTCATGAAGCTTGAGTTCCTAGTGCCATAAAATGTGACACCTCAAATGGTTCACACAACACCAAATACACTTGGAATATATTAGACAGAAATCCACACTTCATAAAAATCGGCTAGCCCTTTCACATATAATCTAGTGCCGATTTTGTCACCAATAAGATGCTTATATAGTTAGTGACAATTACGATAAACCCTAATTGTCATGGCTTTCCATTTCCTTGGATCCATGGGTTCAAATATACCATGGAGCATCATATGGGGTTTAGCCCAACTTGATAATCCATGGAGTCTTAGCCCACTATACAAGCATGGATGATTTCCACATTCAACCCATATATTTAATTAGTCTTCTTTTGATCACATAATTAATCGTAGATTAATTCTTGATCAATACTAATTAAATAATCTTATTAATATATTAGAACTTATAATATATTAACAAACCTTAAGTGTTATTTCTCTCATTATAGTCTATCCAAATGCATGATGCCATGCAACCCAAATGGACCATGTAGGGTTGGGTCAAGTCTTCACAATTATTGTTATGGCTTAGACATTAATCCAACAGTTGGTCCATCAGATCCTCCTCAAAATGATGAAATCCACGGTTTCAATGATGATGGAACCACAATAGAGATAAGCTCAGGCCCAATGTTTGGCCTTGATGATATTGACTTTGAAGATGTTCAGCAGCCCCCTCAACAGAAGAATTCATGATGTTATTTGAAGATGAAGAGTCAAGTGGATCCCAACACCCCACTTCGGATCCAAAAGCAAAGAAAAAGAAAAGGATTGTAGTATCTCGCAAGGAGTTTCTAAGTCTCCAGGCCATGGTTGATCAAATTATGGCCGCAAGCACAACTAAGGAACCAACAAATACTGAAGTTCGCATACCATGTTCTTTAGTGGAAGGGATGGAAACTCTTGAGAGAAGGGAAATGTTACTTGCTCAAAGAGCTAGTCTTGCAATAGAAATAGGAATCATATACTTGGATAATCACCGAACCGCAGATCATAAAGTCTTCATAGCATCTGTTGACCGACTCATCAAAGAAATAACAACTCTGAAGGATGAATTCAATGCTTCACTTGACAAACAGTTTACTCACTCCAAGCAACTGGTAGATGAAACCCACAATACGTATGAATCCAGCCTTATAGTTCTACAAACAACAATCAATGGGTTACGAAGATCCCTAACTGCAAATTCAATCATTGATGAGATTTTGTGACTCACCAAGGAGATCTATCAACTCCTTTTCAATCAAGAAACTCCCAACTACTAGCAACTTAGTGACGTCATGAAGTCTCAATTTAATGAAGCTTTTTCAAAAATTGATGGACTTAAACAATGGTTTGAGGAGCAACAATTTGTTACTTCCTCAAAAGGGGGAAGTGAGATCCATCTGCATTCTCATCAAGGTCATTCTCATTCTAAGACTCCTTCTATTCATAAAACTCCTCAAAGAATTCCAACTCTGCAACCATCTCCAAAACAATCAACTCCGATGATATCTCCTCCACAAACTCCACCACAAAAAGATTGCAACAATCCCATCATCATACTCCCCCATAATTCAGAAAGTTATAGCCAAAAATGTCCTTGGATCATTCTCAAAACTCACTTGCCACACTTCAAAGAAAAAGAGATTAGAAAGCAGAGAAATTTTCTGAACAAATATGGCGGGCACATGGTTTCGATACAACCATGGATGAGTCCTTGATCAACTCTTGGGTAAATCCTACCTGAAGACTTCTAGATGATGATTATAGGCCTATCTTGACATATGATGAGCCTCTATCCTAACTCCAAGCTCTTCCCCGTGTTTGAGCCATTTGACCTCAACCTCCCAGATGATCAAAGATTTCCTCTTGAATTTGAATGATTAAACCTATTTCATGCCAAGCATGGAACTGATTTTGAAAAGATTTGGTCTAATGACAGAAGAAATCTTGTGAGTTTGAATGATTAAACCTATTCCCTGCATGAACCCCAAAGAAGTTTTTCTGATTGCAAGGGTTTTCTAGATAAAAGCTGAAAAACATCCACAAATGAAGATTGCCTATGAGAAATCTTGTGAGTTTCTTAAGGCATTGGTCTGTGCTTTTGGAAAAATAGATGCAGATATTCATCCACAAATGAAGATTGCCTATGAGAAATCTTGTGAGTTCAACTTTCCAGAGCATGAGTCTGCACCAAGCTTCACTGAAGGTAATCAAGAAATGTCACTTGGTGCAACAAACTTTTCGGAGTTAGGATTTGTTTATAAGAAATCAAAAAGTGATCTCAAATACTTCATTCATGTGATTGCAATGCATAGACTCTCCAAGAAGCAACTGGAGACAACCGTGGCTTCGGTTGAAAGATCCAAGAATACAATAGATGAAGTTTAGTTTAAGATAACTAGAAGAATCCATTGGCTATGCGAAGTGAGGAAATTCTGGTGGATCCTTATCAAATTCTTGAAGCTCAACAAGTAGAGAAGAAAGTTGAAATGATCACTTTGGGGGAAAATATTGATACATAATGTGACCCTCTTAACTTTAAGGATCCACAGTCTTATTTTGTTTCTAACGCAGTTGGAGTTACTACTGCAATTGATGTGTGTCTACCGCAACTAATTTTGAAGAAGTTACTTTGAAAACCGTAGTGGTCCACAATCAATACCGCAGTGAAGATTGACGAAGACTTTTGTTATCTGCCTTAGCGTATTCGAATTATTTTATCCAGTGAACCTTGCATGGTTACATAAGTCAGTAGAATATTAGTTTTATATTTCAAATGTAACTTTATGGAACTCTATAAATAGAGTATCCATTCTTCATGTATTTTACGCATCTCTTTTAACTATGTATTGAACTTTCACGGAAATGAAAAGATCATTCTCTCATTTCTCTATATTATCTAATATCCTAGATCCTCTTCATCTTAAACTAATCACACTTACTGACTCATGTTTGATTGTAAACCTCGTTAAGAATCAATTTGATGTTTACTTGATATCACTTGTTGTCCTTTACATTCCCGCAACCAACTATCTAACCTTTCTAACTTAGTATTGTTGAGCTAGCTTGATCATTTAAGATTAATTTATTTCGCAACTATTATCTTGTACTAACGTTTGTTCAAGTTTTTCTTAAAAAAAATTATGTGAACACTTATCCAAGTGGGTGACTGTTGGATTAGGTGTCTAAGCTGATAACTATAACTATAATTGGTATGAACTTTATTTGATAGTACCACGGTCCTTTTGGGTTTCCTTCACTTTGGCAACTTGACAGGATGACTTACGGAGAGAGGGGTTAATAAATGATTTATTAATATATTATGAGAATAATATATTAATTAGAAATCATATTATTTAATTAGTGTTTGATCAGAAATTATTTTGGAATTAATTTTGGGATTAAATGAACTGGTTAAAAGAACGGGGACTGTTTTGCAAATCATTGATAATTGCAAAATTGGGCTGCTGGACTCCTTTAGAATCGAGTGGACCAAAACTATAAGGAGCCCCTATAGAATTTGTCCAAGGCTTCTAGAAGAGGAGGTCCATGGACTGATTAAGGCCTAAGTAGTAAATTAGGGTTTCCACCTAAAAACCCTAACAGGCTCGGCTATTTAAAGACCCTTTCTCCTAGGGTTTTCGGCCAATGATTAAAGCATAGAAACCCTGGCCGATTTCTGCATATTCCCTCATCTCTACTCTCATCCTCTTTCTAGAAGTGTTTGTGAACCATTTGAGGTGCAACATTTGAGGCAATATGCTTTTAAGAGTCAAGATCAATCAAGGAAATCTTCTTATTGCTACATAACAAGCAAGGTAATCTTTTTAACCCTCTTTATATATAAATTTCGAATTATATAAGCTAACTCTAGGGTTATTGCTTTGGAATTTCATTTTCATGTTCGATTAGTGAAAAACTTAGATCTAAAGCAATTACGGTTGCATGAACACATAGGATGTTGTTATGCTCATAACCCATCAATATCAACTATAAGATGCTTCATGAACCTTTCTGGAACCCTAGCAAAAACGTCAAATGCAAGGTAAGTTCTAGAATTGCCTAATTTGCTCAATTATTGAACAAATGCAATTTAATTATTGCACCTTTAATTAATTCTAATTAATGAAAAATTAATTTATAATTAATTCCAAGGTTGTAGAAATCGCTCGACGTAGATGAATCGGTGGACTGAGGTCAAGGGATTAATCAACTAGGCGGAGATTAATCGGGGACCATTAAGTATTAAAAAAAGTATTAAAAATTAATTAAATATAAAATTAATCATAAGAATATAAGTAAATAAGAACAATTCAAATACATGGTTTCACTCTTTTTCTAGTATTCTTGTGAAACAAAGCCTATTCAATTACATGTTATGCCTACCCTTGAAGCGTGCTGATGGAGGATGATCTTCAATGATTGGAGCACCATTTAGGTATTTAACCTTTAAGGCTCCATCTCTAACCACATTAGGCATTTCATCAGGTGAACCTCGAATAAAGAATAACATTTTAACCATATTAGGCATTTCATCGAGCACGCAGTATGCATGTTGTTAAACATAAATTATAACACACAAACATGAATTGCTTATTTACAATATACAACCAATTGCATATTTCCAATATACAACCAAATAGAATCAAATCCAAACTTGCAGTTAACAACACATGATTTCCATTCCTTCAAAAGAACAATCAAGTTTACAGATTAGAGCGTAACCATGGTGAATGGTGACTTACAATCAATATTCATATGTGAAATTTAAGTTATAATTGGGGATAATTTGGGATGTTATATGATAAGTGATTACAAATTCACAAATTCACGAATTCACAACCAATATATAACAAGAAGAAAGAGAAGAAGGAGCCTATGCTATTGAACTACAATTTGTTATTGTTACTTAGACAATAAGATCAAAATCTGAATCTTGTCCGATTACAAGGAGTAAAAGAAGTGAAATGCATAAATAATGATACTAGAATAAGGAACAACTTCAGTTTACGTGTTTCATGGTTTGATGGGGCAGGGGCGACTAGTCACGATGGTTGAAAACGAGAACAACCTAAATTGCGATGACAGTTGATTGTTCCTCAATGTTTCGACGAACAACAAATTAACAACCACTCTGTCTGATTCAATCACTAATTAGAACGTGAGAGAGTCGAGGAGATGAACAGAACGAAAGATAATTACCCTGATAATTCAATTTCTTGTTTTTTTTTTAATTTTACCTTTTAACATAAAATTTAATGTAAATGGTAAATATTTTTAAATGTACACCGTTTTTGTAAATATATTTTAAAATACACTACTTTCATAAAAAAAAATTCTATATTTGACTTGGAAAAAAAATCGTCATTTTATAGAATTTTATCGTTTAAGATATTAAATATAACAATTATAATTTACTGGAGACTAAGGTGTTGTTTATTTATTTAAAGAGAAAATTCATGATGTCTGTAACCTTTTGCAACACAAAAGCTGAACCAAACTGTTGTAGCCTATAACAATAAGCATATTTGTTTTTTAGCATTCGTAGGCTGCTGCAATAACCTGGAATTAAAATTAATTGATTTTATAAAAATTGAAAATAGTTCTAATACCAAAGTTTTAACAATTCTAGTCTTAAAACATTAAAACAATACTAAAAAGAATATTAAAAAACAAAAACATAAAATTTATAAAAAAATTCTTAAAAAAAATGAAAAACAAGCTATCAATTTTTTTTCTAGAAAAAAACTAATTTTAAAGAACATAAAAAAATTAGAATAAAAAAATTAAGAAAATTTTGCAAACAATGTCTAGAAAATTCGTAAAAGAATCACACATGTTAAAAAAAATATAACCGAAACTGAAAATATTATTAAAAAAAGACGGTAAAAATTAAAAAAATCAAGTTATAAAAAATTATGGAGACTATAAAAAGAAATTGCATCAAATTTGTAAATCAAAGTTTTAAAAACAATCCAAGTTTTAAAAAAATCAAGTTATATCAAATGTTTTAAAAAAAACCACTTAAAAAAATGAATTTGTTTGAAGTGTACATGTGACTATTATAACGAGTTGTAACTTGTTACAACCGTCTATAATACTCATATGTCAACATCTTCAAAAACAAAAATTGTTACCTATATTTTTAAAAGAAAACAAGTTAAATAAACGTGAACAAAACAAAAATATGATTATCTTGATAAGTTAATTTTTATAGAAATAATAATCTCAATGACTATCACTCTTAATTTTTTTTCTAATAAAACATTTAAAATATATAAAACCAATTAAAAAACATAAAACTGTGATATAATTAAAATAATATTACATTAACAAAGACAAATCACAAAATTCGATTAAAATTATAAAATTACAATACAAGATAAAAAAAAAATAATACGTATTGCCAACCATATTTTTTTGTTATTGTATTCTAGTGTGCTAGAACCTAGAACCACATTGCTTTGTTCTGATGAAATGTTTATGCTTTGATACATAGAATTGCATATAAACATTTCATTCACAACTATAATTTTTGGTGTGATAAACCGTAAGGATGAAGATTATGATTCATTTTTCTAATAATTATAAAAAATTAAAATACTTGTTGGATGGGGTGGGTGCTTTTAGAAGTGGCAATCAAAAACCCAAAAAATCAATCTAATTCGAGTCCATCATGATAAAAAAAAACTGATTGAGATTTTGAACTGATTGAGATTTTCAACCTATTTAATTAAATAGATAACCTGTCTTATCCGTTTAATTTTTTAAATAACTTTTAATTTATATTTATTTACTATTATTATTTAGTTGATTATTATATTTGATTTTTTTTTCATTAAAAATCATAGGTCAGTAACCGTTATTAGAATTCGAGTCGGTCAAAATGATAGTCAAATTGTATGCAATTTAAAAATTAAACATCTATAATGTTTTATGGTTATAAACTTAATTTCGTTTAGTTGTTTTCGACCACTAAGGCACACGTCTAAACCTAGAGTGACAATCCTATATCACCATACATTTATGCAACGGTTGATGTACTTTTCTCTCGTTTCGTCGGTTTCTTTTCGTCAATGGAAAACTACTTGACTTGTACTCTGTGCAATAAAAGTTGTATTCTATCTAGTTTAGTTTCTTCTATGAAAAGCTCTATCAATCCTTTTTCAAGACAACGATCAAATAATACAACGAGTAGTACATTGTGCATGAAAAAAAAAATGTAGTTTAGTTTAGATTTTTAGAATTTCAAATTTAAAGGAAATGATAAAAGAGTTGATGAGGACATAAAGTTGTTTGATAAGGAGAGATATATGAGATGAGATGATGGGTTTTGTCTTTGTCTCTCCCTTTCCCCACAACACACCCCCCACACCACAAGAAAACTTTATTCATTGTATTTTAGTAGTTGGGGTCCTCTTTCTTGTGGTAGTCATGCTTGTTTCTTTTATCATTACGTACAAGTAGTATTGCATAAAGTATACAAAAGACGAGTTCAATGGTATTAAAATATCCACCTTTGTAAAGAGATGTCCTTGTTTGAAACCCTTCTTTTCTTCATTTTTTCACAAAGATTATTTTCGTCCTCTAACCCTATGACTCAATATGAAATACTCCAAAATAAAGGCGAACATGTTAGAAAAAAAAAAGTGAAAAAAAATATAACCCTATAATTCTGGCTAAAAAATAATCCCAAAATAAATAAAGAAATAAATAATCTAACCTAAGGAGTAGTTTACATAATATATATATATATATATATATATATATATATATATATATATATATATATATATATATATATATATAGGTTCAGGTTCATTTGAGAACCATTTTAATTTTGTGAGACCTTGAGACCAAATCTAAAAATAATTTTAAAATGCAAAATAAATGAAAAAATCAAAAAATTCTTTTTTTAAATATTATTTTCGGAATTTGAATTAACTAAAAAAAATAAAAATAAATAAAAAAAATTCCATTTTTTTTAAAAATACGTGAAATATTCTAAATAGAATATTACACTGTATATATTCTAAAAATAATTTTAAAATGCAAAATAAATGTAAAAATCAAAAAATTCTTTTTTTAAATATTATTTTTGAAATTTGAATTAACCAAAAAAAATTAAAAAAAAATAAAAAAATGCGTCAAACGGTCTCACAAAATATAGGTGGTCTCAAATGAACCTAACCCTATATATATATATATATATATATATATATATATATATATATATATATATATATATATATACAACTTTTAAAACTTATTTTTTATCACAAAAAAAAACTAAAAATAGAGAAATTCATAACTTTTTATCATTTCTCCAATAATATAAAATTTAATTTTTTTTACGTCAAATTCACACGGTGAATCCGAAAAATATTTTTCACATTTACAATGTTAATATATGAATTTAGATATTTTTCGATTTTTTTTTTCGATAAAGAATAAGCTCTAGAAATTGAAAAAAAAGATTTGGTTCCTTAAATAACCCATAATTATGGTTCTTTATTGAACTTTTCCCTATATACATATATATATATATATATATATATATATATATATATATATATATATATATATATATATATATAAATATATATATATATATATATAGGGTTAAGTTCAAATGAGAGCACTATTTAATGTGACAACATGAGAACACTACTTTATGTTAGTATTCTACTATCAATTTAATATGTATAGTATTGTAGTAGTTATAATATGAATATATTCAATTTTATATTGCTATTCTACTATAAAGTTTATATATATATATATATATATATATATATATATATATATATATATATACATATATATATATATATGTATATATATATATATATATATGTATATATATATATATATATATATATATATATATATAGTAATTTAGTAAATTCTAATGTGAATGTTAAATATGTGATTGTTCATATATTCGGTGATGAATAATGTCATAAAGTTGTAAATACAAAATTTTAATGTGAATATTAATGTGTGATTGTTCGTATATTTGTTGATGAATAATGTCATATCGTTGTATATACAAAATTCCTAGTAGAATAGTAACATAAAATAGTGTTCTCACGTTCTCACATTAAATTGTGTTCTCATTTGAATTTAACCATATATATATACATATATATATATATATATATATATATATATATATATATATATATATATATATATATAGGTTCAATAGAGAACCATAATTAACAAGGAACCAATGAACCAATCGTAGTCAAAAATTATAATGATTAACGTCCAAGGAACTAGATGTACACTAGTACGTTGAACGCATACACACCGGATTATACAAAAAAACTCACATCCTTACAAAAAAAATCACCTCTTTTTTCGCTTAAAATTTTTTTAGGCGACTTTTTTTATTGAAAAAAAAACCAAATATACTGTTGTTAACGTTTTTTCGTCCTCTTTACATAGATATGCATGTTAATATGTAAAAAACGAACTTGTTTCGAAAAAAACTCACGACATTTTGTTATTTTTTTCAATATTTAAGTTTAATATTATCAAAAAACTAACTAAACCAAAAATATTAATTTTTGTACTCTATTAATAAACATTAACACAAATTAAAAAAAAACGTGATCAATGTAGATTTACAATGTGAATCTAAACTGTATATATTTCAATTTTAAACATTCACAATGTGAAAAAGTTCGATCAGTTCTGTAAATTTGATTTACTATTATGCACACTGTGAATCTGAACATGTTGACAATGTGAATCAGAGCATGTTCACAATATAAATCTGAACTGGTTCACAATGTAAATCTGAACTGAAATATCCTTTTTTTAATCTTGAAAATGAATCTATGTTTAAAAAGTACAAAAAAGTATGAATGTTTATATATTTATTAATTTATTTTTTATAAAAAAAATAGACCTTAACTTTTCAGTAAAGAAAATAAAGTGGGTTTTTTTTAAAAAAAAAGTTTGGTTTTTTTATATCATCATGGATCTTTATGGAAAGAGGACAAAAATCATAAACAATGGTATATTCGGTTTTTTTTCGATAAAAAACATGCTCTAAAAAAAATTTAAACGAAAAAAAGAAGAAGAAGTGAGTATTTTTATAATCCGATACAATTGCGTCCATTGTAAAAATCTACAACCATTCCTTTTGCCGTTGACCGGTTTAAATTTCGACGCTTTGGATTTGTTTCTTGGTTTCTTAATTAATAATAGTTCTCTATTGAACTTATATATATATATATATATATATATATATATATATATATATATATATATATATATATATACTAGTGTATAACCCGTGAGAACCACGTTATAAAATTAATCAAACTTTCATAATAAAAAAATTTAATTATTAATCAATTATTTAAAGTAAATTATTACTTAAAAGATATTTTTTTTAATTCTATCAAATTATAATCGTTGATATAAATAAATACGAGAAATTATATAACATTATAATCTGTACAAAATTTATTTTATTTTTTAATCTAATGTTATTAATTTAATATAATTAAAGTGAAAAAAATTAAAATTTAAAATTTAAATTCAATGTAATTAGGGTGACAAATTTAAAATTTAAAAATTGAAAGGGATAATTAATATGTTGATAAGTGACATGATAGAGAATATATAATATTAATGATGATGTAATAGAATGATACTTGTCAATACAAGAATAAATCTATTCATTTATTATGAATTACATGAATTTTGGATGCTCCATTCCATGAATTTCTACAAAAAAGCGGATTGTTCACTTACATGTAAATCACAAGTGAATCACATATGAATTACATGTGATTCACATGTAAATCACTAGTGAATCACTCATAAATTATATGTGATTCATATATGTGTTGGATTAGATGTCTAAGCCCATAACTATAATTGATATGTACTTGACCCGAGAGTAGCATGATCCATTTCGGGTTGCATATCACCAGGACAATTTGATAGGATGGATATTTGAGTAAGAGGTTATTTATGATTTATTAATATATTATAAGTTTTAATATATTAATATGAAATCATATGATTTAATTAGTATTGATCAAGAATTAATTTGGTATAAATTTACTGTTCAAAAGAGATTAATCAAATTAATGGGGACTAATTGTGTAAATTAGTTATATATATGGTTTGGGCTTATGACACATAATGGACTAAGTTTATGAACACATGAATCATGGATCATGTATAATAATCCCAATGATATGTATTAGGGTTTAACCATGACTCTTAGAATCCTACAATATATATATATATATATATATATATATATATATATATATATATATATATATATATATATATATATATATATATATATATATATATATATGACAACCCCAAATCTAATTCCGATGCAATTCCCATTTTCACTAACGGAACGTGTCACTATACGTTATTTTATGCAATATTTGGAATCGTCAATATTCGAATATCTAAATTATGCATGGCTTAATATTATCATAAGAAATATAACTCGTATGTGTTAACCCCGTTTAACCTAATAGAGTTGTATTACCTTTTCAACGACTCCACCCGGGTAAAAAGTTTTAACCCAGGTAACTTTCAACATCGGGTAGCCGTGTATCGGGTGCGATTCCCGAGACATATGCAATGGGTGTGCACAACATTTGAACACTCATTTACTACACACCCACTTTCTCTCTCTACTTTCTCTCTCTAGACTCGAAAACGACCCCGATTCCGCTAATTTCCGACATCCAAACGTAAGTACTCATCCTCTATCTTATTCTAGACATGCTTCATTGAATTTGAGGGCCAAATATCATAGGAATCAAAGTTCAAAGAGGAGTTTACGGCCTAAGAAGCCCCTTAGGCCGTAAACCCCCAAAACCAAGCCAAAGATCAAGTTTTTCCTCCTTGTATGTTAGTAGACTAATTAAGGCATATATCTAGAAGGGTTTGGACACTAAAACACAAGAAAATGATGCTTAAAAAGGAGTTTACGGCCCAAGCATGTGCTTAGGCCGTAAACACCTCAAACACCCCATAAATCTATGTTTTAAGCCCCAAAAACACTTCTAGGATGTTTGGTAATTTAGGCATAACAACAAGGAAGGCTTAAGTGCATTAAACATAATCATTTGAACACAAAAGAGGTGTTTACGGCCAAGGCTAAGCTTGGGCCGTAAACACCCAAATTTTTGTGTCAAACAAGTCCCTAAACTACCCTAATGCATGAAAGGAATTTACCTAAGGCCTTTGGGAGTGTGTTGTACCATTAAACACCTCATTTTGATACCAAATGAAGAGTTTACGGCCAAGGATGTTCTTGGGCCGTAAACTCCCCAAAAATGTATGCCAAATTGCTCCAAACTCACTATAGGGCCTTCTAGGATTTTTCTAAGACATATGGGACAATGTTGTACAAGTAAAACATTCATCTTGAAGGATTTATAGGAGTTTACGGCCCAAGAACAAGTCTTGGCCGTAAACTCCCCAAAAATGTCACAAATTTTGATGTTAATCCTTCTCTTTTGGGACCAAAACACCCACCACTAAATTAAGGAAGTGATATAAGGCCTTAAACATACACTTTGGGACACCACTTGAGTTTACGGCCAAGCCTAGGGGGCTTACGGCCGTAAACTCCCAATGGGTGGCTTTTAGTCCGTAAACTCTAAGAGAGTGAACTCATGGACCCTCCCGTAAATCATTCATGGCCTTGTACCACTCCCGGGAACCCTTTCTAGGCCTTAAAACCCCGAAGACGACACTAGAATGTCCAAATACTTTAATGAAAAGCACAAGATGATTAACCTCTTGTAAAATACATATTTCATATGACATTAGGGTCCTAAAAGGTGCTCAAGTGGTTATTTGATACCAAACGCTCAATCGACACTATTACCCGATTTACCCGATTCACCCGATTTCCGCGATTTCAGGTGAGTTCATACCCCTTTAATGAACCTTTCAAGTGTTTTACATGTTTTAGGGGGAAGATACAAGTTGCTTGTAAATATTTATGTAAAGTTTTACAAAACGATTTCCGAGTTACAAGGATTAATCACATGTGATTCACTACTCTTAACTCAAATCACATGTGATTTGTCCCTATGCCCTAAGAAAACGGATTTTACCCTTTACAAACTATTTTTAAACAGTGAATCAGAATTTAAATATTCTTTTGGAAAAATACTTTTATTTAATCAAATTGCTTACAAAAGGTAACTACTCTGATATATTTATATCAATATGACTTGGAGGACTTAGGACCGATATCTCGCCTTATTTCCTGTTCTTGTTTGATTGTGGGCTTAGGGTAGTAGTTATCCGTCCGACTGTCGTTGATTTCTTACTTATATAAAATCTGTATATCAGTATGGGATACGAATATTACTGCTTTCACTTAATGCTAAAGTCACTAACGTGCTAAGAAACATCCCCACTAAGATAACCATAATAGGTATGGTTAGGGTCGCTACCGCTACTACTCGCTAAATTTATGACTATCTACACTATAATACTCACTATTACTAGACGATACACTAGTAAGAGAATACACTATGATCAATACTAAAAGATTACTACACTATAACCATAGAGAAAACACTAAACAAACAATAATACACTAACCCGCTACGAGATACTCTATTCGCTATTCACTACGCCCGGAGTGTTCCAGCAGGAGACGACTCTTCATGTATAGATCTATACGGGGCAGACGCTATTACATCCCGACTGTTAATCTCAGTCCGCGCCGTACAGGCCCAGGGATGCCACTACTTCACTATACTCTGCATGACCGGGAAGGTCATGGGATCCTCTATTATCCTCACTATTGGTAATTTACAAGGAATACCCTGCAACTACTCTAAAATACTACACTAAATGCTAAACTGCATCCCGAAGTAAGTAAGTATCTATCACTAAAGGAAGCTTGCACCTCTATCACTGATTTCCCGGCTCAACCTATTCCATCACACTTGTTATTTGGAGATTGCCAATGTAATTATAAACTGAACTGTTTTCAAAGGAATAAAGAATACATACTTTTCACAGATTGCCACTTACAATGTTTTTCCTGGAAAATATGGGATTTTCTAAGTTTCTACTACTTATGAACGTAATGATACATTTTTAACACTAATGCCTTGTATACAAAAACTCACACTAAACTCTTATGAACTCACCAGCTTTATGCTGATAATCGCTTTCAAAATAACTTGTATCTTCAGGTCAAAGATAAACAGGTACAGACGCAGCGTTTTTGGAGAAGGTGGAGCACACAAGACCCATCTCTTATTTTTGATTTACTTTTGGGTGATTGTTAAATATTACAAGACACGCTTGTAATTAAACTCACTTTGTAATACTATGGTTGTATGTTTCTTGTTTCTACTATTATGCAATTGTGATGATACTGTTCGCTACGTCATCCACCCCAAAACGTATTCCGCCGTTATCGGTTTTGGGGTGTGACAGATTGGTATCAGAGCATTGTTTATAGTGAATCAAGTATATCAACCTATAAAAGGTATACGAACTATAAACACTTCGGGACTAAAACACTCTGACTAAAAGTATATACTGTTAAGTATCTAAAAGATCTAACTAAGTATATATATATACACACATCACTATGAAACACAGGAATCAGTATCGTCCTAGAACAAAACAAAAGTATTAAGACTGTTGGGCAGCACAATTGGGTTTAGAGACATATAGTCACATTCAGGATGATGTAGCCTGATCAACTACGTTTTCCTGGGAGTGACTAGCATGTGCCTAAGTTTGGTTGTGATGTTGCAACAAGTCTAACACTTACCAACAATACCACAATAACGCTACCATAAGAATACTACAGGAGTATTCTGTATCTCTAGATTATACGTATGTGTTAACAAAAACGGTCATTACTAGTAGGACAATAGTTGCTAAGTGGATACACCACGATTACATGTGATTAGGGCACTATAGACTCAGAATCTGCAGCCTTTGCTTCATTCCCTGTTCTTGTTTGATTGGGGGTCTGAAGTTAGGGTGGTTTATTCGAAGGACTATCTTGCTTCGATTACATGTAATCGGTATGCAGTATGCAAGTATTGGGTCAACTGATAATGATTCTCCCTATAAGTATCTTAGAATAGTACGTCTATTAATCTTCTTTTCCCCCTTTCTCGCGTAGATAGCATGGCTGGCTTCCACCTACCCGGCGATCCGTACTTTCCGAACCAGGGCAATGGAGGATGGCTCGAAGAGGAGTCAGACGACGATCACCCTATTCCTTTGGATGATCATCATGCTGAAGGCTTCTCGGATAGCTCGAGCTCCGAGCCAGAAGTCAACAACCAACCTCCTGAAGCCCCGAACCCTAACCCTCGACCGGCATTTCAGGGCCCCACTCCTATGTGGGCAATGTCCTTGCACCGATGGAGCGAGGAGCAGGGTCAGCCCTTGCCTTACAATGGAGACCGAAGCTTCTACAACATAAGCGAAGGAGGATCGACGGATCGGGTTCTGCCCATCATGATCCGAAGGATTGCCAGGAATGTTGAGCAAGGTCAAGCAGCTATTGGGCGAGTTGTGGAAGTGGATGCCAACTCAAACCTCAACACGGTTCGCATCCGCCAACTCGAAGAAGCCATGGACAGGACAAGGAGGACCAACGAGGCTCTGCAGCATCAGCTAGCAGCATCCCGAGCTGAAGTTAGGGAACTCCGAGCACGCCAAAGGACTCAGGATCGACACCTTCAAGAAGTTATGCGTCAACTGGAGGATCTGAGGATTCACCCGACAAGCAGCCGTCGCCAGTAGAAGACATCTAGTTACCTCACTCTCTTGTTTAAAAGACTAGCCTTTTATCTCTATGTTCCGTAGGTCTCTTGTCTGTAAACATTCCTAGTTTAAAAGTACTCTATTTGAACCTCCAAACTGCCAACATTTTCTTTATGGTATGATGTAAGACCTACTGCTAGGTCAATTTTCATGAACTTCTGTTGCATCATTAATACCAGTGTATTGGCAGATGATTTCTCTATTGCTATAGCTCTTACCCTGATCTTGGATTATGTTGATTTAATCCATGAGACACTCTATTCATATTCCCAATAGGCTCTTACTATTGCTATCATTTCTATGATCTTCCAGTGAGGGATGCCTCCACGAAAGCGTCCCAGCAGAGGAAGACCTGAAACTCAAACCCCTCCTCCAACACCTCCTCCTCCGCAGCTCGATCCGGTGTTGTTCCAAGCGGCTGTGACTGCGGCTGTAACAACAGCCATGGCCCAAATGAACTCGGGTGATGCGAGCGGTGGAAATTCTAGATTTGGTGAAGTCCACCAGCGAGTGCAGGGATGCACTTATAAAGACTTCATGAATTGTAAACCTGCTTTCTTCGATGGTACCGGAGGAATTCTGGCGTTGTTCCAATGGTTCGAAAGGACCGAAGCTGTATTCGAGATGTGCTCTTGTCCCGAGGAGAGCAAAATCAAGTTCGCTACTGCTACCCTCACTAACAGGGCTTTGTCATGGTGGAACGGCCATGTCAACGCACTCTCCTTGGTCACAGCCAATGCCATGGGCTGGGACACTCTAAAAGATCTCATGAGAGGAGAGTACTGCCCTAGGGGCGAAGTCCAGAAGCTTGAGGAAGAACTCTGGAACCTCAAGATGAAGGGGACCGACATAACGGCTTATACGGCCAGGTTTTGCGACTTGGCGGCTATGTGTCCCAACATGATCCCCTCTGAAAGCAAGAAGATTGAACGTTACATCTGGGGTTTAGTGCCCCCGTATCGAGGAAATGTTCTGGCCTCACGCCCTACCACTTTCGACAGCGCCAAGGAATTGGCCCAGAGTCTGATCAACCACGAAATCTCCTCCACTCCAGCAACAACAACCACAACAACCACTGCACCATCCGGATCATCTGACAGAAAAAGGAAACGATGGGATAAGAAGAAAGGCAAGAAGACTCAAACCGCCTCCAAGGACCAGCAAATTGTGGTGGTCCATGCTGCCACCATCCCAGCCGCACCAGCTGCTCCAGCCCCACCGAAAGCTTACAGTGGGAATTTGCCTAAGTGTCCCAAGTGCCCTTTTCACCTCAACGGTCCATGCCGTGAATTGCAGTGTTCCAACTGCGGACGGAAGGGCGATACTATCCGATTTTGAAAGGCCCCTCCCAAACCTATTACACAGGTTCCTGGTATGGGAGTGACCCCGACGTGTTATGGTTGCGGCGAAGCGGGTCATTTTAAGAAGAACTGTCCGAAGACTGCAAATGCTGGGGGAACTGGAATGTTACTTGCTATCGGTCACAATGAAGCAGTAGCCGATCCCACAGTGGTCACGGGTACGTTTCTTCTCAACAACTCCTATGCCTGTGTCTTATTCGATAGTGGTGCAGAAAGAAGCTTCATAAATCAAAACTTTAAACACCTACTCAAACAAACCCCTCAACCACTAAAAGAAACATTCGTTATAGAAATGGCTAATGGGAAGACAGAAAGCTCTAATGAAATCTATATAGGTTGTACTCTCACGTTAGATGATCACCCCTTTTTAATCGATCTTATACCAGTCTCAATCAAAAATTTTGATGTCATTGTTGGTATGGATTGGCTAAGCCTTCACTACGCCGACATCCTATGCTCCGAGAAGGCCATTCGCCTGAACTTTCCGAATCGAGAGACCCTAGTGATATACGGAGATAAGCCAAGTACAAACCTTCGTATCATCTCTAGTATTCTGGCTCGGAAATACTTGCGCAAGGAGTATCGCGCCTTTCTTGCTCACGTCGTCGACACTAACCAGAAATCGAAAGATCCAAAGGACATTCCTGTAGTATGCGATTTTCCTGATGTCTTTCCGGAGGATCTCCCAGGCCTACCTCCTAAACGACAGGTTGAATTCAGAATCGACCTAATCCCAGGAGCTACCCCCGTAGCTAAGTCGCCCTACCGACTAGCGCCCGCCGAGATGCAAGAACTATCCAGACAACTCAACGAACTGCTTAGCAAGGGCTTCATAAGACCGAGCTTCTCACCTTGGGGAGCTCCGGTCTTGTTCGTGAAGAAAAAGGATGGGTCGTTTCGGATGTGCATCGATTATAGGGAACTCAATAAACTCACGATCAAAAATCACTATCCTCTCCCTCGTATCGACGACCTATTCGATCAACTCCGAGGAGCCAGTTACTTCTCCAAGATTGATCTTAGATCGGGGTACCATCAGTTGCGGGTGCTCGAGGAAGATGTTCCAAAGACAGCTTTTCGAACCCGCTACGGGCATTTCGAGTTCGTAGTGATGCCCTTTGGACTGACTAATGCCCCTGCAGTATTCATGGACTTGATGAATAGGGTATGTCGTCCATATCTAGATCAGTTCGTCATCGTGTTTATTGACGACATACTTGTCTACTCTCAGAGCGAGGAAGAGCACAGAAGCCATTTACGATTAGTCCTGGAAACCCTGCGATCCGAGAAGTTGTATGCGAAGTCCTCTAAGTGCGAGTTTTGGATCCGGAGAGTAGAATTCTTAGGGCACGTGGTCAGTGAAGACGGAATCCACGTGGACCCCTCAAAAATCAAAGCTATTGAGAACTGGTCAGCACCAAAGACGCCTACGGAAATTCGTCAATTTCTAGGCCTCGCTGGCTACTACCGTCGGTTCATCCAAAATTTCTCTCGGATTGCGAAACCTCTCACCATGCTAACACAGAAGGGTGTATCATTCGACTGGGAAAAGAAACAGGAGAAGGCATTTCAGACCCTGAAGCGAGCCCTATGCACCGCACCAGTATTATCCCTTCCCGAGGGGACAGAGGATTTTGTCGTATACTGTGATGCATCCAATCAGGGGCTCGGTTGTGTCTTGATGCAACGAGGCAAGGTTATCGCCTATGCCTCGAGACAGCTAAAGAACCATGAAGTGAACTACACCACTCACGACCTCGAGTTAGGAGCGGTCGTCTTTGCACTAAAAATTTGGAAACACTACTTGTATGGGACGAAGAGCGTGGTGTACACTGATCATAAAAGCCTCCAACATATACTAAACCAGAAGGAACTCAACATGAGACAACGTCGATGGGTCGAATTACTTAACGATTACGACTGCAAAATTCGATATCATCCGGGGAAAGCCAACGTAGTAGCGGACGCCCTGAGCAGGAAAGAATATTCCGGACGAAGAACCAAGTCGCTGACAATGACTATACATTCACATCTATCCACGCAGATCAAGGAGGCTCAGCTGGAAGCCTTAAAGCCTGGAAATGTGGCGGGAGAATCCCTGCGCGGAATGGATAAAAATCTGGAGGTTAAGGGTGACGGAGCTTATTACTTTATGGACCGAATCTAGACTCCACGCCATGGAGGTTTCAGAGATTTGGTTATGAGGGAAGCACACAACACTCGTTACTCTGTCCACCCGGGTTCGGATAAGATGTATCTGGATCTCAAAAAGCTCTATTGGTGGCCAAACATGAAAGCAGAGATCGCTACCTTTGTAGGTAAGTGCCTTACTTGCGCGAAGGTCAAAGTAGAATGTCAAAAGCCATCAGGACACCTCCAACAACCGGAAATACCAGAATGGAAGTGGGAGCGAATCACAATGGACTTCATCACTAAGCTGCCCAAGACAGCAGGTGGATTAGATACCATTTGGGTCATCGTTGACAGGTTGACCAAGTCCGCCCACTTCCTACCCATCAAAGAGACGGATAAGATGGAAAAGCTCACTAGGACTTATATAAAAGAAATAGTGCGATTGCATGGCGTCCCTATATCTATTATATCAGACAGAGATAGTAGATTCACCTCTAGATTTTGGCAATCGTTACAACAGGCACTAGGGACGAGGCTGGATATGAGTACAGCCTACCATCCGCAGACTGACGGACAAAGTGAGAGGACGATCCAAACATTAGAAGACATGCTGCGAGCTTGTGTGATCGACTTCGGGAAATCGTGGGATACACACTTACCTCTTGTTGAGTTTTCCTACAACAATAGTTATCACACGAGCATCAAGGCAGCTCCATTCGAAGCTCTCTACGGCCGAAAGTGCAGATCCCCTTTGTGCTGGGCCGAGGTGGGAGACACTCAGTTAGCTAAAGGACAAGTTCCTGATAGCGCCCTCACTGGTCCAGAGATCATTCGAGAGACGACCGAGAAGATTGTACAGATACGTGAACGACTAAAAGCCGCTAGGGATCGACAGAAAAGCTACGCCGACAAACGAAGGAAACCCTTGGAATTCCAGGTCGGAGACCGGGTCCTTCTGAAGGTCTTGCCCTGGAAGGGCACGATACGCTTTGGGAAGCGTGGAACGTTGAACCCAAGGTACATAGGGCCTTTTGAGATTATTGCTAAAATCGGCCCCGTAGCTTACAAACTAAACTTACCCTGCGAGCTAAGTAACATACATCACACCTTTCACGTCTCAAACTTGAAGAAATGTCTGTCGGACGAGACTCTCGTGATCCCCCTCGATGAGATCGAGATCAATGAGAACCTCAACTTCGTGGAAGAACCTGCTGAGGTTTTGGATAGTGAAGTAAAACGGACGAAACAAAGCCGCATCCCAATTGTGAAGGTTCGGTGGAACGCCAAGCGAGGACCGGAATTCACTTGGGAGCGCGAGGATCAAATGAAACTCAAATACCCTCATCTCTTCGCTTAGTAGTATTGTAACATCGTATCTGTTTGTATTCTAAATTTCGGGACGAAATTCCCCTAACGGGGGGATGATGTGACGAAAATAACGTGTCACTATACGTTATTTTATGCAATATTTGGAATCGTCAATATCCGAATATCTAAATTATGCATGGCTTAATATTATCATAAGAAATATAACTCGTATGTGTTAACCCCGTTTAACCTAATAGAGTTGTATTACCTTTTCAACCACTCCACCCGGGTAAAAAGTTTTAACCCAGGTAACTTTCAACATCGGGTAGCCGTGTATCGGGTGCGATTCCCGAGACATATGCAATGGGTGTGCACAACATTTGAACACTCATTTACTACACACCCACTTTCTCTCTCTAGACTCGAAAACGACCCCGATTCCGCTAATTTCCGACTTCCAAACGTAAGTACTCATCCTCTATCTTATTCTAGACATGCTTCATTGAATTTGAGGGCCAAAAATCATAGGAATCAACGTTCAAAGAGGAGTTTACGGCCTAAGAAGCCCCTTAGGCCGTAAACCCCCAAAACCAAGCCAAAGATCAAGTTTTTCCTCCTTGTATGTTAGTAGACTAATTAAGGCATATATCTAGAAGGGTTTGGACACTAAAACACAAGAAAATGATGCTTAAAAAGGAGTTTACAGCCCAAGCATGTGCTTAGGCTGTAAACACCTCAAACACCCCATAAATCTATGTTTTAAGCCCCAAAAACACTTCTAGGATGTTTGGTAATTTAGGCATAACAACAAGGAAGGCTTAAGTGCATTAAACATAATCATTTGAACACAAAAAGAGGAGTTTACGGCCAAGGCTAAGCTTGGGCCGTAAACACCCAAATTTTTGTGTCAAACAAGTCCCTAAACTACCCTAATGCATGAAAGGAATTTACCTAAGGCCTTTGGGAGTGTGTTGTACCATTAAACACCTCATTTTGATACCAAATGAAGAGTTTACGGACAAGGATGTTCTTGGGCCGTAAACTCCCCAAAAATGTATGCCAAATTGCTCCAAACTCACTATAGGGCCTTCTAGGATTTTTCTAAGACATATGGGACAATGTTGTACAAGTAAAACATTCATCTTGAAGGATTTATAGGAGTTTACGGCCCAAGAACAAGTCTTGGCCGTAAACTCCCCAAAAATGTCACAAATTTTGATGTTAATCCTTCTCTTTTGGGTCCAAAACACCCACCACTAAATTAAGGAAGTGATATAAGGCCTTAAACATACACTTTGGGACACCACTTGAGTTTACGGCCAAGCCTAGGGGGCTTACGGCCATAAACTCCCAATGGGTGGCTTTTAGGCCATAAACTCTAGAGAGTGAACTCATGGACCCTCCCGTAAATCATTCATGGCCTTGTACCACTCTCGGGAACCCTTTCTAGGCCTTAAAACCCCGAAGACGACACTAGAATGTCCAAATACTTTAATGAAAAGCACAAGATGATTAACCTCTTATAAAATACATATTTCATATGACATTAGGTTCCTAAAAGGTGCTCAAGTGGTTATTTGATACCAAACGCTCAATCGACACTATTACCCGATTTACCCGATTCACCCGATTTCCGCGATTTCAGGTGAGTTCATACCCCTTTAATGAACCTTTCAAGTGTTTTACATGTTTTAGGGGGAAGATACAAGTTGCTTGTAAATGTTTATGTAAAGTTTTACAAAACGATTTCCGAGTTACAAGGATTAATCACATGTGATTCACTACTCTTAACTCAAATCACATGTGATTTGTCCCTATGCCCTAAGAAAACGGATTTTACCCTTTACAAACTATTTTTAAACAGTGAATCAGAATTTAAATGTTCTTTTGGAAAAATACTTTTATTTAATCAAATTGCTTACAAAAGGTAACCACTCTGATATATTTATATAAATAAGACTTGGAGGACTTAGGACCGATATCTCGCCTTATTTCCTGTTCTTGTTTGATTGTGGGCTTAGGGTAGTAGTTATCCGTCCGACTGTCGTTGATTTCTTACTTATATAAAATCTGTATATCAGTATGGGATACGAATATTACTGCTTTCACTTAATGCTAAAGTCACTAACGTGCTAAGAAACATCCCCACTAAGATAACCATAATAGGTATGGTTAGGGTCGCTACCGCTACTACTCGCTAAATTTATGACTATCTACACTATAATACTCACTATTACTAGACGATACACTAGTAAGAGAATACACTATGATCAATACTAAAAGATTACTACACTATAACCATAGAGAAAACACTAAACAAACAATAATACACTAACCCGCTACGAGATACTCTATTCGCTATTCACTACGCCCGGAGTGTTCCAGCAGGAGACGACTCTTCATGTATAGATCTATACGGGGCAGGCGCTATTACATCCCGACTGTTAATCTCAGTCCGCGCCGTACAGGCCCAGGGATGCCACTACTTCACTATACTCTGCATGACCGGGAAGGTCATGGGATCCTCTATTATCCTCACTATTGGTAATTTACAAGGAATACCCTGCAACTACTCTAAAATACTACACTAAATGCTAAACTGCATCCCGAAGTAAGTAAGTATCTATCACTAAAGGAAGCTTGCACCTCTATCACTGATTTCCCGGCTCAACCTATTCCATCACACTTGTTATTTGGAGATTGCCAATGTAATTATAAACTGAACTGTTTTCAAAGGAATAAAGAATACATACTTTTCACAGATTGCCACTTACAATGTTTTTCCTGGAAAATATGGGATTTTCTAAGTTTCTACTACTTATGAACGTAATGATACATTTTTAACACTAATGCCTTGTATACAAAAACTCACACTAAACTCTTATGAACTCACCAGCTTTATGCTGATAATCGCTTTCAAAATAACTTGTATCTTCAGGTCAAAGATAAACAGGTACAGACGCAGCGTTTTTGGAGAAGGTGGAGCACACAAGACCCATCTCTTATTTTTGATTTACTTTTGGGTGATTGTTAAATATTACAAGACACGCTTGTAATTAAACTCACTTTGTAATACTATGGTTGTATGTTTCTTGTTTCTACTATTATGCAATTGTGATGATACTATTCGCTACGTCATCCACCCCAAAACGTATTCCGCCGTTATCGGTTTTGGGGCTTGTTGTTTGTCATAGATTAATAGAGCGTGTATGGTTAACCGGCACATTGATTAATAGAGCGTGTATGGTTAACCGGCACATTGATTAATAGAGCGTGTATGGCTAACTTGGACTAAGAAGGGTGGCAAAGTGTAGCTTGATGTTTGTCATAGATTAATAGAGCGTGTATGGTTAACCGGCACATTGATTAGGTGATAAATGACATCTGGAGTACCAAGCTAATTTGAATGGTTATTCACACCTTGTTTGTGACCCTCATTATCCTAGTCACAAACTTGAAGAGCATAATAGAGATTAAACATGCCATTAAAAATTTCAATGAATCTCAAAAGATCTAGGAATTTCATATCATTTAAAATCTAAAGTTGATTTTTGTTTTTCATGGTTGAAATTGGTAAATCATCATTTACCCACCTTAAAGTATTTTGCAATTGGATTACGGCATCCATCTTCGGAATTGTAAAATATTGTGTTGGATCTTAACCTTAGTATTTCATTTTGGGTGTTATATTGAGGACTTAAATCAACTAAACTTGAATTTCTCCCCTATAGATGTCTAGTTTTGAAAAATATGGTCTACCTTATTTTATTTTTTTTGTCAAAAGGTTTCTTTATAAAGATGATGTTCCACAAGACGATCAAGGTAAAAGATTAATCCCTTCTTCGTGCTGTAGTGGAAATTCACTTCATCCATCATCTCCAACAGTTCTACATAACCCAAAAGTTCAAAGACTTGAAAAAGTTCAAGGTCACTCAAGCCCTATTGGCTAGCAAAGACCAAGATGGAAGGTCTGTGTGTGCACATGTCTTGGACATAAAGTCACAAATTGACAGGCGGGGAATGTTAGGAGTCGATGTCTCGAGGAAGCTGGCTGTTGATTGGGTTCTTCATTCACTCCCTGAGTCATATAGTAAGTTCATTAAGGACTATTATATGATAGATCACGACATGACCCTTATCGATCTTACCTATTTGCTTGTGGCTGCTGAATCAGCAATGATTCGGCGCACTGGTGTAGAAAATTTGATTGGAAGATCTACTACCCAAACTTTCGTGGACATTGACAATGGCAACATTGGAAGTCCAGAAAAGGTTTCTCTTCCCAATGGAAAGGGATCGGCCATGGTCAAGTCGTTTGACCAAATCGTAAAGAGAAAGACTAAGTCTAAGATAGTCGTGTGTACCATTCCCAAAGAGTCCATATGTTTCTATTGCCAAGAGAAGGGGCACTGGTTGCGAAGGTGCCATATTTACCTGAAAGATCGCAAGGATGGTAAAGTCAAAATATTTGACTCTACTTTAGGAAAAGTTCACTATCTAACTCTATTAAGTTCCTATTTGGAGATTCTTAATACATGATGTAATGTAATTACATTTTGATGTTTCATAGAATCGAAGAAAAGAAAGGAAGCTTAAAGGAAGAGTAAGTTGATTCTGATCGCGAAGAGATGGATTTCGATCGCATGGTTCAATGATAAAATTTTCTAGCTGCTGCTTAAGAGTTATGATAGATTGCTTAGAAATATTTTGGAAAATAGATTTCATTTGTAATTGCAATGTAAGGAAAAGTTATTTTGAATTTTATAAATAAATAAATTGTTGATTTTATCTTATCTTATATTTCCTTGCAATGGCATTTGTGAAACTTGATGTTCGTATTGTTAGCAATGTTGAAAATGGATTTGATTCTTTCGTTTGTGGTAGTGTCTAAATTCACCAAATAAGGAAAGATTCTCATCAACCAAGTTTCAATTGGATAGAAACTTGTAATCATGTAACTTGTATTGTGTGATGAATGTGAACCTTTGTCTTTGGGAAATAAAGACTAATTCCATGTTCACATGTATACGTGATTCAAGTGAAGGACTAAGGGATCGGGTACACTTGGTTGTACGTTGTTCAGGTCAACCACAAAGAAGGATAAGACTATTCGTCATGATTTACTAAAAGTTTGGTAGATATTGTTACACTTACAAGATTATGTGTAATTCTAAATCATTGGAAAAGTTTTAATGTATGGTAGAACGAATAAGAAGAATCAAATTAGGCAGAAAGATAAAAGTTTCTCCAAATCTTAAAAGAAGTGAGAGTACTTGAGTATCATTTTTATCATTATCTTAGTTATTATGAAACCATACCACAATTGATCCTCTAAGGACATCTTAGTGCATTTGTATGACTAAGAAGAGGAATCGTGAATTGTTGAAATGGTTAAATCAAAAGGTGAATCATGCTTCGTTCCAAAATCGAATCTTAGAGTCACAATCCAAGATCGAGCCTTGAGTGATATAATCTTAAGAAAGATTTATAGCATTTATCAAATATAGAGTAAAATTTTTCTCAAAGCTTCATGAATAAGGTAGTTAAGAAAAAAAGTGGGGTTGGGAAGGGAAGAGCAAAAGGCTTAGAGCCTTTTTTCAAGCAGCCTACTCTGTGTTTGGGTTAACTATTGATTCAATAATATGGACAAGAGATTTTTCTTTCCTTTCAAAGAGGAATTCAATGCCATCATCGTTGACTTATGCCTCCTCAACTCTCATGAAAAGAAAAAATTCCTCTCTGTCGAGGATTTTCCTCACTAAGATTTTAGGAAAGTCTGGACAAGGACTATAATTGTAACAGAGACAACCCCATCTTCTCTTACCTTTATGCTAAACACTAGTATTTGCCTTTCATCGCTACCTTCTTGCCAGTGAAATAAAATTTGAGGTCGTGTATTCAATGACTGCTCTAGAGCCGACTTATTCGGGCATTTCCAACGTTGTGAATAGAAAGAGATTTTTACCCTTCTCTTATAGATTTGAAATTGGTAAGTTATGATGTTTTGGATAAGACAAAGACCAACTAAGACCAATTGTGTGAAGTGTTTGTCTTGATAAGAAGTTGCACTAATTCTTGAATATTTGTTTTTCAAGTAGTGTTCCTTGACAAAGTGAGTCTTATATGTCAAGAGGTGAGTAGGAGTCTTAAAGATCTTACACAGTTTCAAGAACTGATCAACACTAACCCTATTGTTAATCACTAGCCCGTGAATTGAGGTTTTAACCTATCGTTTTGACATATTCTTGTTTCTGTTTGCATTCCAGTTAAAGTTGACTATGCATGTGAGTTATATGAGTTCTCAATTGTTTGCATAATAACTTGGAAGCAATGGTAGGCCCTTGAGCTGCAGGTGGCTAGAAATTAAGATTGAACAAGTTCAGTCTATATGAGTTTGGATTTGTCACTAACCTTGTCTTATGATTATGGTTATGACAAATTCACATGGATAGGAACACATACACCATAAACTCTAAGTGTCATAAGGTTTCTCTCCAATTCATGAAAATGATTGTGAGGAAACACTTTCACTAAGTAGATTTTAAAGAGATAGCATTTGTGACATTTGCATTCTAAAACTCGATTATGATTACGACATCCCTCTTCATACTTCGAATTGTGAGAAATTTCAAAAGCTCTAAACATTTGGGACTTATTACTATAAGCTCTGAAATTGTTTAGACACACATGTGAGCTATCTAAGGAAAGGTGTATGAGTTTGAGGAGCCTTGATAAAGTCTTAGCGAAGCATCTTGTATCAAAAATATGAACTTTAGTAAGAACGTCAACATGTATTGATTTCTGGGTATATGTCAAAGCTAGTGGGAGCATAAGTTCAATGCTAGTAAGATAATAATTATTATGCTAGTGAGAGCATAATTATTATGGTAAGTGTTGTGAGTTAGCAATGTTAATTATAGAAAACAAAAGTTTCAATTCGCAAAGTCGCAGGGTTTGAAAAGTTGTTTTGCTATAATCAAGGGAGAGGAATTCATACTTCATTTCGAATCTAAAAGCTTAGATTGAGATTTTAATTGAATTTAGTCATGGATATATGTGAATGTTATGTTGAAATGATTCAACATATGGAAATTCTATATGTGTAAATATTATACCGAAAGACTGGTAAAGTATCATGTCTTTATGAGACATTATGAATCGAATTCCATATGCTTCTGATATAGGATCGATTACAAATGCTATAATATTAAACTTTTCTACTTTTCCAAATGCCTAGGGCGTTTAGAGGGAAAAGGGACTAGAACGAGATATGAAAAAAATGGTTAAGCAATTGTGGAGGACAATCTGAGGTTTACCAAAGATGGCTGCTTATGGATAGTTGGAAGTATAGTATAAGTTTTGGAAGGTCCATATTGACAAGTTCTGGGAAGAGGTAACTCTTGTTTAGAAGTTCTAGTCATATGGAATTATGGAAATGTTCCATAAGTGGAAGTTAATCATAAAATATGTGTAAGATTAGAAATTTTAATGCAAGAATAATGGTCAAAGGAATGTACTTTGAATATGAGACTTTGCTTCCATGGAATTGGTCTAGTAACCAATGTCCAAAGGGAATACTTTGTAATATCATTGGGATAGTCTTTGTGGCCTTTGTGCATTGTCATTACAAGAGTATCATTGCATGTAAGTTTAGAATCTAACAGATTATAGTAAATGGCAAGAATATGGTATTCTTACATTTACGATAAGGATTTGGAACTGTGAAATGAGTTTCATTGAAGATGTGTTCAATTGATCTATTTCAAAAAGAAAGGACCATAGGCAAACATAGTCTACATGCTTGGATGATGGGCAACTATTGTTTTAATTCAAGTATTAAGTTGATTAATCGAAACATCATACAATGAATAATGTGTAATCAAAATGGTGATTAAATAAAAGGTGTTTTATTTGTATTCATAAGTTCTAAGACCATATTGGATTCAATTATTCTTGTGATTCACTTTGAAAGTTTTCACTTCCCGAATAACTAGGTTATTCAAACCATCCACAGTCGATCATACTTTGGAAGTAGGTATTGCAGCTAGACTCTCATGAATGGGTCTGTAGATTGTCTAAAGGCATTTGGACATTGCACAAGTTTGCTGCAATGTTCATGAGTACTCCTGTAATAAGTTTTGAGTACTGGATTAAACTCATGCTCATCTGAATCACTTTATGGATTTTATTACGAGTGATTGTGAGACGATAATATCTTATATTCTTGAAACCAAGACATGTGAGTTGTAATTTACAAATCGGTTGCACATTGACATATGTCAACGCACCACTAACTTGGTGTTATAAAACATATTGTTGTGTGCGATTTGATGAATAAGTATAAGAAAGCATTTGAGTCGAAGTTTATCCATTCCTTTTTCCCTTAGAGGGATAAAAGCGATATCTGTGTACCCCTCAATGATTTAGTGATGACACCCTAAGCGCTTGGCCAAGCCTAGATTGATTTGCTTTGTTCAATAAGTCATTCGTCATAATTCGGAAATCGGGAAACAACAGATGGACAGAGAGAATGATTATAATCCATGTCTCAGTCCATATGATATCTTTTAGAATGGAGGAATATATGATCCCTTATCTAATGCACGCGTCATTGACTAGGTCAAAGTTCGACAACGTCTTTTAAGAAATATGAATGCTAGTTGGGTTATGGAGTCGTACTTGCAATAATAGTTTTTATACTAATCCAAGTGGGAGAATGTTGGATTAGATGTCTAAGCCCACAAATATAATTGGTATGTACTTGACCCGAGAGTAGCATGGTCCATTTCATGGTTGCATATCACCAGGACAATTTGATAGGATGAATATTTGAGTAAGAGGTTATTAATGATTTATTAATATATTATAAGTTCTAATATATTAATATGAAATCATATTATTTAATTAGTATTGATCAAGAATTATTGGAATTAATTTAGTGATCAAAAGAGACAAATTAAATTAATGGGGACTAATTGTGTAAATTAGTTATATATATGGTTTGGGCTTATGATACATGATGGACTAAGTTTATAAAAGAATCCATAAAGAGTTAACCCACATGAATCATGGATCCTGGATAATCAGTCCAAGGATATGGATTAGGGTTTAACCATGACTATTAGAATCCTACAATATATATATATATATATATATATATATATATATATATATATACGTGTGTGTGTGTGTGTGTCACCTTATAGCTAAAATCGGTTAACCTAATGTTCCAAGAGTTCATTGGAGATGAAGTGTGTGCAAGATACTCTCTCTCAAGTCCTCGTTTGTTCATGAGTGTGTTGTGAACCGTTTGCGGCATCACACTTGAGTTTCTAAGTTCTTAAAGACCAAAACTACATGCTACAACAAAGAGGTAATTCTATAACTCACTTATGTGTTGTTTATGCCAACTGTATTCTAGTTGTAGGCTTCATGCTTTGGAAACAGTATTGCATGTATAATTAGAGAAAACATAGATCCAAATCATTTAGGATTATATGTGCACCATAGGATGTTGTAGTACATAAAAGCCTACAATATGAATCACTTGTTATGCACATATAAGTCACATGTAATTCACGTATTAATCAAATGCAATTCACAAAGTGAATCACATGAATAACATGTGATTCACATGTAAATCACATGTAAATCACAAGTGAATCACGTATGAATTACATGTGATTAACATGTGAGTCACAAGTGAATCACACATAAATTATATGTGATGTGATGCACATATAAATCACATGTAATTCACGTACGAATCACATGTAATTCACAAGTGAATCATATGTAATTCACATGTAAATCACAAGTAAATCACATATGCATTACGTCTATATTAACATATGCATTTTGTGTGAGTGTTTTTCGTTATTTTTTTAAACTTTTCTCACGAATTTCACATATGAATTTTAAATGATGCAATCACATGTGAATATCACATTATACAGTCACATGTTAATCTTACATGATATAATCAAATGTGAATCTTACATGATATATGCATATTCATTTTTGTTAGTGTTGTTGCATTACTCATTTTATTAATTTTCTTGTAGATTTGGAAGAATTTGTGGAAAATATTGAAGAGGTGAAAAGTGATAAATTGAAGAAAATATTGAAATCTTGACACGATGTAACATCCCAATTCCCTGGTATGAGATTTAGTATTTAAAAGCCAAGTTTCCCTTGGAACTCTTCGATTCGATGGCCTCAAATCGACGTGTTGAACGGCTTTGGGCCATGCATCGTTTTTGGACCAACTCAGCGAGTTGGAGAGGAAAACTCGGCGAGTTGGCGGCTCAATGAGAAATCCTAAATTTTAGGGTGTACACCCTATATAACCTCCTTACGTCCTTGCAGATGATCTTTTATCAGCATCCAAACCCTAATATCGGCCTTGTAACCCTGATCTTCATTTCCACCTCATTGTGTGAGTTTGTGTGTCGCTTTTTGGAGTAAGAGGGAGAAGATTGAGGGAATAAGGCAAGGATCTGGCAAGCTAAGCTCACATTTGAAGTTTGGCACTCTTTGAACCGTTGTAAATATTCAAGATCTGAATTTTTATCTATTTATGTAGCTAGATCTTGAGTTTGGACCCTTTTCTTCCTTATTCTTGGGTACTACAATGGATGGGCTTCATAAAGTTTGCAACTTTATGAATCGCTAGGTCAAGGTGATCTTGGAGTGGGTTAGATCTCGACCTTTGCCAAGTTTTGATGCCATGCATGGAGTTTAGGTTATAGTTCCCCTTTTTGGCTCATATTTGGTTCAAGACAAGCATTGGACATGCATGTCTATAAGACACCCACCTTTAGGACGTTTTTGAGGCTAGCATCTCTCCTGAATTAAGTTGGGTTCTAGATCTCAAGGATTTTGTGCTTAATGGTCAAGCCTTTGAGTTTTCAAGCCTTATGGAAGGGTTTTTGAGCATTTGGAGTAGTCCCAAAGGATAAAGTTGGAAACTTTATCCTTTTAGAAATATTTTGAGCTTAGATATGAGTCTTAAAGTCTCTGAAATCGAGGAATCAGTTGTATTTGTTAAATTGGGGAAAAGTCGGTGAGTTGACCAAACAACTCGACGAGTTGGCTAGGGTTCTCTCCGACTTTCTGATTTCTGTAGAAATCGACGACTCCAAGAGGTGCACTTGACGAGTTGGGTCAACATTGATTGTTGACCTTGACAGTTGACTTTGATGTTGACCGTGGTTGACCAAGTTGGACTTTTGAGGGCATTTTGGGTATTTTGAGATTTTGATGGAATTGGTCACATGATGGTTATAGGCATTTGAGTTGGGAGCCTATATTCAGAGTTATATTTTATTAATTCAGCTACTTGTGATGTGAGTCTTACTTACTCTACTTTTAGGTAAAAGGTACCAAAGTCAGCCCATTAGTTTGATAACCAGACATTGTTGATATACTGAGTATAGTATAGATATGGATACTAGTTTGATATGCTAGTATGGTAGACCTGTAGGACTACATGTGATAATGTCTGTTTATCTATATAAGATATTATTTATTATATGTCGACATATTATATGGGTTGGTTGAGGTTGTACTGCTTCGTGTTGTAGCCATCAAACCTTGGAGTATGCTAAATATGAGCAGAGGGCCAGGGAGGGCATGTCAGACTCATACTAAGGACTCATGAGCATTCCCGATACAAGCTGAGGGCTGGGAAGGGCATGCCAGACTTGTACTGAGGGATTAGTGTTTTTTAGTCCAAGGATCGATCATGTCGAGGAGCAAGCCAGACATAAGCTATAGGCCGAGGGCAAGCCAGAATTATGATGTAGGCTCAGAGGTAACCCACTCTGTTAAGCTGTGGACCCATTGCATGTTGTTATTATATTTTGTGTTATTTGTCACGTATTGGTATATTGGGGGAACTAACTAAGCTTTGGGCTTGCGGTTTTTTATTATGTTTAAGGTACCTTAGAGGATCATGGGAAGGTGAAGGTGTGAGCATGCTCCTCCTCATATTTTGTTTTTACGATTTTGGGATTTCTCTTATGTGAAACTTATTTTGAAAAAAAATTGTAAACAATGATGGTTTGTGGTTTGTTTTAAAAGTTTAAAAATTCTCCTGAATTTTTTGAATGTTACACACGAAAACATGATAACGCTTTGAAATTTTGTAATAGTTTTTGTTTTATATTTTATTTTGTATCGAATAAAATACTTGTATTATTATGGTTATATCCAACAAGGGGGAAATCACCATTATCCTCAAACAAACATCTATAATCGGAGCACTCGCCGCTTTGCAACTCAAGGCATCGGCCACCACATTAGCCTTCCCGGAGTGGTACAAAATCTCGCAATCATAGTCTTTCAACACATCCAACCACCTTCTCTGCCGCATATTTAGGTTCTGTTGATCCATCAAATATTTCAAACTTTTGTGGTCAGTATAGATGGTGCACCGAACTATGAACAAGTAATGCCTCTAGATTTTGAGGGAAAACACAACCGCCTCCAATTCTAGGTTGTGAGTGGGGTAGTTCGCCTCGTGAAGCTTCAGCTGCCTCGAGGCATACGCGATCACATGCTCCCTCTACATCAAAACAACCCCGAACCCTTTGATAGACGTATCAGAATACACCACCAAATCATCCGACCCCCCAGGTAGTGCTAAAATCGGGGCCTTACATAACCTCTATGTCATGATCTTGAAAGCCAACTGTTGATCCGGGCCCCACCGAAAGGTCACATTCTTCTTGGTCAAGCGAGTCAAAGTTATGGCAATCTTGGAGAAATCCTGTATCAATCTCCGGTAACTAGGCCTAAGAAGCTACGGATCTCAGATTCATTCTTTGGTATTTCCCATCGCATCACTGCCTCAATCTTGGCTGGATCAACCAAAATACCCTCTTGGTTGATGATGTGCCCCAAAACCTGCACCTACAACGACCTGAAATCACACTTTGAGAACTTGGCATAAAACTTTTCTGTCCTCAGTGTCTCTAACACCTCCCTCAAATCCTACTCGTGCTGCTCCTTGGTCTTAGAATAGACCAATATATCATCGATAAAAACGATCATAAACCTATCCAACATCGGTCTACATACCTTGTTCATGAGATCCATGAACGCTGCTGGGACATTGGTTAGCCTGAATAGCATCACCACAAACTCATTGTGACTCTACCGAGTCTTGAAAGCTATCTTCGGTATATCCTCATCCCTAATCCTCATCTGATGGTACCTCGACCAAAGATCAATCTTAGAAAACCAAGATGCACCTTGAAGCTGATCGAACAAATCAACGATCCGCGGAAGCGGATAACAGTTTTTCATCGTTAACTTGTTCAGCTGCTCGGAGAGCTGCTTAGATGCATAAACCCTCGGTCTAGCAGATCCTGAAGCTACATAGACAACTCCTACATCTTAGGCGGAGCTGCCGATATGGTGCCTTGGCTATTAGAGCAACACTCGACACCAAATCAATGCGAAACTCTACCTGCCTCTTCGGTGGCACCCCAGGCAACTCCTCAGGAACGACATCTTGAAAATCCCGTACCACCGATATACTGCCCAAATCTGTCGTTGTCTCAACCCTTGTATACGAGATATAAGAAAAAAACCCGAACAAACCTGATGGAGAAGTCTCCTAGCCCTCGTAGCTGAACAGAGGGTTGGCCCCTGCGATGCCCTCTCCCCATGTGTAACCTGTTCTCCCTGACTTGGGGTTCGAACTCTCACCAGCTGGCGCTCGTAGTCTATCATGGCCCCATTGGCCCCCAACCAGTCCATCCCGATGATCACCTTCATCCCTCGCAACGGTATCGAGACCATGTGAACACAGAACCTCATCCCAAACACATTCAGGACACAATCCTGATATACCCTCGCAGTACTCACAGTGCTATCATCCGTAATCTCAACCTACAGCGGGAAATCCAAAGTCCCCAGAGCATCCCGAAACTTCTTGCTAAGCGCAAGAGATACGAATGATCGGGTAGCTCCCGAATTGAAAAAGAACATGAGCCCACATACCATTGACCAAAAAGGTCCCTATACAAGCCCACATATATACATATAAGCATAACAAATAATATAAAACAACAAAAATAGATTATGTACTAGCCACAACATCTGGTGCAACTCGAGCCTCCTTTGTGGTCAACTAAAATGCGTGAATCTTCACCGTAGGAGCTTCCACCTTGGCAAGGTGACCATCAGTGATCCTCATTGTAGCAGGCGCAGGTGCCGCCACTGCTCCCCCTCCTCCCTGCAACCTCAGACAATCGGCCCTTTTATGGCTAGTCTGGTTGCACTGGAAACAAATCAAGCCCTTCTTGGGTCAATCCCTACTCAAGTGGCCCGGTTGCCCACACTCATAACATACCGAGCCCGCTGCTAGACAAGCCCCATTGTGCGGCTTACCGCGCTTGGTACACCGGCCACATACCTGCTGGCCCTTACTGGAAGAATCAGAGGTCCTATGCATTTTAGCCTGGCCCACAGCTGTCTGGACCTGTGTTGGCTTCCGCTTGGTGCGGAACTCCAACTCCATTTCCCGCTCCCGGGCATTTTCTACTGTCTTATTCAGGGTTTTGCACCCTAAAAAGCTCACGAACTCATGAATATCATCTATCAACATGCAATGATACCTCGTCCTCCTCATATCCTCATCCACAACATACTGCGGGATCAATAGTGCTCGTTCCCGAAACTTGGCAATGATCTCCGTCATAATCTCTGTGTTCTGTGGTAGCTCCTAGAACTCCCTCACAAACCGTTGCACCTCGATGGATGGTGAAAACTCCAACTCAAAACGCCTAACAAACTCCTCCCATGATATATTAGCCACTTCAGCTGCTCCCACATGGTGGGTCACCTCTTCCCACCAGTCCCTGGCTCGGTCCCACAACATGCACAAAGCAAAACCCACTTTTTCCGCCTCGGGGCAAAAGCTCATGCGTTGGGTATTCTCTATGTCTGCCACCCAACGTCGAATAACTATGGGGTCACTCACCCCAAAAAACTTGGGCGAGCCACACACCTTGAACTCTCGGAAAAAAGGAGTTTGGGCCCCGACCTGGCCTGCAACAATCTCGGCTCGAAAGTACCTGAGCCACTCCTCCATGATCTCCATCATCCCCTCCTTGACGGTCCTAAAAATTACTCGGGTAGCGTCATGTCACACCCTAAAACCAAGAACGGCGGAAACGTTCTGGGGTGGAGGACGTCATGTACAATATCACAACAATGAAAAGTAGTAAACAAGCAACAACATCATCCATTGCATTAATAATATAATTTTAATACAAGTGTGTTCTGACAAATTATGATAAACACTAAAGTATAATCAAAATGAAAGATGAGTCTTGAACGAGCTCCATCTTCTCTAAACCTTGCATCGGTGGCTATCTATCGTTGACCTGAGGATACAAGTTATTTTGAAAGCAAGTATCAGCTTTAAGCTGGTGAGATCATAAGTATTTTAGTGTCTTAATTTGTATGTAAGTATTTGTACGAATGAAATGTAAGTATTTGTATGTAATTGAAATGTAAGTATTTGTATGACATGTAATGAAAGACTTGAAAATGTTTTGAAAGAAAGTTCGTGTAAGTATGAAAATGTTTATAAAACAACTGTAAACGTTTGAAAAACCCTAGAAATCCCTATGATTCCTACTAGTATAAAAGACAGTCTTCTACCAAGACCTAACTGTTCTAAATGTAGTCTTCTATCAAGACTTAACTGTTCTAAATGTAGTCTTCTACCAAGACCCAACTGTGCTACTATTATTATTATTATAAGAATTTGTATCCTTTGGTACTAGGATACTCAAATAATTCACCTCATCGGTTATGTGAATGAGTGACAAGATAGAGGTAATAATATAAATAACCTAAGTATTATCCTTTTGTACTAGGATAACTAACAGTGTCAACTGAAGACATCCGTAGATGTACATTTACCTCTGTTGCTAACAGCTGGGTGTAGGAATAGTTAGTCCCTTAAAGCATACTTGTAATGGTATCAACCGTTGACATCCGTGGATGTGCTTTTACCTCTATAGCTAACAAAGATTTTAGGAATGGTTAGTCCTACAAAGTATCCTTTGGTACTAGGATATTAAATCCCACCTATCTCGGCGATTATGTGATTGTATCACAAAGTGAAGATAAGAATGAGGATTATATAACAGAATCTATATATCTGTAAACCTGTTCATGTAAGCGTATATATGTAAACGTATTCATGTAAGTGTACTCATGTAAATGTATTCATGTAAGCGTATATATATAAACGTATTCATGTAAGTGTACTCATGTAAATGTATATATGTAAACGTATTCATGTAAGTGTACTCATGTAAATGTACTCATGTAGATGTATCTATGTAAATGTGTTGTAATGTTCTGTGTGTGCTAGCTGTACATGTGTTCTCTCTCTATCTAGCATCTATAGTAATGTACTGTGTGTACTAGCTGTAATGTGTGTTCCCTCTCTATCTAGCAAGTATTGAATCATGAATGAACTGACTCATTGTATGATATCGTGTTCTAGTAATAGTTCTAGTATCTTCCTAAACTACCCATATGGTAGCTTACTAGTAATGTAACTTGTACGTATGAACATGGAAGTATACCCTTGCTACCCAAGGGTATTGAATGAACTGGATGAACCTTTATGACTATATATGTACACATGATATATAACTAATATTTAAAAGAACTTCGGACGGATACGCGATGTCCCACCAGATCACATCTCAAGCACGAAAAGGAAATAGGGCGGGAAGTCCTTCCTAAGCCTTTTAAACATTGCATATATAACTATACATACGTAGGCATGCAATTGATAATATAAAAGCATAAAATAAGTTTTGTAAAACCTTTGAACATAATTATTATCTAAGAAAATTGACTTGATGTCAATCTATAAAACGGGTTGAAAGCATGGGTTTGATAAACCAATTGAAGTATAAAGAAACGTTTGGTGGTAACACAATTGTAAATGAGTTTGAAATGAAACATACAGTGTAAAATAAGGAGTTTTAAACATATAAAACGTTTATGAAAATCATTTGAAGAAATTCGTTTAGTAAAACGGCTAATGAGTAGTAAATCATTTGAATGCTGCTTATTAATCACATGTGATTGATATAACAACTAGCATGATTCTAATTGTATCCCGCCCATAAAACATTTAAAAACAGTTAAAACATTGGTTAAGGGGTATGAACTCACCTGTTGTGAACAGATCGGAAGGAAGTATCGGGCAAGTGCTTGGTGTCCAGTGAAGACTTTAGACACACACAATGATCCTAATTACATATGAAGACATATGTATATAAACAATTAGTGATTAAAACTCTAATTAAACATGTATAAACATCCTAATGCGAGGAAAACACTTTGGTCGAGTGCTAGGAGGCTATCAGGTTGCAACAAAGGAGTGCAAGACCTCATACGGGAGTTTATGGTCCAAAGACCATATGTGTTGGAGTTTACGACCCATGGAAGTTAACTCTTGGCCATAAAGTCTCATTTGGGTCTCTAAATGATGATCAAAGCTATTACAACTTAAGTGGTGAAATGCTTCAAAGCTTAAACAAGTGTTTGGGTGGGTTTAAGGCCCTAAAATGGCCTTGCTTAATGTTCACAGCCCTGGAACCACTCCCCCATGAGTTTACGGCTGTAAACTCATGGTAAGGAGTACCATTTCTTGAATCTTGGTCCTTAGGTCGATGGTGTAATGTTCTATGCTAAAAATCAAGGCTTACTAGAGTGTTAGGGCTTCCTTTTAACTCCTTTGAGGAGTTCACGGCATTGGGACCAACCCCTTTGAGATTACGACCGTAATCTCCCATGGAAAGGTGTTTTTGGTGATTTCCAAGTCCCTAATTTAACTAGGAACTAATCTAAGCTAGTGTCCAAGGCTTTTGGAGGGTTTAAAGCGCCATTTTGCCCTATTGTTTGGAGTTCACGGCCCTGGAACTTCTTGGGCAGTGAACACCTTACTCTTGGTGTTCTAAGAGTGTTTGCTAGTCTTAAACACATTTGGGTACAAGTCCAAACCAGGTTCATTGCTCAAGGAAAGGACTAGGGTATTAAACTCTTTACGGTCCAAGAACTTCTTGGGTCGTAAACTCTTTAATTCTGATGTTTTCCTATGAATTCGAGTGTTTTAAGAACATAAGAAGCTTTACAATAACACTAGATAGAAGTACTCACTTTCCGGGACGAAAGTCCGAAGATCCTTGAGAGAGAATTCGGCTTTTCTCTAGTTGGAAATGGAACTAATGAATAAATATGGCTCAGAATCCTATATATAGTCCTGGGATTTTTGGCAGAAAATATTTTATTCACGCAATGAACTCTAATATCAGAGAGTTTTGGAATAACAGAGTTGCACAATACCCTAGTGCATCCTCTCTCCTAATATCTCCTTAAGTGTAAATCCTGAAATACTCAAACTTATACCAAAAGTCTGGAAATTTACTGTAACTGATCTAACTTCTATTGACTGGATATGGTTTGTATAAAATGGAAATTTCGGGTTATCACACGTTTAGAATGCCCCTCGTAACATTGGCTGCAATAAGCTCGTGCAACCTCTCATCACTGGGCTCAATAGTGTAGCTTGACCCAGATCCTAATCCCGATGCCCCTACTCCATGACATGTCATCACCATACTGCACATAAATACTATAATACAAAATGATCAAGTTATTAAAAAAGGGGATCCTTACACACCGATTCTCCTTAGAGCTTCTAGATGTAACATTAGTTCGGGTACATGTCCGATGCTTTTAGTAGTATGGACGCAATACTACCTTCTGTTGGATTAGGTGTCTAATCCCATAACTATAATTGGTATGTACTTGATTTGACAGTAGCATGGTCCTTTTGGGTTGCTTGCACATTGGCAACTAGACATGATAACTATTGGAGACAGAGGCTGCTTTTATTATTAAGAATATTAAATTGGTGCATAAATACAATTTATGAATATATTATAAGAATAATATATTGATTAGAAATCATATTATTAATAAATGTTTAATCAAAAATTAATTTGGAATTAATTTTGGGATTAACGGAACGGACTGAAAGTGCAAGAGCTGTTTTGTAAATATTTGATAGTTGAGGTTTTGGGCTATTGGATCATCCTTGTTTGGGAGGGCCGAAAATCCCTAAAAGGATCTAGAGATTTTTGTTAAATCCCCAAGGAAGGGTTCCATGGACCTGCTTAGGCCTTTAGCTTAGAAATTGGGGTTTCCACCTTAAAACCCTAGCTAGCCTCAAGTATAAATAGAGCCCCTGGCTCTTGAATTTGGCCAACCCCTTGGGAAAACCCTATAAGAGCCAATTTTGGAGCTAGTCACTCTCTCTCCTCTCTCTCGTAATCATCCTATTGCCCTAGTGTGTTTGTGAGTCATTAGAGGTACTACACTTGTGGTACTTTTTCTCAAGAGCAAAGGATCTCCAATAATTGATTGTTATTACTATATGGAAACAATGGTATGTGATCTAATCTTTGTTGATACCGATTATTAGATGCATATTAGGATTTTATATTTGTGTTCAATAGTTGTATGTCTAATAGAGAAAACATAGATCCAAACTAGGGTTGCATCCACACATAGCACTGTTTGTATAAAACCCATCCTTGGTATCAGAGCTTTTGGTTTTGTTTTCAATTAGATTTTATACAATAGTTTGAACTCTATAAATTAGGGCTTATGGCTTTTATACCTTAGGGCTTGGATTTTTTGAAATTAGGGTTTCTAAACCCTAGTTTCAAAAATTGATTAGGGATTTTAGACCCGTTCCTTTGGGCTCCATATTTTCGATTTTTAGGGTTTCCTAACCCTAGAACTTTTGAAATATGCCTTCCCAAGATTAGATTTCGAAAATCTTGGGTTTTGGGTAGGTATTATCTTCTAATTGTTTAAATGGATAAATGTCGATTTTGAAATATCCCTTCCCAAAATTTCGAAATCTAGGGGACAAAGGGATTAGATTAAATTATTTATTTAATTTAATGGATAATCCTATCAGATTTAATAATTTAAATTATTTTTTAAATTTTGTGTAATTATTAAATCAAGGTTTTTAATATTTAAGATTTTAAATTAAAAGATATTAATTTTGAAAATTTTAAATTAGATTAAAAAACCTAGTATTTTGAAATGTTTAAAATACACCCTTATAGTATATATATAATTAATAGTTGAATATTATATATTTATAAGATCAGTCAATCTTACCGTTAGTAGACCTTATTTACGAAGCTGGTCTATTAGGGGTGTTTAAGGAAGCGTTTTGTAAAATGACCGCCATTGGGTATCCACTCTTACGCACCACACCCTTGACCAATGGAGGGTATTTAAACCGAAAGGGTTTGATAGGACACAAAACTCTCATTAAAAGTATAATATATTATTAAGTAACTGAATCTTTTATAAATTTCCAAATCTTAGTTACTATAGGAAAAATATGAATTTGATGCTAACCCATGAAATTGGACATTTGTTGGGTCAAAATTATGGTTTATACTTTGCTTTTCTAGGAACTGTCTACGGCTGTACTCGTGTGTACGGCCGCACACCTGTGTACAACCGTACACCTATGTACGACCATACACGAGTGTACGGCTGGTGTCTCATATATATATATATATATATATATATATATATATATATATATATATATATATATATATATATATATATAGGGTGAGGAGTCACGTGAGTGTAAGGCCAGAAGAGAGAGAGAGGAGTGCATATTGTAGAGAGATAAAGTTAGAGAGAAGAAAGGAGCTTGTGTGTGTTAGTGTGTGTGAATCTTGTATCTGGATCTTCATTCATATCAAATCATACAAGATTCATCATATTCTTCTTCTCCTTCTCTTATATTTTGATCTGACATCATCCAATTGATTGGGATTCCACACCATCAATTGGATCTGATTGATACACAAGCAGATCAGGGACTTACAATTGGTATCAGAGCCAAACTCAGTGTCAATTTTGAAGAATCTTAGAGTATGCGGTTGAAGATAATTGTGGTTTTTGAAGTGCATTCATAATTTTGATTGAAGAACTGCTACTAAATCATTGTTTTTACTAGTTTGGAATTAAAATTTTTTCAAAAAAATCTAGTTTTTTGAGTGTGCGGTTGGAACTTTGAAGGTGTGCGGTTGAGACTTTGAAGGTGTATGGTTGAGTGTCCGGTTGGAGTGTGCAGCCAATGTGTGTGGTTGGAATGTGCAGCTAGTGTATGCGGTTAGAGTGTGCAACCAGTGTGTGCGGCCAGGTGTGTGGTTAGTGTGTGTGGTTTCATTCATCTAAATTAAACAAAGCTTTTAACATGAAATCTCAAAGCATGTACGTGAACACTGACGTGTATGTGTCTGCTTTTCAAGGTGTACTTGACATTTATGAGTAATAGATGTGTGCATGCTTGATGTTATTCTTATTCTACTCCTTCTAGACTCTAATTGATTGATTCCAATTCATTGACTACTGATTTGGATCCATAGATTAAGGGACTTACAATTGGTATCACAGCTTGGATTGTATCAATCAATTTTATCAGATCTGGAGCTTATTTGATCTTATTTTGAAAGGATTATTGCGCTTTTTGGATAGATCGGGGCAAGATAAGGGGGGTTTTTTCTTTGCATTTTTCATAAAAACAAGTTTTTGTTCGGGTTTTGGAGCAAAAAAGAGTGAAAAACGTCGTTTTTTCGCGAATCTGTTGAAGGTGTGCGACTAGTTGAAGGTGTGCGGCTAGGAGTGTGCGGCTCGGTCTCGTGTATGGTCCAGCATCTTCGCTTCGGTCTCGCATCTTGTCCTCACTTCGCATCTGTCTTCCCAAGTAGCTTCCTCGCACGTGATTCACAAAAAATAGGAAACGCTTTGGAGTTACCGGGGATCGATCCCGGGTCCCCTGGTTTATAATCCCTCCGCCTTACCAGTTGGACTAGCAAGTCTTTTGTGACACTCCTTCCGAAATTAATTCATAAAGTGTCCCTCTCGGTTCCAACTTTCGCAAATTGACACTTTTAGCCCAAAAATTCAATTTCTTTTGTTTTAAAATTCCATTTTCAACCAAAAATTTTAGTTTTTAAATTTTGACTTTTATTTTTGACTTTTTAACTTAAAATTTTGACTTTGACTTTTAAAGTTTGACCTTTGACTTTAAATTTTGACTTTTTCGTTTAACTTTAAAATTTTCAAATTTAGCTTTTAGGTTTGACTTTTAAGTTTGACGTTTTAAATTTGACTTTTAGGGTTGACTCTTGAGTTTTTAGTCAAAGGACATATTTTTTATAAAAATTATTTCTTCAATCATCCAGGTCAATGAAGTTTCATGTACTCCATCTTGTGAAACTACAATTAAATTTCTTCGTGAACAAATTGATTTTCTAAAAAGAGAAAATGAGGACCTCAAATACGAAGGCTATACCCTTAGGAAAGGTCATAATCCTCAGAAAGCTCAATTAGAGACCAAAACCAAGGATTTCCGAAAACTGCAAGAAGATTACAACAACAAGTGTGAAAATTACGATCACATTAAACACAAACTTGCTGCTGTAACTGAAGAACTTGACACTTTGAAAATTAAGTGTGGATAAACAGATGTTAGTTTCAAAAATTTTACTCTGTCCGGTAAGACAGTCGAGTCCTTAGTAGAAAAACAATTGAGTTTTAAAGATAATCAAACCAAGGGTTTAGGGTATCACAGTGTACCACCTCCTTTTAATCACAACTATAACCTACCCCTTAAGACTAATGAGGAAGAAATGCCTGCTCAATATGGCCAAACCCCTGCTCCAGCTTCAGTTAAGACCGAACAATCAGGGCCAACTGAGGGTGTTGAGGTGAAGAATACTAATGTTTTTACTTCCTGTGCAGGTAAAGTAGAAGAAGATGAGAACAAGGAGAACACTAATGAACAAACCAATGTCACCTTGAACTCTGAATCTGTTGTTTCTAACTCAGCTGCTTTCTGATCAACCTGCTGTTGAGAAATACAGGCCACCAATTCTAGTGAAACAGAGTGCCTGTTGTAACTGTGCATGTGGGAAAAGTAAGAGACAAGGCATGGACACGCCACCAGGGGCAGGAAGAAACAACTTCATAGTGAAGAAAAAGACTTGTTTTCATTGTGGAACACCTGGACACATTGCTAGAAATTGTCCTAATCGTGCATACGTTCCCTACTATGCACAAGGGTGGCAAAACGCGCCAAGAGGGAGATACTTCAAAAGAAACCTCTCAAGGTCACGTTCAGACAATGGTAACTGAAACACACAGAAGGCCAAGAATCAAACTTTCATGGCCAAGAATCCAAATCCCAAAGGCAAGAAGGGAATGTGGGCCAAGAAGCCCAATCCAGGAGATGCTCCTGTGAAACCAAAATCGATCGAAGTCATCTCAATGGCCGACATCAAGATCAAAAGCAAGTACTAATCCACCCATCAGATCGAAAAAGGAATGGGTTAAACCCAACTACAAATGGGTTTCGAAGGCTCAATCTCCCAAATCAACTAATGACTCTAATATTTCTTCATCTTCTGTTTGTGATAAACATTATATGTTATGGGAGAGAGTACCGTGCATGGATGAAAGAGGTCAACCCAGTTTCAAAATGGACTGGGTTCCAAAGACCAACTGATCCCACTATGTGTTGGAGAAATTATGGAGGCATATCATCAGACTTCGGTTTTTTGATAGTGGCTGTTACTGGTAGATGATAGGGGGCATCTCTCAACTGTACAACACTCATAACTTTATTTGAGAGTATGTGTCCTTTGCGGGAAGGGAAGAAAGGAAGGGATCACATGGGGTTTGTGCTTAACGACATGAAGAATTTTCGGATCTGTTCTGAGATTATGTGTACTGTTCTCAGACCTTCTGGATGCAAATTCAATCGGTGAATTACGGTTTGAGTTTTCTTCTCTATACTCCTGAGTTTATATTAATCTGATTCATTTCGAAGACAAACTTTATTTTCTAATAGTTTTTCGTTAGTAAGTATTGTTTGGGAAGTGATATCAAGATAAAGTGATAACGAGCTGTAGGAAATTATTTTCTTGCTTTCTATCTGTCAGTCATATGTTGTTTCGTCTGCGTGATTGGAAGAGATCCAACCTGGAATGTAACATATGCAACTCTATTTCTACGCACCTCCTTATCTATGAAATTCTTTATATCTGTTAGCCATATGCTGTCGCCTCTGCGTGATCGGAAGATCCGACCTGGGACACAGCATATGCAACATTCTACCTCTCAATCCCTCTATCCTAGTTAGCCATATGTTGTCCACTCTGCGTGATTAAAATATATCCGACCTGGGACAAAACATATGCACCCATTTCTAAATCTGACTTCCTCCTTAATAATTGTTTACTCACCTAAAGTAAGGAGTTCTTTAGAAGTTCTTGATAACTAGGGTATATCGGGAAGTGGGGAACACGTTCTAGTGCAACTAAGATTGAACCATTTAAGAGGTTGCATGTAGATCTCGCTGCTTAATTTAAATGGACAACAATACTCGTGGTCGTCGTCAGCTAAATGGTTTATTTAGAAATGTTTGTCGATATCCTTCATGTTTAAGTGGACCACAATACCAGCAATTGACTAGATCTATTCATAAAGTTGAACGTACTGATAAACAAGTTAAGGTTGTCTCACAACTTTGATCCCAAATATTTTTGTTTTTGTTAAATTTGTTCATAGTTTTCCTCTATGCACAAATTTAAGGGGAGAATAAAAAAAATTCAAAAATCAAACAAAAAATCAGAAAAAATTCAAAAATCAAACAAAAAATAAGAAAACTAAAAATAAAAAATAGAGTTATTTATGTTTTATTTTTTGTTCAGAAAAATCAAAAATCCAAAAAATATTGTGTGCTAAAGTTTTCTTTTAGTTTTGTTTTGTCTGGAAAAATGAATTCAGATGTAGATGAGACTCATGGAGTCTGTATCGAGATTTCTGAGCCGAAGCTTCATCTGTGAGCATCGAAGAATTTTCATTCGAAGGAGCAAGAAATGAAGATAATTCTTTAAACATTCAATCCTTCAACCCCAGAAGCAAGGTGAAGCTGCACTTGTAGATTATGTGAGGGGTTGCATTGAAACCTCCTCAACCAGTCTGCTGCTATCTTGAACCTGCTGAAGTGATCCAGAAGATTATTTCTCTCCATTGTTCTCTCTGAAGATTCTCAAGCTGAAAGCGCCATCTTTCAAGAATCTCTACAAGAAGCCTCCTCACCCAATGTGCGTTCAATGTCAAATTCTGCATTAATCCCAACTGCTCAAGATGAAGTCATTTATCGAAGATTCATATGTTCATCTTGATGCTGCGAAGAAATTTGAAGATTAAGGCTGAAGCCAAGCTCCCAATGAAGATTGACAAGAAGAGCCAGCTACTTTTTAGGGGAGCTTGTTGGGTCAATTAGAAAAGAAAGCTATAAACCAAAAGGGAGATTGTTGGGTCAAAATTATGTTTTATACTTTGCTTTTATAGGAAAATATATTTTTCTATAATATAATATGTAATTTTGTGGTTGTATACGGCCGTACTCGTGCGTACGGCCGCACACGGGTGTACGGCTGGTGTCTCATATATATAGGGTGAGGAGTCATGTGAGTGTAAGGCCAGATGAGAGAGAGAGAGAGAGAGAGAGGAGTGCATATTGTAGAGAGAGAAAGTTAGAGAGAAGAAAGGAGCTTGTGTGTGTTAGTGTGTGTGAATCTTGTATCTGGATCTTCATTCACATCAAATCATACAAGATTCATCATATTCTTCTTCTCCTTCTCTTCTATTTTGATCTGACGTCATCCAATTGATTGGGATTCCGCACCATCAATCAGATTTGATTGATAGACAAGCATATCACGGACTTACAACATTGGACCTTATTGGTCGTTAGTGGAGCGTGTGTGGTTAGTCGGCACACTAATATGAGGCTAATGAAGGGTGGCAATCGGTAGCTCGTAGGTTATCATAGATCAATGGAGCATGTGTGGTTAACCGGCTCATTGATCCCAATCACAAACTTAAAGGGAATAATTGAGATTAAACATGCCATTGAAAAGTTCGATGAATCTCAAAAGATCTAGGAGTTTCATTTAAAAACCTAATTCATTTAAAATTTTGTTTTCGTGATGGAGTTGGTAAATTTTCATCTACCAACCTTCAAATAATTTGCAATTAGATTACAACATCCCTCTTCTAAATTGTGAATTATTGTGAAGGGTCCTAGCCTTAATATTTCATTTAGGTGTTATATTAAGGATTAAATCAACTAACTTGAATTTCTCCCCTTTTGTAGGTGTCTAGTTTTGACAACTATGGTCTTCCTCAATCCTTTGGAAAAGGTTTTCCATTCGAAGATGATATTCCACATGTCGATGAAGGTGAAAGATCATTCCTTTCTTTGTGCAAATGTGGAACTGGAAATCATACTTCTCTTTCTCCACCTCCTCCAGTAATTCTCCCTGACCAACAATTTCGTTGACTTTAAAAGTTCAAGGTCACTCAAGCCCTATTTGGAAGTAAACACCATGATGGAAGGTATATGTTTACAAAAGTCTTGAAGATGAAGTCACACATTGATAGACTAGAGATGTTGGGTGTCGCTTTCCCGAGGAAGTTGGCTGTTGACTTGGTTCTTTAATCACTTCCCGAGGCGTATAGTCAGTTTGTTTAGGACTACTATATGGAAGACCACTACGTGACCCTTATTGATCTAACCAATTTGCTAATTGCTACTGAATCAGAAATGATTTGGTGCACTGGTCAAGCAAATTTGATTGGAAGATCAATCTCCCAAACTTCCATAGACATTGACAATAGCGACATTGGAAGTCTAGAAAGGTTTTCTCTTCCCAACGGAAAGGGATCGGCCAAGGTCAAACTGTTTGACCAAATGGTAAAGAGAAAGGCTAAGTCTTAGATTGTCTTGTGTACAATTCCAAAAGATTATGTTTGTTTCTATTGCCAAGAGAAGGGGAATTGGAATTGAAGCTTCCATATTTACCTGAAATATCGTAATGATAGTAAAGTCAAATTGTATGAATGTACTTCAGGTAAATCCACTATCTAACTCTATTAAGTTCCTATTTATAGATTCTTAATACATGATGTGATAAGATTGCATTTTGATGGTTTGTAGGATCGAAAAAAAAAGAAAGAAAGCTTAAAGGAAGAGTGAGTTGAGTCTGATCGCGAAAAGATGGATTTCGATCGCATGGTTCGATGTTCAGATTTTTGAGTTGCTACTTAGGAGTTATGATAGATTGCTTAGGAATGTTTAGTGACATAGTTTTCATTTGTACTTGCATTGTAAGGACAAGTTTTCCGCATTTTTATAAATAAAGAAAAATTTTGATTTTGTTTTATTTATATTTCCTTGCAATGGAATTTGTGGAAATTGGTGTTTATATATTTTTAGCAATATTGAAAATGGATTTGATTCTTATTAATATCGTTTGTGGTAGTGTCAGAAATTTACCAAATAAGGAAAGATTCTCATCACCTAAGTTTCAATTAGACATAAATTGGAATCTGGCGACTTATATTGTGTGATGAATGATAATTTGCATCTTTGGGAAATTAAGACTAATTCTTTGTTCACATGTAGATGTGAGTCAAGTGAAGGACTAAAGGATCTGGTACACATTGATGTGCACTAGTCAAGTTCGCCACAAAGAACGATAAGACTATTCGTCACAATTTACTAAAAGTTTAGTAAATATGGTTATGCTTACAAGATTAAGTGTTATTCTGTCACACCTAAATAGGAACGGCGGAAACGTTCGGGTGTGGAGGACATCATGTATAGTATCTTAACAATGCACAATAGTAAAACAAGCAACAACATCCATTCCATTAATAATATAGTTAAAACATGTGTGTTCTTTGAATAGTTTTATGACACCAAAAATGTATATATAACATAAAAAAAGACGAGTCTTGAACATGCTCCGTCTTCTCAAATCCTGATCCAGTGTACCTTTCTACTAGTTCCCTGAGAATACAAGTTATTTTGAAAGAGACTGTCAACATTTAAGTTGGTGAATTCATAAGGATTTTAGTGTCAAGTGTTTGCATTTGTTTCATGAAAATGTTTGTATTTGTTTAGTGAAAATGTTTGAATTCTTCCGAGAAAAAAGTAGTTTTCTACCTAAGACTCAACTGTTTGTATGTTTGATCTCTTGTAATAGTGTAAATGTACGTTTATACTTGAAATAGTATAAAATGTATGTTTTCCATATTTGAAACTATCTTTACTAGAAAAATAGTATGCATATCTCATGTGAGAATATCATTGTATGAATGTAATGGAAAATGAAGATTATTGTGAAAAATAAACAACTGATGTATTAACTGCCTTGTAACAAAATCGGTTAAAAAGGTTAAAATGTGATTATAGTTATAACCATGCTTGATTGACTAGTGTAAAAAACGACGTTTATGAGGCGAAGGAAATGATATGACATTTGTCACCCGTAGACCTATAGGTCCCACTATAGCTACCAGAAAGGTGTGTGATGGTCAATCCCGTATAGATCTATACACAAAGTCATGCTCTCCCTCCAGGAGACTCTAGTTACAAAACGTGACATAGCAAGAATATTGCTAATCCATGAAATAGTATCTCATATTTTAGTTATCTTGTTCTCAATATAGTATGTAAGTTCATTCTTGCTCTCGTAAATGAATAATATAGTTTGTAATGAATATTAATACTATGTATTTATTGACTCATGTAGTTTTCTTTGTTATAGTAAATAGTATGTATTGATACTCTAAACTATACCTATTATAGTTTACTGGTATGTTGGTTTGAACTGTTACTGATTTGGAAAAAAGACTTAGTTGCCCTACATATGCACCTGACTAAAATATGTTCCTTGAAAATGGGGTTTAATATTCATGCATATATTTAGCAAGTATAACTATGATTTAACCGACATTCGGAGTAGTGATCCTACCCTAAGCCCACAACCAAACAAAGAACAGGAGTTATAGTATTCAACAATAGTCCTATGTCCATTAAAGCATACTTATACATAGATATGTATACGAATATGATTTTGATATAAATAGAAATCTAGAAATAGCTTAAAAGGGTTTTAAATTAATTTTAACAACATTTAAGCATAAGAAATCCTTTTGTTCGTTTGTTTCCACATATAAATGATTAACATAATTATATTGTGTTCTACTTGTATTCCCCCCCCCCCCCTTAAAAATCATATAAAAAGGTAAATTGTAGTGGTATGAACTCTCCTTAAGTGAGTGATTCGATTAAATGCTCGATATAGGATGTTTGATTCCACTAGTTAGCTCCCGAGACAAAACCTAGTCCTAAATAGCAATTCTTGTGATATATTGGCATGAAATTAGTGAATATAACCTCAAAGGTGTTAAGGAAACAATCTAGGATGTAAGAATTACTTACAAAAGAAGTGTTAGAAGTTAAATTGAGTGACTGCTTGGAGTTCACGGTTGGGCTTCGGTGTTTACGGCCGCAAACGGTTCACGGCCACTTGAAGATTCAAGTGTTTTCGACTATAAACTCAAGTGTGTGTTCTTGGTGAAACCAATGAGATTCAAGGGTTTACAGCTGTAAACCCAGGAATGAAGGCTGATTGATCGTTGAAAAAGAAGAACACTAGATGTTCTTATCAAGATCCGAAGGTGAATGAAATGATCCTCGGATGATAGTTGAGAGAAAACTAGGGGTCTTCGGTTGAAGATCTTAGAGAAAATGCTTGAGTTTTCGACATGAAGTGTAAAAGTGAGGATTATTTCAGTCAAACATATATATATATATATATATATATATATATATAGGGTAGAGTTTGCGGTCCGAAGGAGTTCACGGCTGTGAACCGATGGTTTACGGTCCGAAGTGAGTCCACGGCTGAGAACGAGGTTCTCGGTTACGAGACATTTATGGTTGTGAAGGAGGGTTTCGGTTTCTGCGAGGCTCCTCGGATTTTGAGTGTTTAAATTTCAAATTTCCACATACCTTTTAACTAAATGTTAAATATGTAAAGATTATAAATCTAACCTGAAGATTACATTAAAACACAAGTTTGACTTTTAGAAGATTGAAATTACGGGTTGGTAGATCATCCCCCTATTAGTGAAATTTCGTCTTGAAATTAAGTCTAAGAGATACACATGTACTATGGGAAAAGATGCAGATACTTATGTTTCATTTGATCCTCCTGCTCCCAAGTGAATTCAGGTCCTTGCTTTGCATTCCATCAAACCTGCATTATTGTAAAACGGCTTTGTTTGTTTTGCTTGACTTCCCTATCCTTGATCTCTATCGGTTCTTCCACGAAGTTGAGACTCTCATTGATATCGATTTAATCGAGTGGGATAACAAGAGTCTCATCAGATAGACACTTCCTTAGGTTCGATACGTGGAAGGTAAGGTGTACGTTGCTAAGTTTTTAAAGTAGTCGGAGTTTGTAAGCTAAAGGGATGATTCTAGCGAGAATATCAAAAGGCCCAATGTACCTTGGATTTTGTTTCCACGCTTTCCGAAGCATATCAAGCCCTTCCAAGGTGAGAGCTTCAATAGAACAAGGTGACCAACTTGAAATTCCAAAGGTTTCCGTCTTTTGTCAGCGTAGCATTTTTGTCTATCTTTAGAGGCTTGCAATCATTCACAAATCTAAACAATCTTATCTGTCGTTTCCCGGATGATTTTCGGACCCGTGAGAGTGCTATCAGGAACTTGTCCTTTAGCTTGTTGCGTGTCACTCATCTCAGCCCAACACATAGGGGATCTGCACTTCCGGCATAGAGGGCTTCAAATGGAGCAACTTTGATACTGGTATGGTAGCTGTTGTTGTACGAAAACTCGACCAATGTTAAATGGATATCCCGCGCTTTACCAAAGTCGATAACACAAGATCGCAACATGTCTTCCAAAGTTTGTATCGTCCTCTCACTTTGTCCATCATTTTGTGGGTGGTAAGCTATACTCATATCCATCCTAGTCCCCAGGGAATTTTGTAGCGACTGCGAGAATCTTGAGGGGAATCTACTGTCTCTATCGGAGATAATAGATATGGGAACACCAAGCATTCATACGATTTCCCTAATGTATGTTCTTGTCAGTTTCTTCATCTTGTCGGTTTCTTTGATTGGTAGGAAGTGTGTGGACTTAGTTAACCTGTCAACGATCACCCAAATGGTATCGAGACCACCCGTCATCTTGGGCTGCTTGGTTATGAAATCCATTGTAATCCGCTCCCACTTCAACTTAGGTATCTCCGATTGTTGTAGTAAACCTGAGGGCTTTTGGTATTCGACCTTAACCTTGGCGCATGTAAGACACCTGCCCACGAAAGTAGAAATCTCTATTTTCATGTTAGGCCACTAATATAACTTTTTGAGATCTAGATACATCTTGCATGAACCTGGATGAATAGAGTATTGAGTATTGTGCGCTTCGTTCTTGACAACGTCTCTGAAATCACCAAGTTTCGGTGTCCAGATCCCATCCATGAGGTATAAGACTCCGTTGACTTCTAAGTTGTTATCCATACCTCTTAGGGTTTCACCTGCCACATTTTCAGGTTTCAAGGCTTCCTGTTGAGCCATTTTTATTTGTGTGGACATATCTGAATGGATTGTCATAGTCAATGCCTTGACACTACGACTTGAGTACTCTTTCAGACTTAGGGCATCAGCAACTACATTCGCTGTACCGGGATGATAACGAATTCTGCATTCATAGTCATTTAGTAGCTCGACCCATCGTCGTTGTCTCATGTTGACCTCCTTCTGATCAAATATGTGTTGAAGGCTTATGTGGTCTGTACAGATAGTGCTTTTCATACCATACAAGTAGTGTCTCCAGATCTTCATAGCAAATACCACTGCTCCTAAATCAAGATCATGTGTGGTGTAGTTGACTTCGTGTGTCTTAAGCTGTCTTGAGGCATAGGCGATGACCTTTCCTCGTTGAATAAGAACACAGCCAAACCCTTGATTGGATGCATCGCAGTATACATCGAAATCTTCTATCCCTTCTGAGAGAGATAATATCGGTGCGCTGCATAAGGATTGTTAAGCTTTTGGAACGCCGTTTTTTGTTTCTTTTCCCAACCAAAGGTCACACCTTTTTAGATCAATGTAGTAAGTGGTTTTGTGATCCTAGAGAAGTTCTGTATGAATCTGCGATAGTAGCCGGTGAGGCCTAAGAATTGACGGATTTCTGTAGGTGTCCTTGGCGCCGACCGGTTCTCGTTGCCCTTTATTTTGGAAGGGACCACGTGAATTCCCTCTTTGCTAACCACGTGACCTAAGAATTTGACTCTTCGAATCCAAAATTCATATTTAGAGAACTTTGCATAACGCTTCTCTGCTCGAAGTGTTTCCAAGATCTTTCCTAAGTGTTGACTATGTTCCTTCTTAGTGCGTGAATAGATAAGTATGTCATCGATGAATACTATCACAAATTAATCTAAGTAAGGATGGAAGACCCGATTCATTAAGTCCATGAGCACCGTGGGTGCATTGGTTAATCCAAATGGCATCACTACATTTGGTGTTACCTTGATCTTAAGTCAAATTTTGAAAAGTAGCTTGCTCCTTGAAGTTGGTCGAACAATTCGTCTATTCATGGTAGAGGGTATCGGTTCTTAACGGTGAGTTTGTTTAGCTTGCGATAGTTGATGCACATACGGAATGATCCATCTTTCTTCTTTACGAACAGGACTGGTGCTCCCCAGGGTGAGAAGTTTGGTCTAATAAATCCCTTGTTGAGAAGTTCGTTCAGTTGACCAGATAGTTCCTGCATCTCAGTTGGTGCTAGTCGGTAAGGCAACTTGGCTACAGGGGTAGCTCCTGGAATTAAGTTGATCCTAAACTCGACTTGACGTTGTGGAGGTAATCATGGAAGATCTTCGGGAAAGATGTCGGGAAAGTCCCAGGCTTCTGGGATGTTCTTTATGTCATTCAACTTTTAGTCATCAACCACATGAGCAAGGAACACATGATATTCCTTTCGTAAGTAATTCTGGGCTTGAATACTCGAGATGATTCGAAGGTTCGTGCCTGGTTTGTCGCAATAGATAACTAGGGTTTCGCTATTTGGTAGATTAAGACGAACGACTTTCTCAAAACATATGATGTCAGCACGATGAAGACTCAATCAGTCCATGCCAATAATGAGGTTGAAACTTTTAATGAAGACATTCACGAGGGCGATTTGAAATGAATAGATATTTAATGAGAGGGTACATCCTATGTATATATCGTTAGTGCTCTTACTCTTCCCGTTAGCTATTTCTACAGTGAATGTCTCTTTTAATGCTTGTAGTTATTGTTTAAGTAACTGCGAAAATTTTTTATTCACGAAACTCCTCTCTGCTCCACTATCAAATAGTATGCATGCATAAGAGTTATCGAGGAGAAACGTACTCGTGACCACTGTAGGGTCTGCCATGGCTTCCTCATGGTCAATAGCCAAAACTCTCCCTACTCTGCCAGTATTCCCCGTCTTTAGGCAGTTCCATTTGTAGTGCCCAACTTCACCGCACCCGTAGCAGGCTTGGCCTGCTCGAGTACCAGGGACCCGAGAGATTGATCTAGCTGGCTCCTTACAGAAATGGGTAGTGTGCCCTTTCCTGTTTCAGTTGGCATAGTGCATCCCCCAGTAGGGTCCATTATGATGGAAGTTCCACTTGCTGCATTTTGGCAGACTAGCTGGTTCTTCTTTATGTCCCAAGACTTCCTCTTGTTGTCGTTTGTTTTGACTGGTTCTTGGATAGTAGGGGTTATTGCTTGTGGACGGACTCCATGGTCGATGACTCTCTATGCCAATCGCTACGCAATGTAAATTGTAGAGGGGTTCGAAGACAATACGTTCCCCTAAAATGGAGGTACCAGTCCCCAAATGTACCTCTCGATCTTCATGCTCTCGGTGGGGACCATCCCTGGACATAGAGCCACCAGATCACTAAACCTAGTCGTGTAGGATACTATGTTAGAACCTTTCATACTAAGGCTCTAAAGTTCCTATTCAAGTTTCTAAACTTTACCTCTCGGGTAGGGGTGTAAGTGAGCCGAGCTACTCGAGATCAACTCGTTAAAAGCTCGACTCGAGATCGAATTAAACGAGCCTGAGCCGAGCTCGAGCCGAGCTTCAGTTAGTGGGCTCGCGAGCCTAAACGAGCTTAAACGAGCATATATATATATATATATACACACACACACACATACATACATTCATACACACACACACACATATATATATATATATATATATATATATATATACACACACACACACATATACATATACATGGAGGCTCGTTTAGGCTCGATTAGGCTCGCGAGCCCACTGAATTGTTCACGAGCTGAGCCTGAGCTTCATTTTAAGGCTCGAATCGAGCTCGAGCTCGAGCTCGAGTTTCCTCAAAATTAACGAGCCGAGCTTGAGCTTGGTCAGGCTCGGGCTCGGCTCGGCTCGTTTACACCCCTACTCTCGGGCAGTACTCCATATCATAAGATCGTTTAGTGTCTCCCAGGCCATCGCGTTAGCAACTATGAGAGTAAGTGACTTAAGATGGCCATTCCACCATGTGAGGGCTCTGTTGGAGAAGGTGCATGCAGCAAATTTTACTTTCCTTCTTTCTGGGCAGGAGCAGATCTCGAAGATCGACTCATATTTCTCAAACCATTGCGTTAAAGCAATGATTCCCCCAATCCCATTAAAGACTTTGGGTTTGCAGTTAGCGACGTCCTTGTAAGAACACTCCCTAGGGTGTCCATGACTGTCACCTTGGGTAGACTTAATACCCGTTTCACCCCCACTAGTAACTCTAGTGTTGATCTGAGGTAAGGCTGTCGTTACAGCCGTGGTCACTGCATCTTGAAAAACCACATGATCGAATTCAGGTGGAGGTGGTGGTTGAGTTGGAGTTATTGGGGGATTGCGCCTGTTTGATTCACGAGGAGGCATGTTTCGACTATAAGTTTACTAAGATGAAGATAATTGTAAGTATTCAATAGTGAGTATAATGTGATTGTTCCCAAAACTAATTCACCATAGTTCTACATGTAATTGTTTGTAATAGAGTCTCCTGGAAGATGAAATACATCCATGTTATCTAAGCGAGAACAAGGGTGTAAGAAACATGAAAAAGATGTATTAACAAATATATTTATAGGATGATCCTTACCGGTTACTTCTATACTACATAGTGCATACTAGTTATAAATAACTTAAGATAGAATAGAGCTTTGAATAAGTGATCCAACTCTAAGACCATAACCAAACAAGGAACAAGAAGTAAAGCGAAGATCACAAATTCTAAGTCTATAACATCTTGGTCACATAACCTAAGCGTATCCACTCAATAACTGTAGACCTACTAGTAAGGGTCGTTTTTAGTTTTCACATAATTAATTATAGTACTACAAAATACTCCTATAGTATTTTAAGTTTATGTAATGTTCTAGAGTTTCTTTGTAGTAGAGTTGGTAAGTATTTAGACTTGTTGCAGCACCACAACCATTCCTACACATATGATAATCACTTCTCAGATAGATATAGTTGATCAAGCTATATCAATCCCAGACCCGATTATATATCCCCATGACTACTTGTACTATTCAACAATCGCAATACTTTTATTCTGTTATAGTATGATACTGTTCTGGTATGTATGCATGTATGTATACTTTAGTAAAATATTTTATTATTTTAAAAAGTATATTTTCTTGGTCAGTGTGTTTTAATCCTATTGTGTTTATAGTTGTATATCTTTTATGGGTTGATATACTTAGTTCACTCTAAACAAAGCTCTAATACCAATTTGTCACATCCCCAAACCGGAATGGCAGAAACGTTCTTGGGCGGAGGATGTCATGTATAAAATCAAAACAATGCACAATAGTAAAACAAGCAACAACATCCATTGCATTAATAATATAGTTAATACATGTGTGTTCTTTTAATAGTTGTATGACACAAAAAATGTATATATAAAAAAATAAAAGACGAGTCTTGAACATGCTCTGTCTTCTCAAAACCTGATCCGGTGTACCTGTCTACTGGTTCCCTGAGAATACAAGCTATTTTGAAAGAGAGTATAAACATTTAAGTTGGTGTATTCATAAGTATTTTAGTGTAAATTGTATTCATTTGTTTCAGGAAAATGTTTGTACTTGTTTAGTTAAAATGGTTGAATTCTTCCTGGAAAATCCTATATTTTTTGCTCAAATGAAAAGTAGTCTTCTACCCAAGACTCAACTGTTTGTATGTTTGATCACTTGTAATATTGTAAAGTGTATGTTTATACTTGAAATAGTATAAAATGTATGTTTTCCATACTTGAAACTATCTTTACTAGAGAAATAGCATGCATATCTAATGTGAGAATATCACTGTACGAATGTAATGGAAAATGAAGATTTATAGTAGTATTATGAAAAATAAACTACTGACGTATTAAATGCCTTGTAACCAAACTGGTTAATTAAGGTTAAAATGTGATTAAGGTTATCACCGTGCTTGATTGACTAGTGTAAAACACGACGTTTTTCAGGCGTCGTAAATCATATGACATTTGTCACCCGTAGACCTACCGGTCCCATTGTAGCTAGCAGCATGCTGTGGGATGGTCAATCCCTTAGAGTTCTATACACAAACTCATGCTCTCCCTCCAGGAGACTTTGGTTATAAAAAATGACATAGCAAGAATATTGCGAAGCCATGAAATAGAATCTCATATTTTAGTTATCTTGTTCTCGTTATAGTATGTAAGCTGCTTCTTGTTATTGTAAATGAATAGTATACTTTGTAATGAATAGTAATAGTACATATGTATTGACTTGTGTATGTTGCTCTGTTATAGTAAATAGTATGTATTGATCCTCTAAACTATACCTATTATAGTTTACTAGTATGTTTGTTTGAACTGTTATTGATTTGGAGAAAAGACTCAATTGCCCTACATATGAAACTGAGTTAAGTATGTTCCTTGAAAGTGGGGTTTAATATTCATGCATATATTTAGCAAGTATAACTATGATTTAACCGACAGTCAGATTAGTGATCCTATCCTAAGCCTACAACCAAACAAAGAACATGAGTTATGGTATTCAGTATTAGTCTTAAGTTCGTTAAAGCATACTTATACATAAATATGTACACGAATATGATTTTGATATAAACAGAAATCTAGAAATAGTTTAAAAGGGTTTTAAAGTAATTTTAACAACATATAAGCATAATAAATCTTTTTGTTCATTTGTTTCCACATATAAATGATTAACACATTTATATTGTGTTCTACTTATATCCCCCCCCCCCCCCGGTAAAAAGCATTTAAAAAGGTAAATTGTAGGGGTATGAACTCACCTTAAGCGAGTGATTCAATTAAATGTTCGATATAGGATGTTTGATTCCACTAGTTAGCTCTTGGGACAAAACCAAGTCCTAAATAGCAATTTTCGCGATATTTTGGCATGAAATTAGTGAATATAACCTCAAGGGTGTTAAGGAAACAACCTAGGATGTAAGAATTACTTACAAAAGAAGTGTTAGAAGTGAAATCGAGTGACCGCTTGGAGTTCACGGCTGGGCTTTGGTGTTTACGACCGCAAACGGTTCACGTCCACTTCAAGATTCAAGTGTTTTAGGCTGTAAACTCAAGTGTGTGTTCATGATGTTCTTGGTGAAACCAAGGAGATTCAAGGGTATACGGCTGTAAACCCAGGAATGAAGGGTGATTGATCAATGAAAAAGAAGAACACTAGATGTTCTTATAAAGATCTGAAGGTGAATCAAATGATCCTTGGATGATAGTTGAGAGAAAAATTGGGGTTTTCGGTTGTAGACCTTGAGAGAAAATGCTTGAGTTTTCGGCTAGAAATGTAGAAGTGAGGATTATTTAAGTCAAACATATATATATATATATATATATATATATATATATATATATATATATATATATATATATATGTATATATATAGGGTAGAGTTTACTGTCCGAAGGAGTTCACAGCTGCGAACCGAAGGTTTACGGTCCGAAGTGAGTTCACGACTGAGAACGAGGTTCTCGGTTGCGATATGTTTACGATTGCGAAGGGGGTTTTCGGTTCCTGCAAGGCTCCTCATATTTTTAGTGTTTAAATTTCAAATTTCCACACCCCTTTTAACTAAGTGTTAAATATGTAAAGAGTATTAATCTAACCTTAAGATTACATCAACACACATGTTTGACTTTTACAAGATTGAAATTACGGGTTTTCACAGATTTTGAATCATTGAAAAAGTTTCAATGTATAGCAGAACGGTTAAGAGAATCAACTAAGCAGAATGACAAAAGTTTCTCCAATCTGAAAGGAAAGGAAAGTACTTGAGTATCGTGCTTTATGATCATCTTAGTGATTATGAAACCATGTCACAATTGATCCTCTAAGGACACCTTAATATATTTGCATGGTTAATAAGAGGAATTAGGAATGGTTGAAATGGTTGAATCAAAACGGGTGAGTCGTACTTCGTTTCAAAATCGAGTCTTAGAGTCATACTCGAAGATTGTGCCTTGAGTGACATATATAAAGTAGGTTTATAACACCTCATGAAATGTGGAGTAGAAATGTTTCTTACTCTTGCACATTTGAAATTGGTAGTAATGATGTCTTGGATAAGACAAAGACCAACAATATGAATTGCTTTGTTGATAAGAATCTGTAAGAACACATGAGTATTTGTTTGTCGAGGAATGTTTCTTGACAGAGAATCTTATATGTCAAGAGATCAGTGAGAGTCTTAATCTTGGAAAGTTTCAAGAACTAATCAAGAATAAACCTATTGTTCATCACTAGCACACGACTTGAGGTTTTTAACCTATCATGTTGACACATTCTTGTTTCTGTGCCCATTCTTGTTGACAATGCATGTGAGTTCTATGAGTTCTCATTTGATTGCACAAGGCAAAGCACGTTAATCAATGAAAGTACATTGGCCAGTATAGGTGAGCTGTTTAACAACCTGGAAGAAATGGTAGGACGTTTACTACTATGTGGCAAGAAATTAAGATTAAACAAGTTCAATCCATATAAGTTTGGATTTGTCACAAACCTTGTCTTGTGATTATGATTATTGCAAATTCACATGGATAGGAATACTACATCATAAAATCTAAGTGGCAAAGGTTTCTCTCCACTTCATAAAAGGATGTGAGGAAATGCTTTCACTAAGTAGATTTAAAGAGATAGCAGTTGTGTTAATTGCATTCTCAAATTTGATTATGATTACAACATCCCTCTTCATAGTTCGAATTGTGAGAAATGGAAAATAGTCTGAACATTCGGGACTTATTGCTGTAAGTTCTGAAATAGTTTAGACACACATATGAGTTATCTAAGGAAAGGTGTATGACTTTGAGAAACCTAGATAAAGTGTTATCGAAGCATCTTGTATCACAAATTTGAACTTTGGTAAGAAAGTTAGTAAGTATTGATTTCTAGAAGTCCAACTGATTTTTGGGTACATGTCAAAGCTAGTGGGAGCATAAGTGTTATGCTATTAAGAATGCAATTATTATGCTAGTGGGAGCATAATCATTATGATAAGTATTGCAAGTTAGCAATGCTATTTATAAGAAACAAGGTTTCTATTTTCAAATTTGCAGAGGTTGAAAGGTTGCTTTGTTATAGTAAGGGAGCGGATAGTTATACCTTATTTCGAATCTAAAGGTTTAGATTGAAGTATTAATCAGACTTAGTCATAAGAATATATGAATAATAGGTTGAAATGTTTAAACATTGGAAATTCTATATATGGAAATATTATAGCAAGAGACTGGTAAAGTATCACGTCTCTATGTAAGAAATGATGAATCATATCCCATACACTTCGAGTATACGATCAATTGCATATATTGTAATATTTGACTGTTCTATCTTTCTAAATGCATAGGGTATTAAGAGGGAAAAAGGGAGTAGAACCAGATATGACTAAAGTGATTAAACAGTTGTCAAGGACGATCTAAGGTTCGCTAAGGATTGGTCGCTTGTGGGTAGTTGGAAGTATAGTAATGGATGTACCATATTGACATAATCTACTCTAATAAACAAAGATCCATTTTGCCACATGTCACAACTGTAAATTTTAAGCTATGTAATCTATGCATTCAAGTTAATGTGAATCAAAAACTTCAATCAAATACAACATGCTAGGAGTACAAATAGTCATCAAACAATTGGAGACCCTAGAAGTTCTTATTAAGTCTAATTTAGGCTAGAACTTCTTTATTGGATCCAAATGGACCAATAAGCTTCCAATTGGACTATCATGGGTTTAGGACCCTAATTGGGCTCTAATTGGACCCACATTCGTCTATTTCAATATTTTGGGCTAGGTAGAACCTAGAAGGAAATAAAACACAAGTTTTGATCCATAATTAAACCTAACCTAGCTTAATAAAGCACAAAAATCACAATTTTATTTTATAAGTCCAATAAATACCCTAATTAACACTAATGTTGGGCTTAGGAGCAAAAAGCCCAAAAACCTTTTTTTTCCTTCCCATTTTCGGCCCAAAAGAAAAGCCCAAGAAGAAGGGTTGACTATTTGCTTGCCACCTCATTATTACCCAACATGTCTCCATGCATCTTAGTCCATATCTCCATGCAAATCACTTCAAAAGTCATTTCTTCTTCTCTCCTCTCTCACTCTCGGCCAAGCATCATCACACACACCAAAATATCTCAACTTTCTCTCTAGAACACTCAAAGAACTCTCCTTCCCTCCCCTCTCCAAAGATCTCGAAATTTAGGGGCTTTCCAAGAGGATTTTGCAAGTAAATCATCACCTAAGGTAAGATTATGCATAGATCTATGATTTAAATTCTTTTGTTATCAAAAGTCTCTTCCTAATCCATGTAAAAACCGTGATCTTGCACTCTAGAAACCCCATAATCTCGAAAAGTTCTTCAAGGAGTGCAAGGGCCAAAAATCACTTCATTTCTTCCAATTTTTCTTCAAGAACCGAAACTACCCACTCAAGGTGAGATTCATACCCCTATTTTCTGTTTTTAAGAGTTTTTGTGGGGGGGGAATACAAGTGAAAGTGTAGATCTATATGTATTTGTATGCCTTGTATGATTTCCAGGCTTATATGTATGCTTATATGTGTTTTAATGTTGGATCTAGCCATTAAACCCCTCAAAACCGAGATATAACTCATGTTTTATGATATTAGCTTCAAATATGTTACTACATAATAAGTGATACTAGATAAATAGCCAAGTGGTTAGCAACAATTTTCTTTAAGCTAAAAACACACATCTTGGGCCAAAAATGTGAAAAATACAAAATTAAGGGCCCAAAATGACATTTTACAGATTCTGATAGTTGAAATGTGTTAAAACAGTTTCAATAAAGCTATTTCTGGAATTTTATTTATTTTGAGGATTAAAAACATAAATTTCAAGCCTATTGGGCTAAAAATGAAAATTTCGGCCCAATAAGGCCCATTATGTAAATTTTTCTGTTTTGAAGGGCCAAAACTGTGAAATTCTGTAAAACAGTGGGCTATAAGTGTCCCAAACCCTTTTCAAAGGTTTAAAATGCTTTTTAAATTTAAAAAGGACCAAAGTTGCAAAAATTTTCCATTTTGGGCCAAAATTGTCAAAATTGCGAAAAGATGAGCTAAACCCGAGAAAAACTGCATTTTCAGGGACTTAAACTGTTTCTTTGAAAAATATGCTGGAAAATATTAATTTCAATAATTTTTGGTGTTAAAATGTCAAGAAAAATAGTTTAAGGATCAAACCGGGAAATATTTAAATAAAAGGGTTAAAAATGTAAATTTTACAAATAATGAGGGGCTGAAAACAGAAATATTTCAAGGCTGATTCATTATGTACAATGTGATCAAATAATGACACCTCAACTATCAACGAAATACAACTCATTACAATACCAAAAGTCGTTGTTAAACGAATTGGCTCGGTCTCGAGCCAATGGAAACCTACAACTACTAACTCTTTGATACATACAAATAACGATTGGTAATACACATACATACGAGTGTGCACAGACGTCTACGCACCATCTTCGGGCCCCAAAAGTGTAAAATCTTGTTTGTTGGGCCTAGCTAGCCCAATGACCTGATCTTAAGGCCCGAAGACATTTTTTTTCTACGAAGTGTTTAGTCTTACCGACTTGGCACAACGTAGGGTGACTTTCAATGGCTTGTACCATTGGACCCCAAGGGCCATGGTATTGCTAGAAAAGTCTACACATTTTACGAGGCGGGTCGGGGACCCCTCGCACACATTTTTCCCCAGCCGGTTAATAGAGTTATCGGGGTCTTCGTGACCTCTTTCTCTTCGGATGCGGGACCACTCATAGTCCGGGCGATTGGATAACGTGATTAGTACTGACGACGCCTTCGGGAATCGTTGGTATATCTATAAACCGGGCATTTGTGTAATGCGGGTTTGTAGTAAATAATCAATGCTCGAGAACCTTCCAACGTCGCTTGGGACCGATACTACTATTTTTGTAATGGTTTCAACGCAACTCAACGGATTTCAAAAGAACTAGGGGAACATCGGGTTTCCCTAGGGTTTTTATCACATACAGATTTTAAACGCATACAACTTAAATGAACAATTTTTGCAAGTATAGAAACAAACAAGCATACCTATGGATCTTCACAAACGTTTTTGAAAGCTTTTCTTTTCAGAAAATATCGGATTTTCTGGTGGTTTTTCAAACAATATAAACATTCGATTTCAAACACTACTTATGAACTCACCAACATTTCATATGTTGACGTTTTTTTTCAAAATACTTGTATTCTCAGGAAACCAGTGAGTCAAGGGAAATCATGCTCAGTGACGGTTGCAGTTTATTTTCGAATGAACCAAACAATATTAATTTTTGGAAATGTAATATCTCAAACAATGTATGACATGTAAACACTACTGGTTGTACTATGTTGATGAATGGTGACGAATGTTGTTTTGTTTCATATATATTCAATGTTATGGTATTCAATTGAGTCACGACAGCCCCCGGACGATTCCGCCGTCTGGTTCGGGGGTGTGACAGGTTGGTATCAGAGCTTTGTTTATAGTGAACTAGCATGTCGAGCCATACATTGATATGCAACTATAAACCAAAAAGAGGGACTAACATAACTCTGAACAAAACAAATGAATAAAATACACTTGCTTGCATTAGGAGTAAGGACCTAACGCTGAATCAAACACCATAATACTGGTATCTCGGTTAATTCGGGACTGTTCTTAGCGATACCAAGGAGTGAATGTAGCCTGATCAACTACATTCTCTCCAAGGTAAAACTAACACATGTCTTGATGAGATCGGAATAGCCAGGGAACCTAAAAATTTTACCCTATATCACCCAAAAAGAGAATATTTGCTTAGTCTGTGTAATAGTCATAGTACCCTAGGAATAATGTAGCATAATTACGTACTCGCGCAGACAGCATGGCTGGTTTTCATCACCCTGGAGACCCCTACTTCCCTAATCAGGGAAACAACGGGTGGCTAGAGGAGGAGGAGGAGCCCGAGGAGGAGCAGCAGGGTATCCAGTTTCATCAGGCCTTAGTAGCTCACGGGATGCTGGTGGATGAACCGGGAGAGAATCCAGGAGAAGCACACGACGTCGAACCCGACGAATATGTAGACACTGACTACGAAATTGGAGAGCTCGACGATGACGACGAAGACGGCCGGGTCGGGGACCAGGACCCCATCCCGCCATGCGAGGACGAGGCACAACCAGATCACCCTACCCCACCAGTGAACCCCCCCCAAGAGAGAACCGTTCCCTCGAAGCTGAGATCGCTGCACTGCGACAACAGCTGTATGCTATGGAGGCTCGGGCAGTGCAAGCAGAGCATGAGAGGGATGAGGTTATAGGAGACATGGCAGAGATGGCGCAGCTACTGGCACAACATTTCGGCATATGACTTCGGCACCACCTCCTGACGCAGCTCATCGCGGTTAGGGATAGACCTATCGTAGTAGGATATTAGTAACTATGTTATGTACTCCGGCTCTATGTTTAAGTGACTACACTACTCATGGAGCCGTTATGCTGTCGGATTAGCATTACTTATGTATGCTCCTACGAGCAAATTTTCTTGTACGAAATGCGGATAATATTAATAAACTTTTGTGTGTTTTGCTAAATTATTCTCAGTTGCTATGAGTTGAGACATTATGATTGCATGCTTGATGATAGTAATGCTTAGGATCGTACCCTACACCTAGTTAATAGGATCATAACCTCACCAAAACCACGTACACTCAACATCTTTCCGTTTCATGACAGAAAGATGCCTCGCCCAGCTACTCGCGGAAATCCCGAACCAACCCCGCCGGAAGTTGACTCCACTGCTTTCCAGGCAGCCGTGTCTGCTGCGGTCACAGCAGCTATGGCACAACTTCACCGAGGGAACAACGGAGGAGGTAACGGACAAGGATCCGGAAGTTCGAACAACGGGACGAACCAAGGACTCACTAAAACGTGCACCTACAAGGATTTTGCGAACGCTAAACCCCGAACTTTCAACGGTACCGGAGGAGTGATCGCCCTGAAGCGGTGGATCGAGAAGGTAGAGTCGGTATTCGAGATATGCGAGTGCCCCGAGCAGATGAAAGTGAAGTTCGCGGCCTGCACTTTTGTGGACCAAGCACTCACTTGGTGGAATGGTCATGTGGAAGCTATGACACTCCCTGTCGCCAACTCTATTCCCTGGGCAGAGATGAAAGAGATGTTGACGGCTGAGTACTGCCCCCGAGGCGAAATACAGAAGATGGAGCAGGAACTATGGAATCTCACGGTGCAGAATGGGAACATCGATGCTTACATATCGAGATTCAGCGAACTATCTCTGTTGTGCCCGGGTATGATCACATCAGAGGGGAAGAAGATTGAACGATTCATTTGGGGATTGACATCCCCCATTCAAGGGAATGTGATAGCTGCGAACCCTGAAACTTTTGACAGTGCGAAGAGATTGGCAAAGAGGCTATATGATCATAACCACAAAAAGGGCGAGAAACCGGTAGAGACTGAGAAGAAGAAGGAGAGCGATGGTAAGAAAGGATGGAACAACAAGAGGAAGGGGCGTCAAGGTCCCGAGACCTCTAAAAAGCAGCAAATGGTGGCAGTTCACGCTGTCACTGCGCCGGTACCAGTCACATCACATGCTCCAGCCTCAGCTGCTTCAAATACTTCAAGACCCTATTTCGGCACTCATCCCAAATGCAACAAGTGCGGTTTCCATCACCAAGGAGAATGTAGGGAGTTCCATTGCACCAGTTGCAACCGAAGGGGACACACTGCAAAGTTCTGCAGGACTTATCCTTCTCAGAACCAGAGTCAGGGAAACAACCAGAACAACAACAACAATCACCGCAATACCAACAACGCCAATGCCGGCGGCAACAACACAGGGCCTAGCCGCACCTGTTTCGGGTGTGGAAGGACGGGACATTTCCGTCGAGATTGCCCTAACAACAACAACAACTCCGGAAACAGAGGAACAGGAAGAATGCTGACTATGGGTCAGAGTGATGCAGTTCAAGATCCCGCAGTTGTGACCGGTACGTTTCTCCTAAACCACACTTATGCATGCATCTTATTTGATACCGGAGCGGAGCGAAGTTTCGTAAGCGAGAAGTTTAAACATTTATTAAAACAACAACCCCAAAAGCTAAATGAAACCTATACGGTGGAGATGGCCAATGGGAAGACCGAATCCACTAGGGAAATCTACACTGGATGTACCCTAACCCTTAACCAGCACGTCTTTCGAATAGATCTAATGCCAGTATCAATTAGGAGTTTTGATGTGATTATCGGCATGGATTGGTTAAGCCCCCACCATGCTGAGATTATGTGCCACGAGAAGGCCGTTCGCCTTCGTCTCCCGAATCACGAAACCCTAGTAATTTACGGAGACAAACCTAGCACGAATCTTCGTCTTATCTCGTGCATCAAGGCACAAAAACATCTGCGAAAGAACAACTTAGCGTTCTTGGCCCACATAGTGGACAAGACAAAAGAAGAAACTAACATCCAAGACATTCCGGTAGCGTGTGAATTTCCGGACGTGTTTCCCGAAGATCTTCCAGGAGTACCCCCAGAGAGACAGGTTGAGTTCCGAATCGACCTCGTTCCAGGAGCAACTCCCCTCGCTAAATCACCATATCGACTGGCTCCTGCTGAAATGCAGGAATTGTCCAGCCAACTCAGTGAGCTTCTGGACAAGGGATTTATCCGACCTAGCTACTCGCCATGGGGAGCTCCGGTGCTCTTTGTCAAAAAGAAGGATGGATCTTTCAGAATGTGCATCGATTACAGAGAGTTAAACAAACTCACTGTCAAAAACCGCTACCCACTCCCGCGAATCGATGATCTATTCGACCAGCTCCAAGGAGCTAGCTACTTTTCTAAAATAGACTTACGGTCCGGATACCACCAACTCAAGGTCCGAGAAGAGGATATTCCTAAAACCGCTTTCCGAACCCGCTATGGACATTACGAATTCGTCGTAATGCCCTTCGGTCTAACAAATGCACCTGCCGCATTTATGGACCTAATGAACCGAATCTGTCGACCGTTCTTGGACAACTTCGTCATTGTGTTTATCGATGACATCCTCGTCTATTCTCGAAGCAAAGAGGAGCATGGCCAACATCTCCGACAAGTCCTAGAGACGCTGCGATCGGAAAAGCTTTACGCCAAACTCTCCAAGTGCGAGTTCTGGCTTCGGAGTGTGAATTTCTTAGGCCACGTAGTTAGCCAAGACGGGATTCATGTGGATCCCTCTAAGGTCAAAGCTGTGGAAGGATGGGCAACTCCGACTACTCCCACGGAAATTCGTCAGTTCTTAGGCCTAGCAGGCTACTATAGAAGATTCATCCAAAACTTCTCAAAAATCGCCAAGCCACTTACCTTGCTTACGCAAAAGAGTGTGCCATTCAAGTGGACAGACCGACAAGAGATTGCGTTTCGAACCTTGAAGCAAGCTCTTTGCAGCGCTCCTGTACTATCTCTACCTGAAGGAACGGAAGATTTTGTAGTATACTGTGACGCGTCAAATCAAGGCTTAGGTTGCGTTCTCATGCAACGAGGAAGAGTAATAGCATATGCGTCCCGTCAACTGAAGACGCACGAAGTAAATTACACAACCCATGACCTAGAACTGGGAGCTGTGGTCTTCGCCCTAAAAATTTGGAGGCACTACCTGTACGGTACAAAGTGCACCATCTTTACGGACCACAAGAGCCTCCAACACATCTTGAATCAGAAGGAGCTGAACATGAGACAACGAAGATGGGTGGAATTGTTAAACGACTACGAATGCGAGATCAAGTACCATCCAGGCAAGGCCAACGTGGTAGCTGACGCATTAAGTCGGAAGGAATACACAAATCGCCGTACGAAAACGCACTCGATAACCATTCAGTCTCATCTGACCGTTCAAATTGCATCAGCCCAGGCAGAGGCCATGAGAGCGGAAAATAGAACTAGCGAGGCATTACGCGGAATGGAGAAGAACCTGGAAGTCAAAGAGAATGGGGTATACTACTTCATGAACCGTATTTGGGTTCCAAAAATCGGAGGATTCAGAGAGACCGTCATGAAGGAAGCCCACAAGACACGATACTCCATTCATCCTGGTTCGGACAAGATGTATTTGGACATTAAGCAGCACTATTGGTGGCCTAACATGAAGGCGGAAATCGCAACTTATGTTAGTAAGTGCCTTACGTGTGCCAAAGTAAAAGTGGAATACCAGAAACCTTCTGGACTGTTACAGCAACCGGCAATTCCCGAGTGGAAATGGGAAGGGATTTCTATGGATTTCGTGACCAAGCTGCCCAAGACGTCGGACGGATTAGACACCATATGGGTAATAATCGACCGACTGACAAAATCTGCCCATTTCCTGCCAATCAAAGAGTCCTACAAGATGGAGAGGCTGACGCGTTTGTACCTACGAGAGATTGTAAGACTTCATGGAGTGCCAAAATCCATCATTTCGGATAGGGACAGTAGGTTCACGTCACGCTTTTGGCAGTCGCTCCACAAGGCAATGGGAACTCATCTTGATATGAGCACCGCGTATCACCCACAAACGGACGGTCAAAGCGAACGAACTATTCAGACGCTTGAAGACGTGCTTCGTGCATGTGTGATAGACTTCGGAAAGTCTTGGGATACCCACCTACCGTTGATCGAGTTTTCATATAACAATAGTTATCATTCGAGCATTAAGGTGGCCCCTTTCGAAGCACTGTACGGGCGTAAATGTAGATCACCGTTATGTTGGGCTGAAGTAGGTGACACCCAGCTAGCAAGAACACATACGTCGGATAGGGCAATGACAGGACCGGAAATCATTCGCGAGACCACAGAAAAGATTGTTCAGATCAAAGCTCGATTACAGGCATCGCGTGACCGGCAAAAGAGCTACGCTGATAAACGGCGAAAGCCCTTAGAATTCCAGGTCGGTGATCGAGTATTGTTGAAGGTCTCACCCTGGAAAGGAGTTATACGTTTCGGAAAACGAGGAAAGTTAAACCCGCGATACATTGGACCTTTCGAAATCGTCGCCCGAATAGGTCCGGTAGCCTACAGACTACAACTACCCCCGGAGCTAAACGGTGTGCACCCCGTGTTTCATGTTTCTAATCTGAAAAAGTGCCTATCAGATGAAACTCTTGTCATTCCTCTTGACGAAATCGAAATCAATGAGAATCTCCTGTTCGTCGAAGAACCAATCGAAATCATGGACAGGGAGGTGAAGCGTACTAAGCAGAGTCGCATCCCGATCGTGAAGGTACGGTGGAACGCAAAGCGTGGGCCAGAATTCACGTGGGAACGCGAAGACCAAATGAAGCAGAAGTACCCTCACCTATTCTAGTTTTTCTCAAATCTAGCTTTCAAACAGAATTTCGGGACGAAATTCCCTCTAACGGGGGGATGATGTCACAACTGTAAATTTTAAGCTATGTAATCTATGCATTCAAGTTAATGTGAATCAAAAACTTCAATCAAATACAACATGCTAGGAGTACAAATAGTCATCAAACAATTGGAGACCCTAGAAGTTCTTATTAAGTCTAATTTAGGCTAGAACTTCTTTATTGGATCCAAATGGACCAATAAGCTTCCAATTGGACTATCATGGGTTTAGGACCCTAATTGGGCTCTAATTGGACCCACATTCGTCTATTTCAATATTTTGGGCTAGGTAGAACCTAGAAGGAAATAAAACACAAGTTTTGATCCATAATTAAACCTAACCTAGCTTAATAAAGCACAAAAATCACAATTTTATTTTATAAGTCCAATAAATACCCTAATTAACACTAATGTTGGGCTTAGGAGCAAAAAGCCCAAAAACCTTTTTTTTCCTTCCCATTTTCGGCCCAAAAGAAAAGCCCAAGAAGAAGGGTTGACTATTTGCTTGCCACCTCATTATTACCCAACATGTCTCCATGCATCTTAGTCCATATCTCCATGCAAATCACTTCAAAAGTCATTTCTTCTTCTCTCCTCTCTCACTCTCGGCCAAGCATCATCACACACACCAAAATATCTCAACTTTCTCTCTAGAACACTCAAAGAACTCTCCTTCCCTCCCCTCTCCAAAGATCTCGAAATTTAGGGGCTTTCCAAGAGGATTTTGCAAGTAAATCATCACCTAAGGTAAGATTATGCATAGATCTATGATTTAAATTCTTTTGTTATCAAAAGTCTCTTCCTAATCCATGTAAAAACCGTGATCTTGCACTCTAGAAACCCCATAATCTCGAAAAGTTCTTCAAGGAGTGCAAGGGCCAAAAATCACTTCATTTCTTCCAATTTTTCTTCAAGAACCGAAACTACCCACTCAAGGTGAGATTCATACCCCTATTTTCTGTTTTTAAGAGTTTTTGTGGGGGGGGAATACAAGTGAAAGTGTAGATCTATATGTATTTGTATGCCTTGTATGATTTCCAGGCTTATATGTATGCTTATATGTGTTTTAATGTTGGATCTAGCCATTAAACCCCTCAAAACCGAGATATAACTCATGTTTTATGATATTAGCTTCAAATATGTTACTACATAATAAGTGATACTAGATAAATAGCCAAGTGGTTAGCAACAATTTTCTTTAAGCTAAAAACACACATCTTGGGCCAAAAATGTGAAAAATACAAAATTAAGGGCCCAAAATGACATTTTACAGATTCTGATAGTTGAAATGTGTTAAAACAGTTTCAATAAAGCTATTTCTGGAATTTTATTTATTTTGAGGATTAAAAACATAAATTTCAAGCCTATTGGGCTAAAAATGAAAATTTCGGCCCAATAAGGCCCATTATGTAAATTTTTCTGTTTTGAAGGGCCAAAACTGTGAAATTCTGTAAAACAGTGGGCTATAAGTGTCCCAAACCCTTTTCAAAGGTTTAAAATGCTTTTTAAATTTAAAAAGGACCAAAGTTGCAAAAATTTTCCATTTTGGGCCAAAATTGTCAAAATTGCGAAAAGATGAGCTAAACCCGAGAAAAACTGCATTTTCAGGGACTTAAACTGTTTCTTTGAAAAATATGCTGGAAAATATTAATTTCAATAATTTTTGGTGTTAAAATGTCAAGAAAAATAGTTTAAGGATCAAACCGGGAAATATTTAAATAAAAGGGTTAAAAATGTAAATTTTACAAATAATGAGGGGCTGAAAACAGAAATATTTCAAGGCTGATTCATTATGTACAATGTGATCAAATAATGACACCTCAACTATCAACGAAATACAACTCATTACAATACCAAAAGTCGTTGTTAAACGAATTGGCTCGGTCTCGAGCCAATGGAAACCTACAACTACTAACTCTTTGATACATACAAATAACGATTGGTAATACACATACATACGAGTGTGCACAGACGTCTACGCACCATCTTCGGGCCCCAAAAGTGTAAAATCTTGTTTGTTGGGCCTAGCTAGCCCAATGACCTGATCTTAAGGCCCGAAGACATTTTTTTTCTACGAAGTGTTTAGTCTTACCGACTTGGCACAACGTAGGGTGACTTTCAATGGCTTGTACCATTGGACCCCAAGGGCCATGGTATTGCTAGAAAAGTCTACACATTTTACGAGGCGGGTCGGGGACCCCTCGCACACATTTTTCCCCAGCCGGTTAATAGAGTTATCGGGGTCTTCGTGACCTCTTTCTCTTCGGATGCGGGACCACTCATAGTCCGGGCGATTGGATAACGTGATTAGTACTGACGACGCCTTCGGGAATCGTTGGTATATCTATAAACCGGGCATTTGTGTAATGCGGGTTTGTAGTAAATAATCAATGCTCGAGAACCTTCCAACGTCGCTTGGGACCGATACTACTATTTTTGTAATGGTTTCAACGCAACTCAACGGATTTCAAAAGAACTAGGGGAACATCGGGTTTCCCTAGGGTTTTTATCACATACAGATTTTAAACGCATACAACTTAAATGAACAATTTTTGCAAGTATAGAAACAAACAAGCATACCTATGGATCTTCACAAACGTTTTTGAAAGCTTTTCTTTTCAGAAAATATCGGATTTTCTGGTGGTTTTTCAAACAATATAAACATTCGATTTCAAACACTACTTATGAACTCACCAACATTTCATATGTTGACGTTTTTTTTCAAAATACTTGTATTCTCAGGAAACCAGTGAGTCAAGGGAAATCATGCTCAGTGACGGTTGCAGTTTATTTTCGAATGAACCAAACAATATTAATTTTTGGAAATGTAATATCTCAAACAATGTATGACATGTAAACACTACTGGTTGTACTATGTTGATGAATGGTGACGAATGTTGTTTTGTTTCATATATATTCAATGTTATGGTATTCAATTGAGTCACGACAGCCCCCGGACGATTCCGCCGTCTGGTTCGGGGGTGTGACACCACATGTCAATCTCTCATGAGTTTTGAAACTTGTCATTCTGTGGTGTTTTTGAAATAAATAATATCCACATGTCAATATTTGGTTTTTTTTTCAATTTTAAAAATTAAAAAGTCATATAATACTTATAGTTATATATATAAAGAATTAACTGTAATAAATGTGATTGTAAATTGCAGTAAATATGTTTTTTTTCTTTTTTCTTTTTTAAATTTTGAATATTTATTTTAAAAAATATTAAAGGTTTACATTTTAATTCTTAATATTTTTGAATCAACCCCTGTAATATATGAGTTTAACACCTAGTCATGAATAGGTGGGATTCTATTAAGAATGAAATGTCATATGGAAAATATGGATATGTTTCCATAATGTGAGTTGGATGTTAAGAATCTATGTGTAGAAAACTTTATGCTAGAAGGATGTTCAAAGGAATGTAGATTGAATATGAGACTGCGTATCTATGGAATTGTCTTGTAATAATCTCCAATGTAATGTTTTGTAATTTGGAAACTCTCTATGACTTTGGTGCCTAGACATTACAAAATGATCATTACATGATAGCTTAGAATCTAACACATTTTAATAGTGGAAGAATTAGGTATTCTTACACTTATGAGAAGGATTTGGATTTGTTAAATGAGCATCATTGGAAATACGTTCAATTGATCTATTTCACAATGTAAGGACCATAGGTAAACATAGTGTGCATGCTTGGAGCATGGGATAACTACTACTTTAATTCAAGTATTAAGTTGATCAGTCGAAACATTATACAATGAATAATTTGTAACCAATATGGTGATTAAACAATAAGTGTTTAATTTATATTCAAAAGTGTTGAGACCATCTTGGATTGGATTATTCTTGTGTTTCACTTTGCTTGTTTTGACTTGCCGAATATTAAGATTATTCATACATCCACAGTCAATCATACTTTGGAAGTAAGTAATGAGCTAAGACTGTCATGAATCCGACTGTATATTGTCTTAGTGTTTAGACATATCACAAGTTTACTGCCATATTCAAAAGTACTCTTGAAATAAGATTTGAGTGTTGGATTAAACCCACACTCACATGAATCACTTCATGGATTTTATCACGAGTGATTGTGAGGCGATAATATCTTATATTCTTAAAATGGAGACATATGAGTTGTAGGTTTACGAGTCGGTTGCGCATTGATAATACGTAAACGCATTAGTAACTTGATGTTATAAAACCTATTGCTGTCTGTGATTTGATGAGTATATAGTACAAGCATACGAGTCGAAGTTTATCTATTCCTTTTACCCTAAGACGGATAATAGCGATATCTGTGAGTCCCTCGATGATTTAGTGATGACACCGTAAGCGCTTGGCCAAGCCTGGACTGATTTGATTTGTTCAATTAGTCAGTCGTCAAAAATCGGAAATTGGAAAACAAACCTTGGACAGAGAGTATGATTGTAATCCATGTCTTGTGTCCATACGATATCTTGTAGAATGGAGGAACATTTGACCCCTTATCTAAGGATGCGTCACTGACTAGATCAGAGTTCGACAACGACTTTTGAGAGCTACGATTGCTAATCAGATTCTGAAGTCATACTTGCAATTATAGTTATTAGACTTATCTAATTGGGATACTGTTGGATTAGGTTTCTAAGCCCATAACTATAATTGGTATGTACTTGATTTGAAAGTAACATGGTCCTTTTGGGTTGCCTTCACACTAGCAACTAAACAGGATGAATATTGGAGAGAGAGGCTGATTTTATTATTAAGAATAATAAATTGGTGCATAAATATGATTTATTAATAAATTATCAGAATAATATATTAATTAGAAATCATATTATTAATAAAGGTTTAATAAAAAATTAATTTGGAATTAATTTTTGGATTAAAGGAACAGACTGATAGTGTAGGGGCTGTTTTGTAAATATATGATAGTTGAGGTTTTGGGCCATTGGATCATCCTTGTTAGGGACGGCCAAAAATCCCTAGAAGGATCTAGATATTTTCGTCCAAGCCCTAAGGAAGGGGTCGATGGACGAAATTATGGTTTCCACCTTAAAAGCCTAGTTAGCCTCAAGTATAAATAGAGCCCTTGGCTCTTGTATTTGGCCAACCCTTTGGGAAAACCCTAGAAGAGCCGATTTTTGAGCTATTCACTCTCTCTCCTCTCTCTCATGATCATCCACTTGCCCTACTGTGTTTGTGAGCCATTAGATGTACTACACTTGTGGTACTTGTTCTAAAGAGCAAAGGATCTTCAATAATTGGTTGTTATTACTATATAGCAACAAAGGTATGTAATCTAATCTTTGTTGATTTCGATTATTAGATGCAACTTATGGTTTTTAATTTGTGTTTAATAGTTGTATTTCTAATAGATAAAACATAGATCCAAACTAGGGTTGCATGCACACATAGGATCTTTTGTATAAAACCATTAAGCATCGACACATACCTATACCTTCCCAAAGGCTCTACCTAATAACGCTAATTCGTCCTAGAACAAAACATATCTCACAAACTACTGCATAACTCAAATCCTAGGTTATCCTAAGATTTGCTTAATCCCATCAAACCAGAATTTAAATCAATCATAATAGGTTGCCCTGTGCATGCAACTTATACACGGAACAAGATCAAATAGACTATCAAATAACAGACTCTACCCTAGGACCACAACTAAACAAGGAATAGGAAATAAGGCCATATTATTATTCTAAGGCTATAAGATCCTAACAGTATACAATTTTTAAAGCACACGCATAGCATAATCCATACGACTATCACATTCCAAATATAGCATGGCTAACATATTGGGGAAAACACCTACTTGGGCTCGGCCAATTACGCGCATTGCACTTTACCTTTTTTGGTTTTAAAAAGTTTTTGACTTTGATTGTTTTAAAACAATTTTACCATTTCTTCAGTTTGAGTTCTGACACACACCCGAGAGTGTGCCCGAATCCTTCAAACCAAAGCTTTCATACCAACTTGTAACAACCCAAATTTCAAATAAAAATTTTCATTTTAAATAATCAAATCATTTCCATAAGATATAAAATTTCCATTCACATTTGTTTTCAAAATCCATAACATCAATTAAATTATTCATAATATCATTGTGTCCCAAATAAAGTGCCAGAGAGTACATGCCGCACCATCACACCAGGATCTTGACCTTACATCCTGAAGTACCTGAAACAACCAACAAACTGTAAGTTAATGCTTAGTGAGTTTCCCAGAGTATACCCCATATAATCCACATAATCATATAATCCGTATCTATCACATAAGCCATGCATATAAACATATAAGAATGTTGTGGGCTCCTCCCACAATCTTACACCTACGTGCCATGGGCTCCTCCCATGGTCGTTACATGGAAAGCCATGGGCTCCCCCACATGGTCTAACATCTAAGTGCCATGGGCTCCCCCATGGTCTTTACTTGGAATGTCATGGGCTCCCCCACAAGGTCTGATATCCAAGTGGTATGGGCTCCCCCATGTTCTTTCATGTAAATATCACATAAACAACTAGCATACCACATAGCATATAACCAACTAGTATACCACATATCACTACATCAACTAGTGTAACACATATCAGAAAATGGGTCGGCCTTGGTGCCTTTGACCCATTGGTATGGTGACGAGACTCACCTTAGTCTGCTGAACACGAAGGTTGCTCGCCTAAAAGTCTGAAACCACCCGTGCTGAACAATAATGCCATCAACCCAAAATTAGGATTGAATACAATCTAATTAAAAAACCCAATTACCTAAGCCCAAGTCCTTCCACAATGGCCCATGAGTCTTTCCTTTGCTAATGGGCTTAAAGTCCATGTCCAAAGTTATTAATGGGCCACATGGCCCAATAAGGCCCAACTAAAACAACTATGGCCCCAAAATGCCAAAATCAGCCCAAAAGTCAAAAAGGAGTTCAAACCCAACGTTGAATAAGGTATGATGGCTTGCGAGCCCAAAACAAGCCCAAAACTCATCTGAGTGTGTACGCCTTGCATACCACTCTAGTACGCACAACATACTAGTTCCTTAAGCAGTACACGCTACGTACATGCTACCACGCGTGACGTACAAGTCAGACATGCACAAACGACCATTAAGCTATTAATGCTTGGGATTTTAACATCCAACTTTAGATCTGAGTCCATTAAGATGTCTTAAGGCATAAAGTTGACAACTTTTTGCCTTTTCATGTTCCATATGTTCCCAACAACCCCTTTATAACCCATTAAGACCTTTCCAAGGGTCTTAACTCATGCATGAGGTCAAAATACTCATCAAGACTGCATTTTTATGGTATGAATGAACTAAGGGACCTTAGATCTACTCTTCCTAAGCTCTGGAGTTGCCAAAACTTCCAAGAGATGATCTATGAACATAAAAGGGACAATGTAGCACACCCTAGCTACATCTAATGAATAAGATGGCAAGATTAAGACTTTATAGCTCCAGAAGCTCCTCAAGGTGAACTAGATTCAGGATCATGAAGTTCAACGCCACACCAAGCTTGCTCACTAAGTTCTTCTTCTTGAATATTCTCTAAAATGGCCACAAATACACTCTTTAAGCTCAAGAACACTCTCACAAGGAAATTATGGGGTAAAAGGGCGAAATGAGGCTATGGAGGTTGATCAGGGCTTGGTCCAAGAGGCTTAAGGCTGTTATAATAGGTTTTAAGTCCGAGGAATAGGGTTTTCTCTTCTTTCGCATACATCCCGCGCATTAAGATTCACATACATCCCGCGCACCTCTTGGTACGCCCAGCATATGCAGCCTTTCTCCACAATTATATATCCTTAGTACGTTAAGTGTACTCCTGAAGTACACCTAATGTACTATGGGACCATTATGTTATAAGTTGTTAATTCAAGGGTTTAAATGGTAATTACCTGATTTGGAGTGTTACATAATATGTGTTGAAAATAATGTTTTAGAATATAAGAATATTACATATATTATATTTCTTTTGAATAACAAAATATTAGAGTATTTCACTAGAAAAAAGTTGTCTCATGGTCTCACAAAATTAGATATGTCTCAAATGAACCTAACCATATATATATATATATATATATATATATATATATATATATATATATATATATATATATATATATATATATATATATATATATATATTGTAAGAACTAAAAGAAGCGTGTGAACTTGCGAACTCATAATCAAATCATCATTTTTTCAATACCAAAATCATCAATCTTCTTCAAATGGTGCGTCTAAGTCATATCTTGGCTCAACAAAATGATTTGATAATTTTTTTTTCGAAATTTCCATGTATGCACAGTCAACAGTTGTACAGTTGATGAACACAATCATCAATCATATGGACTATGGATGTATACAAATAACAGCAGTATGGACTACTAATGAGCAATCAATAATCCATATGACTGCTGATTGTGCTCACCAGCAGTTCGTATAACTGCTGATTGTGCTCATCAACCGTTATATACAAAAAAAAACCAAAAAATAATTCGTTAAATGTTTTTTTATCCTAGATATGGTTTAGACGCACCATTCGTAGTAGGTTAGCGTTTTTTATGTTGAAAAATAATGAGTTGATTTTGAATTCGCAAGTTCTTACAAATATTTTGGTGTTAAAAGAACTTATATATATATATATATATATATATATATATATATATATATATATATATATATATATATATATATATATATATATATGTTATGGGTTTTGAGAATTCTAACACTTCCTAAGTGTACATGCAACCCTAATAACCTTGGATCTATGTTTGTCTAATTATCATGCAAAAGTTGATTTCCATGGCTATGATCCTATCTAGCATACATGGGGAACAATTTTAACTTGAATAAAAAGATAGAACTACATACCTTGTTGTTGATTTTGATCCTTGAAACCTTGTGAGCCTAGCACCCCAAGTGTGATGCCTCAAATGCTTCACACAACACCAAATGCTATGGAGTAAACTTGGAGAGAAAGTATAACACTCTAAAAATCGGCTCTAGCCCTCTTGTTTCTTGTCTAACCGATTTTGGGAGAACACATGAGCTTTATATAGTGTTGACACATCTAGGGTTACACCATGTAAACCCTAATGTGTCATGACTCTTCATTTCCATGACCCATGGATTTGTAACTCCCATGGAGCCTCCATGGAGCATCCAATGGGTTTAACCCAAATTGACTATCCATGAAGTCTCTTAGCCCACTATATAAGTTATGGATGATTTACATAATCAACCCATATATTTAATTAGTTATCTTTTGATCACTTAATTAATACCAAGATTAATTCTTGATCAAACTAATTAAATAATATTATTAATATATTAGAACTTATAATATATTAATAACCACAAGTGTTATTTCTCTCATTTAGTTTATCCAATTGCATGGTGCGATGCAACCCAAATGGACCATGCCGGGTCGGGTCAAGTACATACCAGAAATAGTTGTGGACTTAGACACCTTATCCAACAATATATATATATATATATATATATATATATATATATATATATATATATATATATATATATATATATATGTATATTCAAGTTCATTTGAGACCATTCTAATTTTGTGAGACCGTGAAACCAAATCTAAAAATAATTTTAAAATGCAAAATAAATGGAAAAATCCAAAAAATATTTTTTTAAATATTATTTTCGGAACATGAATTAACTAAAAAAAATAAAAAAAAAAATACTTTTTTTTAAAATACGTGAAATATTTTAATAGAATATTACACTGTACATATTCTAAAAAAGAATTTAAAAATGCAAAATAAATGGAAAAATCTAAAAATTCTTTTTTTAAATATTATTTTTGGAACTTGAATTAACTAAAAAAAATAAAAAATAATAAAATAATCCCGTTTTTTTTTGAAATACGTGAAATATTGTAATAAAATATTACACTGTATATATTGTAAAAAATAATTTTAAAATGCAAAATAAATAGAAAATCCAAAAATTCTTTTTTTTAAATATTATTTTCGGAACTTGAATTAACTAAAAAAAATAAAATAAAAATAAATAAATAAAAAAAATAAAAAAATGCGTCTTACGGTCTTAGAAAATTAAACCGTCTCACATTAACCTAACCCTATATATATATATATATATATATATATATATATATATATATATATATATATATATATATATATATATATATATATATAAGATCACCATTTGAGAAACATATATCATTGTGTTTTGAAAAGGTCATCAAAATGTTACGTACATAGAATGATAAAAGTATAGATGAAAAACATGTTGGATATTATAACATTTAAAATAAAAGTATAGATGAAAAACATGTTGGATATCATAACATTTTAAAAACAAATAGAAGTGTAAGTCATTTATAAAAGTTAGTTTACCTTTCTTGGATGGCAAAACTTTTGACAAAATATGTTTTGGAAAAGCTTCTTTTCCGTCGAGAAATGGAAAAAAAAATGTAGCAAGTCATTATATTCAGTGAATTTTGCATTGAGACCATTGAAAATTTTATTTTTTAAACATTTTAATTTTTATATAATACGATTATATTGTCCATGATATTGACGCTTGTCAAAGGTTTATAAGCTTGTTAAGGATGTCTATCTTCATCTTTTACCCTCATATTTTACCACAAACAAATTACCTTCGATTAAAAACACCTATCTTGCGTTTACAATTAGTTTTTTTGTTTAGTTAGAGATATTTTTATTAAAAGCCACCAACAAGAAACTAACCCAACCAACACTACAAAGCTGATTAGTTTTAATACAAATCATAAATTAGTTTTTCATAAAAACTGGCAATGGAAACGTTAAAAATAATAAGTTTATTTTTTAGTTTATAACAAAACAAAACAATCTAGGATTCATTTATAGATGTTAGATTGATATTAAAACAACCAAAGAGTGTTTTAAAATGACAACTTTTAAAGTCTTTGAACCCATTTGGTTTTGAGGTGTTGATGAAGATAAAAAAAATCAAAGTGTATGATTTTCTCTATAAGTACCACCATCAAGACAAGACACTTGGAATGCTAGCTTCTTCTTGTATTCTTGAGTGTCTTAAGCCTTTAAATACTCAACTCAAATAAACACTAAATGATACAACTCAAAAGGACTTCTAATTCACCAAACTTTGCTTCAAAAGAGAGAGAAGTGATGATTAGAAAGGTTGTTTCGGCCACCATAAAGAAGAGTAGAAAAAATAGCCAAATTTCATGCAACAAGCTCTTTTTTTTTATATCTCATGCAAGGTAATGGCTTTACATTAAAATACTCTAAAGTATTGGTTGCATTCAGAAGTATAGATACATAAAAATAAGGTTGACAAGCAACCTCTCTTCTTTATTTAATGAATTCAGTTATACCTTTAAAAAGAAGAATTGTTTAAAGTTTATAAACTCAAAAGTTTATAAAATATAAGTTGTCTTTAGGTAAAAGACAAAAAGATTCAACCAATGCAATAGGTTGTGCATGACTTATTAATTCATACCATATGAAATAACAACTAGTTATACTCTCTTATAATTATCAATATCTCAAAACAATAGTTATTCCATAAATAAATACAAGAATTGATATTATTTATTAATAATCATCTTAATTATAAATATACAAAATGTGCCACTTGATAAACGTTTGACGATATAGAATCATATATTACTAGCAATATCACTCAATAAGTATTCTTGCGCATAAAGATTCAGCAATCTCCCACATGCAAAAGATTCATTATAGACTGACATAGACCGTAGCTGATGTCTAGCAACGTGCCACTGCCACTAACAACATATGAATGGTGACATCTCATCAACAACCAATTCTAGGAGCTCTAAGCTATAATTATTACTAAAGGTGTGGTATTAGTTATTCCTTTGTTTTAGACATCATGCTAAACATGAAATATGGATCGTTATAAATCTTACTTAGTGTTTAAATTTCGGTAAGACCTTAGATGTCTAACTCTCAACGAATAAGATGAGCAAATCCCATCTTGAATACATACGTTGTAACATCCCAAAATTTATAGATAAAAATTTTTATTTCAAACATCCATTAGTCATGACAAAGCAACCAAAAGTGTATCATAATAACAATATTATCAGAGTACAAATCCCAAAATCAAGTAAGTGTGGAAAACATGGGCAGATGTGGTGCGAGAAAGCTGGGCCCTTCCCTTTTAAAGCTGGAGATACCTGAAACATAAACTGAAAACCATAAGCACAAAGCTTAGTGAGCTCCCCCAAAATACCCATACCATATATGCATAACAGTTAAAGCATAACTAGGTCTATTTCAACCCCTTCGGTCTCTTTCAACCAATACTGGGTATGTTTCAACCCCTCGGTCTCTTTCAACCAGTACTCGGTATGTTTCAACCCCTTCGATCTTTTTCAACCGGTACAGGGTATATTTTAACCCCTTTCGTCTCTTTGAACCAGTTGCAGATATATTTCAACCCCTTCGGTCTCTTTCAACCGGTATTGGGTCTATTTCACCTAATACATCTATCTCATAAACATAACAGTAAGAGTCGCAGAGACAATAAGCATATACAAGCAATACATGAGATTGTCAAGTAGACAATTATCATCCTATCAACATAGTATAATGGGCTGGCATTGGTGCGTTCGACCCACGAGTAAAGCGAAGGAAACTCACTTCAGACTGAAGATATCAAATCACACTCAAGATGCTAAAATATGGAATCCCCTCACTAAATCACAAATAATAAAACCCTAATTAGAAATTAGGTCAATAACCCGACCCGAGAGACCAAACCCTAAATCCCAGCTTCAAGGGTAAAAGACTGCTTTACCCTTGCCTTATTTGGCCTAACACACCAAGGACCAAAGCGAAACTAGCCTACAGCTCAATTGATGTTCTACGCCCACTATAGGTCCAAGATCAAGAAGCCCAACCCAGAAAGGCTTGCAGTCCAACAAGGGCCCAGATTCCTAAGTCCAAAATTGGCCGAGATTAAAAGGCCAAAGTCTCATATGGTAAGTGCGCTAAGCCTACCATCAGTACTCCTGACATACTCAAGATCTTCACATCATCGGGACCCCAAGTGCGTACGCGCAACATACACTCGCGTATGCCCAGATACCCCCATTTGGCCAAGTCTTGCTTTTAAGATCTTAATTCACTAACCTAATGTCCAACTTCAAATCTATTCTCCTTAGAGAATATTAAGCCATAAAGTTGCAAACTTTATGCTCTTGCATGGCTTAAAAAGGTCAAATCTTGGATTTTATCATATTAACTTCGTGAAACAACCTTCAACCCATGCATGATTCATCTTAATCCATCAAGACCCCTATTTTTATGCTCAAGGGAGATCAGAAACACAAAGATCAATCATTATAACCTTATGGAGTAACTTATAATCTCAAGAATCATCTTAGGGACCATTATATTATAAAAATAAGACCTAAATAAAATCTAACACATCTAGTCATCAAGGTAGGAGCTTTATACCTCCAATAAGCTAGAAATGGTGAATAACCTCTGGATCTACAAGCTCTTTTATCGTCTAATGCTTCTCCATAAGTCTTCTTCTTATTCGTTAAGCACCACACACACCCATACACACAAGAGACACACAAGCTCAAAATCATTGGAAAATGGATTAGGGTTTCGAGATATGGCTCAACAGACAATGGAGGCTGGATGGGTGAAAGGTTTGGAGGAATTAATGTGCTTAAATTGGGTGCAAACCCTAAAAATTAGGGGTTTTCCCATGACTGACGTACGCCCTGCGTACATATGGGTACGCTTAACGTACCAGGGAGACTCCCCGCCTTATGAATGCATAGGAGTACGCCCGGGTTCAAGTCATGAAATAAATGCAATAAATGGTAAAAAGTTTTACCTGACAAATCGGGCATTATAGTCCTCACCAACTTGAATTAGACTTTTCCCTTAAAGTCCGTTGTCGCAAATAACCTTGGGTAATGCTTCTTCATCTCATCCTTAGGCACCTATGTCCACTCAAAACCCTTCTGGTGTTTCCACTACACCTTCACCAATCTCACAACCTTGTTCCTTAAGGTTTTCGACTTTCGGTGAAGGATCGCCATCGGTTTCTCAATGTAATTCAGGTGGTCATCCACCTGAATATCCTCCAATGGAAACACTAGGGAATTATCAATCGATCACTTCTGCAGCTGAGAGACGTGAAAAGTGGTCTGAATCTAAATGAGTTCTTATGAAAGGTCCAAACGACACACCACCCTGCCCACCCGGGTTAAAACCCTAAAAGGACCAATGTATCTGGGGACTAGTTTTTCCCGGTTCCTAAATCGGATGAACCTTTCCAAGGTGAAACCTTCAGAAGTACCATATCCCCAACCTGGAACTGCAAGTCTGACCGGAGTCTTTCTGTATAGCTTTTCTGCCAACTCTATGTTGTCTGAAGTCTACCACAAACCCATTGAATCATCTCAGTCGTCTTGAGTACCACCATGGTACTCCCCATGACCTGCTGACCGACCTCACGCTAACATATCGAGGTCCTACACTTCCTCCCATAGAGAATTTCAAAAGGAGGTTGATCGATGTTAGAATTATAACTGTTGTTATACGAAAATTTTGCTAACGAAAGATACATATCCCAATTATTGCCAAAATCTAGAACACATGCACGCAATATATCCTCTTAAGTCTGGATAGTCCACTCACTCTAACCATCAGTCTAACGGTGAAAATTCTCACTAAAGTGCAAACGAGTAGCCAAATCCTCGTGGAATTTCTGCCAGAACCTGGAAGTGAACTAGACATCCTTATCAGAGACCATAGAAACCAGCACCCCATGACATGCCACATCCTTTCGAATGTAGTTGTCTGCCAACTTCTCCATAGAGATACTTTCCTGAATCGGGATAATACACGATCTTGGTCAGTCGGTCCACGATAACCCATATCGAATTCACTAGGTGTGACGTCCGAGGCAATTTGGTGATAAAATCCCATTTCTTCCCATTTCCAAACGATTATACCTAACAACTCCATTTTTCTGTGGGGTCGCTGATGCTCCTCCTGGTATTTCCTGCAAGTCAAGCACCTCTCCACATACCATGCCACATCTCGCTTCATACATGGCCACCAATAATCAGACCGGAGATCTCTATACATCTTTGTCGCTTAGGGATCAATAGAGAATCTCAACTTGTGCGCCTCTTCCATCAAACCTGTCATGCACCACCCCCGTTTGGAACCCACACCCTCCGATGAGGTGTCAATAACCCCCGACTATCATAATCAAAGGAATTCACCTAACCCACTATGCTCTCACTCTTCCGGTGCTCTTCCTTGATAGCCTCAACTTGAGACTCTCGAATCTGCTCTAATAGTGGGGTAATCACTGTCATCCTCAAACACAATTCCCTGATTAGAGGCGCTACCACCTTGTGGCTAATAGCATCAAATACGATGTTTGCCTTTCGTGGTTGATAAAGAATCTAATAATCATAATCCTTTACCACGTCCAACCACCTACATTGTCTCATGTTCAAATTCGGTTGGTCCATCAAATACCTCAGGCTCATGTGATCCATGTAAATAGTAAAACAGACCCCATAGAGGTAATGTCGCCAAATCTTGAGGGCAAACACCACCGCTCTAACTCCAAATTGTACGTAGGGTAATTCACCTCCTGAGGCTTCAACTAGCTCGATGTGTAAGCGATCACATGACCCCACTGCATAAATCCTTCACCCAAGCTCGTGATCAAAGCATCAAAATATAGCACAAAGTTATCAACACCATCTGGAAGCGTTAGAATCGGCGCGTCACATAACCTCTATCTCAGAGTCTCAAAGGTTGCCTACTGCTCAGGCCCCCAACCAAAACATGACGGTCTTCTTCGTCAACTGAGTCAAAGGAACCGCTATCTTGGAGAATTCATGAATAGATCTCCGATAGTATCCTTCCAATCTAAGGAAACTCCAAATCTCAAATACAGACCTCGGAACCTCCCACCTCATCACTGCCTCGACCTTGGCCGGATCGACCAAAATGTTGTCTGGTTGACAAGGTGCTCGAAAAACTACACCTTGTGCAACCTGAAATCACACTTGGAGAACTTTGTGTGCAGTCTCTCCCTCCTCAAAGTCTTGAATACCTCCCTCAAATGCTCCTCGTGGTTCTCCTGTGTCTTGGAATACATCATGATGTCTTCAATAAACACAATCAAAGAACAATCCAACATGGTCATATATACATGATTTATGAGATCCTTGAATGTGGCCGGGGCATTGGTGAGACCGAAAGGAATCACCACGAACTCTTAAGGACCATAACGAGTCCGGATGGCCACCTTCTGGTTGTCCTCCTCTCTGACCCTCATATGGTGATAACCCAAACGCAAATCAATCTTGGAAAACCAAGATGCACCCTAAAGCTAATCAAATAAGTCATCGATCCACGGAAGAGGGTAACGGTTCTTCACCATTAGCTTATTCATACCGTGCTAGTCAATACACATCTGATACGTCCCATCCTTTTTCTTCAAAAATAAAATTGATGCTCCCCATGGTGAGCTACTCGGCCGAATAAACTCCTTATCTAGTAGCTCCTACAGCTGTATAGATAACTCCAGAATCTCTGGTGGTGTTAACCGATAAGGTTCTTTGGCTATCAGAGCCACACCTGGAACCAAGTCAATCCAAACTCCACCTGCATTTTCGGAGGCACTCCCAGAAAATCCTTCGGGAACACATCCGGGTATTCCTAAACAATCGGTATGTTATCTATGGCCACCTCACCCTTCTCTCGGGTATCCATCACATAATCCACAAACCCAGAACATCCCTGCTGAAAGAAAAAATTGACCTGCTTCAGCTAAGGAATTACAAAACTGAAGACTTGGTGCTACTATAGAGAAGATTTCAAATCGGAGATTGCTTTTGCCTTGTAAACCACAGACCTGAAGAACTACCACAGAGATGAACGAGGCATGAAGACTTTTTTTACTTTAACTGGCATTACTTTTTTTCTTTGTATTATCCAATGAACGTTTAATGGTCACTGAAGTCAGTAGTTTAGTATTTGTTTAATCTTCAATGTAACTTTCGGCACTCTATAAATAGAGTTTCCCTCTTCATGTACTCAACAACACTTCCCAAAATTTTATTGAAATACAAAGATCGTTCATATCTATGTCTATTATCGTTTGATAAACCAAATCCCTATTCACTTTAAGTTGACCGCACTTACTAACTTGTGTTTGCATGCAAACCTTGTTATGAATCAACTTGGTGTCTATTTGATATAACTTGTTGCCATTTATTTCCTTTATATTTATGCAATCGAACTCTTTTAACTTATTATTTTTATGCTAACAAGATCCTTCGAGGTTAACTTATTATTCCACATTATATTATCTTGTGACTAACGTTTGTTCAAGTTTTTTTTTCTCAACAATTGGTATCAGATCCATAGTGGTTGATTTTTAAACAAAACTATGATTTTAGAAAGCCTTCTATACCATTGAAGCTCATTCTTAAGTTTTTCATCAAATGTTTCCAATAGTATTGGAGGTTCAAACAGAGCTCCTATACTTGTTGCAAATGAATACCACCATTGGTGTCAAATAATGGAAATGTATCTTAAGAGGCCCGGTAGAGATGTATGGAGATCTATGGAAGAAGGACCCCATGTCCCTGGTCTCACTCTTGTTCAAGCAGATGGTACTCAGGCATGACTAGGTGCAGGTCACACATCCATGAACCGACCAACAAATGATGATCTTGCCAAAATGGAGAAAGATGCCCTAGTCTTCTATGAAATTTCATTTGGTGTCGCTCCAGAAAATTTCGACGTCATCATCAACTGCACATTTGCTAAAGAGATATGGGATGTACTCAAGAATCTATACCAGGGGTCAGAACAAGATTAAGATAAGAAACTTACAAAAGCCCTCAACAAATTCACCAACTTTAAAGCCTTACCCGGTGAAAGTCTTGATGATTCATTCAAAAGGTTCAACCTTATCATCACAAAACGGTCAAATGCTGGTACAGTCTAAAGTAATCATGAAACAAACCTACAATTCCTCAATTGTCTAGGAAGACACTAGACAATGACAAAGATGATAATTCAAGGAGACATAAAGATCCACACTCTGTCACTGTTCAAACATTATGGTGAACTCCAAGCATAAGAATCAACCGTGCTAAAAGATTGTGAAGATCTGGGGGGACCACTTGTTTTGATGGCTCAAACTCCATAGTTAAAAACTCCTCAGTATCCATATACTGTAGAATCATCATACCAATACTCATATGACAACCCACCGTTGTCATATGAAGCTGATGCCGAAATTGATGATGAAGAAGAGTTTTAGAATGCTATTGCCCTGGTCAGTCAACAATTCAATAAACTCCCACCACCATCCTTTCGTAAAAACCAACAGTTCACCAAAACATCTTTCAATCGCAGTTTCAACTCGTAGAGTAACCATTTCAGATATCCCAGAAATCCTCCTTCACAACCATAGAACACTTCTTCAAAAGAGCCACCACAAAACAACAAACCTTCAGACTCTAGTACCACTACCGAAGAAAAAGATGGAGTCATTATTTGCCTTAAGTGTCACAAGGAAAACTACTTTCCCAAAGACTGCATAGCAAACATGGTGAAGGACAAGACATTTTATCTTAGAATGGATCAAGAGAAAAAGCAAGAGCTTATCTTGATCAAGTAAGAAGGGATCATCAGGTTTGGTCTTCGGGTGATGAAGATGAAGAAATGGAAAACAACTAGAAGAAAGGGAAAATTTTCATGGTGGCAACTAATGAAAAAGACGGATCAACAAACCTGCAAAAGAACTATTGCTACATGGAAAAAGATGGAACTCTCAGCATCGTTGAACATGTAAAAATTATGATTCAGTCTAATGATTACAACATGCATGATTGTGAACCTTATTTAGAAAGAGTTAATGACACTTTTGCGGCCGTCCTTACAGACTACAAAAAAGCCTTAGATGAAAAGAACATAACAACCCAAGAGCTTTATCATGTGAGAGGAAGACTAGAAGACAAAAAGCATAAGATTTCTATGTTAGAAAAAGAATTGTTGTTAGAAAAGATGCTAGAATTTTAAGTGAAACTCAATTAGATATTGCTTTGAATCAACGGGATCTTGCTCGAAATAAGATTGTACATTTAAATATTTTAATAGAAAAACTATTTAATGAAAGTGAAGCTATTAAAAATCTAGTTAACAATGGCACCGTAGAGAACACTTATAATTGGGGATGGTCCAATGGATACTCAACCGATGAGACCACTTCTCCCCGATTCATGTCGAACATCCCTATGTCCCACCAGATAGAACTTTTCGTTATCCAGTTAATGACAAGACATATCCAGAGGATATTCAATGTCACTTCGGTAGACTTCGTGATCTTATCAACAATTGTGTCATTGACAAAATTCTTTCTGAATCCTTGGGTAACTCAGATAATTCCATACCCATTGTTGGCATAGTTTTTCCCGGTTCTCAGTCAAGTTTAGATATGGATGAAGAAATTGTTTTCGAAGGACCTGAATTAGTTGTAAATGATCCATCCTCACCTTCCAAAACATGTCCCAATCAAAATTCACCTTTAACTTACTCTGCGGTAGTCTAATCTTCTCTACCGCAGACCCCAATCCATTGCATAACCACTCAGAATTCACCTTTGAATGTCACTGATGTGGTCTCACCAAAAGATCAAGCAAAATTGTCTTTACAAAAGGAGATCAGATCCCAACGTGAAAAATGGGAAGCTGATTTCCAGAACAAAACTTTCAAAAATCAAGTCAAAGTTTCAAAGAAAAGGAATTTCGATAAACCCATTTTTACAAAAACTTTTCAAAAACATACTACAGTAGATGGATCATGCAAAAAGGAATGAACAGTAATAAAATCTTTTCAAAACACTCATGCAAAACATCAAAAAGAGGTCAAGTCATTTTAACAAAATACCTTAACAAATCCAAATTTCATGGGTATTTTGCGAACTCCAAATATATCAAAATCACATTAGTCAGGCACAAAGTCAAAACCCAAGTCTAGGTCACATGACACACCTTTTTCAAGTATAAAAAATACTCTAGAAAAACACACCGAAATGACCAGTCAAAAGGAACAAGTTGCACCCTCCGGACCTCTACCAAACAATAATTTCTGGATAAATGAGAAAAATATTACTTTTGGCTTTTACCCAATAAAGGAGTCACGTCTAATCTCAACATGCAACATTCCAAAAGGAAAAAAAACATCCTGGACTTTTATTAAAATCTGAAGAGAAATCCTTTTAAAAATCCCACGTGCATGCATTTGTTAAGATTTATGTTACCCAGGGCTCCAAACTTGTTTAGGTGCCCAAACCAACCTTCTGATTTTTTAGGAAATGTGAAAGGAGGAAAAAGAAGTGGAATGGTTAATCAATAGTGCCTACTCCTTGCACATGACAGGAAGGTTTGAATACCTTTGAGATTTTAGGCCAATCTGCAATGGTGGACACGTCACTTTTGGAAACAATGCTGACAAAATCATCAGAGGTTATGGAGTTTTGACTATGGGAAGCTTCTCTATACAACAAGTTGCTTACTTAGAAGGTTTAAAACATAATTCGCCCAGCGTGGGTCAATTACATAAAGCAGGTCATCGAGTTGAGTTTGATAGTGAATATTGCTACATCATGACGAATGACAAAAATACCTACTTGATCAAATCTAAAGCTGAAGAGACAATGTGTCCATTGGATGTCTCTTTGATTGTTGGAAAACCATAGTTGTGTTTTCTGTCCAAAGCAGTGTCTGAAGTAAGTTGGTTATGGCACCGCAAACTATCTCACCTCAATTTTAGATACATCAACAACCTGGCAACCGAAGAGTTAGTCCGTTGACTACCAATTTCGAAGTACAACAATGATACATTATTCCCAACTTGTGAATGTGGAAAACAAACAAAGGGTAGCCATCCTATGATATGTGACTCCTCAATTGTTGAACCATTAGAGCTACTTCACACTGATCTCTACGGACCATCTACCATAGTTAACCTTCACTATAAGAAATATATTATGGTTATAGTTGACGACTTTACTCGCCTCACTTGTGACTTTTTTTTGAGACTCAAATCAGATACACTGTAGATCATGATCAACTTCATCAAGGAAATAGAGCTCCAAATCAAACTACCAGTTAGGCGGATAAGGAGTGATAATGGCACTGAATTTATAAATCAACTCTTGAATAGATTCTTAGTTTCCAAGGGCATCAGTCACAACTTCTCGGCACCCTATACACCACAACAAAATAGAGTAATAGAGAGAAGAAATAGATCTTTAGTTGAATCAGGTAGAACGATGTTGAAATTCGCGAATCTACCTCTCTACTTCTGGGCGGAAGTAGTGGCAACTGCATGATTTGTTCAAAATCGAAGCATCATTTGTAAACGCCTCAACAAGACTCCCTATAAAGGTCTTAACAATCGAAAAACCGACATTCGATTCTTTCACATTTTTGGTTGAAGATGTTTTCTGATCAATAACAAGTATCATCTTAACAAATTAGTACTGAAGTCAGATCAAGGCATTTATCTGGGTTACTCATCCAAAATAGTTGTGTACAAGGTTCTCATACAACGTATAAGATTAATAGTCGAAAGCTTTGATGTCAAATTTGATGACTATTACGTTTGCAACACTGCTCCTTCCACCGGAACGAAGTACATTATGGAAAGTGATATTCCCATATCCTCGGGTCCATTGAACATAGTAGAAGTTAACTATGATGACCTCCTCAATTCCATAGAGAAAGTGTATCTCTCAGAAATCTTGGTGTCTCCGGTGGCACAACAACAACATGCAGTAGTATCTGGACCTATCTTGTCTGAAGGAACATCATTCAATACTTCCACTTCGTCGGTTGAGGGGGAAAGACTAGTTCCTATGGAAGTTACAACCGCAGTGGTTCCAACACTTGAAGATACTGCTCCAGTGCCTACCCAAAGACCAAACAATTAATCAGCCATTTCTGAAGACTCTGAAGAAGAAGTTGAAAACATTGATACAATAAGTGATCCAAGGATTTTCCATCACTCATTAGTACAGGGGGAACCAACGTCACTTTTCCAGGGGGAACCGTCATCGGTTCAGGGGGAACTCCCATCTATAGCTCAGGGGGGAACTACTTTCTCCAATAGTAAAGTCCATGGAAGTAGAAGATATCCCCTCAACCGCAGACGCGAACCATCAACAGTAACGACTACACGTGTGGACAAGGGATCACCCACAAGGTCATATCATCAACAACCCATCCTCAGGTATTCAAAATCGTTCCTATATTGATTTAAATAACCAATGTCATTATGTAGCATTCATGTCATCCATCAAGCCCCGAACCATTAAAGAAACCCTCATGGAGTGAGACACCCCCAAACCAGAATGGCGAAAACGTGTGGGGGTGGATGACGTCATCTATAGTATCACAACAATTGAATAGTAGTAATCAAAGTAAAAACAACCAATGAATTAATAATATAGTGTTTACATTATGTTTACAACATTGTTTGTATAACATCAAAAATTATAACAAAAACTATCGACGTAACATTATGAATGTGTCGTCTTCTCCAAAACCTGTAATGTACCTATCTACCAGTTCTCTGAGAATACAAGTGATTTTGAAGGTGTATCAACATTTAAGTTGGTGAGTTCATAAGTATGTTTTTGTGATGTAAAGCTAGTTTTTGCTCTTTGAAAATGTTTGAGTCTCCTTCTAGAAAATCAAGTATTTTCTTTATAAACAAAATGTAATCTTCGGTCTTTAGACTGAAATGTATGTTCGTTACTATAATCTGATATAGTATACCATATTCTTGTTAATAAATAAAGCTACATCATGAATGTTTCTTTAAATTGGATGTTGTACTAGTGTACTTTGTACTAGAAAAGTAGCGTATCGTAGTAGTATTTGTATGAAAACCTTTTGTATGAGAGTCTGGAATCCACCGGCTGTAGTGTAAAATAGTGTATTGTGGTTTCCTTATTTAAAATAAACCTTTGAAGTAGTGTTAATCCTATAAACAATTATTTTAGTTGATACTATTATGAGTTTCATATAACCATGCTAAAAAGACTAGTGGCCTCTACGATGCTCTTCAGGCATCAGAATGTTATGACATTTGTCACCCTATGCCTGCCGGCCTAGTTGTTGCTAGCGGCTCTGGTGCGGGATTGTCATCCCGTATAGATTTGTACACAAATTCACTCTCTCCATCCAAGAGATTCTGGTTACAATTTATAGGACTTGAACTTGTAATCGGATGGGTATAACAAAGTAATTCCTCATAGCCCTATATTAACTAGTTTACGTGTAGTGTTATAGTGTTCTCTTGTACTTGAAAATGTATGTATTACCTTGTCGGTGTGTACTTTGTAATGTAAAATAATAATACTTAAATAATTATTTAGTAGTGTATCCATGAATTAGTGAAATAGAGTAGTGTTCCATAATCTATACCTATTATAGTTTAAATGTATGCTCTGTAATGAACTGAAAACCATTGCAATTTAAAAGTGTGTATAAAGAAGTAATAAAAGATTTGTGTAAAGTTCCCTTTTGGTTAGCATGTTAAAAAAAGGGTTAACAATATAATGAAATATATATTATACTCATGTATATTCACAACTTATATAATTAAGGGTAAAAAGATAGTCAAATAAGTAATACTATCCTAAACCCACAATCAAACAATGAACAAGATTTAGGGCGAAATTGCGAATTTAAGTCTGTTGAACCTTATTTATATTTATAAATATATATATATATATATATATATATATATATATATATATATATATATATATATATATATATATATATTGATAAAATGTAACAATAATACGGTTTAAAACAATTGCAAATGGTTTGAAACGATTTGAAATCATTTAAATGTTAACACAAGAGTGCTTGTGTCTTACTTGTATCCCCCCTCTAAAAACATTGAAAAACGATAAAAACGTAGGGGTGTGAACTCGCCTTGAATGTAAGTTCGTGTTTGGATGCGAAGTGGTAGTGATGATCACCGGGTTAGAATCTGCGTGCATAGTCGTATTCTAAAAATAATTATATCCGACATCGTATTTAAATTAATAATATAATAATTTAATTAATAAATTAAATAGTGATTTAAATAATAATTAAAGTGTTATACAACACTTTATATATGTAGGAAATACTTACAAATAGCCTTAGGAATTATTTGGAATTTTGGTAGGCGTTTTTGGTGTGCAAGAGGAGTTTTCGCTGAAGGCTTGAAGATTTGAAGGTTGTTCTTGGTGTTCTTGGTGGAAATATGAAGATTTGAAGATGGGATGAATGTTCTTGAGGGATTTCGGTTGAAGATTTGAATATTCTGGGTAAAACTCTTCAAGATTGGAAGGGTTTTCGGATGATACTTGAGAGCAAAATGAGTGTGTTTGCGGCATAAAATGTGAGAAATGAATTGAGTTTGCGGCTGAAACTATATATATATATATATATATATATATATATATATATATATATATATATATATATATATATATATATATATATATATATATATATATGACAGGTTTGTGGTCCTTAATGGGCCTTAAGATAGAGCTTTCGGTCGTATAGGGCCAAAAACTTTATGATTTCGGTCCTAATGTGGGCCACAAATGTGATTTCGGTCAAGCCTTATCCAAGAATAGGGTTTTCAGCCATGGCTTAATCCAAAGAAGGTTTTCGGTTTTGATTGATTCCAAAAAGATGGTGTTTTCGGTTTGGCTTTGGGATTAGATTCCCAAAATGGAAATCTACATTTATACCCTGAATTATCATATATTAAGTTATGTATAAGCCCTTTATTTGAATTGGTGAAGCTTGGTTTCATCTAGTGTGATTTTATGTTAAGTATTTAGCTTATATTAGCCTACCTCAACATGGTTTTCCACATAAACTTGCATATAAGTTAAATAAACTTGCACTCTATGCATTCACAGTTCTTATTTTATCAGTGTTAGGAGGTGCATTAACTTGTACATGATTTATGTTTAGAATTTTATTCACTTGAAACAAGGAGGTGCACTCTATGCTTATATTATCCCCCCGTTAGAGGGAATTTCGTCCCAAAATTCATTCTATAGAGAGCACTCATGGAATAGGGAAAATATGCGGGTACTTTTGTTTCATTTGGTCTTCTCGCTCCCAAGTGAATTCAGGTCCCTGCTTGGCATTCCAACGAACCTTCACTATTAATTTGCAGTTTTGTTTTCGTCCGTTTGACTTCCCTATCCATGATTTCTACCAGTTCTTCCACAAAGTAAAGACTCTCATTTATCTCGATTTGATCAAGTGAAATCACAAGAGTCCCGTCGGATACACACTTCTTTAGGTTTGTCACATGGAAGAGAGGGTGTACATTATTAAGTTCTTGTGGTAGATGGAGTTTGTAAGCTACTGCACCAATCCTAGAAAGAATTTTGAACGACCCTATGTACCTTGGATTTAGTTTTCCACGCTTTCCAATGCATATCTTGCCCTTCCAAGGTGAGACCTTCAATATCTCATGGTCACCCACCAGGAATTCCATGGGTTTTCGTCTCTTATCAGCGTAGCTCTTTTGTCTGTCTCTAGAGGCTTTCAGTCGTTCTCAGATTTGGACGATCTTTTCTTTGGTTTCTCAAATGATCTCTAGGCCAATGAGAGTGTTGTTAGGAGTTTTCCTTCTAGCTAGTTGCGTGTCACCTACTTCAGCCAAACACAGAGGGGATCTGCACTTGCGGCCGTAGAGGGCTTCGAACGTCGTAACCTTGATGCTAGATTGGTAGCTATTGGTCTAAGAGAGATCAACATGTGGCAAATGGATATCCGATGCGTTACCAAAGTCGATCACACAGCCACTAAGCATATCTTCTAGTGTTTAAATGGTTCTCTCACTATGCCCGTCAGTTTGTGGGTGGTAGGTTGTACTCATGTCCAGCCTAGTTCCCAAAGATTTCTATAATGACTTCCAGAAGCTTGAGGTGTATCTAATGCCTCTATAAGAGAAAACAGATATTGGTACACTATGCAGTCATGCTATCTATCGGATATAAATTGTAGTCAATTTCTCCATCTTGTCTATTTCCTTTATCGGTAGGAAGTGTGCAGACTTGGTTAATATGTCGACGATTACCCAAATGATGTCATGACCACCCGGGGTCTTGGGAAACTTTATTATGAAATCCATCGTAATCCACCCTGACTTCCACTTCAGGTATCTCTGGTTGCTGCAATAGACTAGAGGGCTTCTGGTATTCTACCTTAACTTTAGCGCAAGTTAGACATTTGCCCACCTAGGTAGCAATTTCTGCTTTCATGTTTCTCCACAAATAGCGTTTATTGAGATCCAAATACATCTTATTTGAAACTAGATGAACAAAGTATCGAGTCTTTGTGGGCTTCATTCATGAAAACTTCTCTGTATCCACCAGACTTCGGCGTCCAGTGCCGGTTCATGAGATAACGAACTCCGTCATCCTTGATTTCTAAGTTCTTCTCCATTCCTCTTAAGGCTTCATCTGCCATGTTTTTAGGGTTTAAGGCTTCTAGCTGGGCCTCCTTGGTCTGTGTGGACAGATGAGAATGGATTGTCATTGTTAGTGCTTTCACTATACGACCTGAGTACTTCTTTCGACTAAGTGAATTTGCTATTCGCTTTGTCGGGATGATAGTGAATTTCACATTCATAGTCATTAAGTGGTTCTGCCCATCGTCTTTGTCTCATGTTAAGCTCTTTCTAGTTGAGTATGTGTTGAAGACTTTTATGGTCGGTGAAGATGGTGCACTTGGTACCGTAAAGGTAGTGCCTCCAAATTTTTCGTGCAACGAGCACTGCTCCCAACTGAAGATCATGAGTGGTGTAGTTGACTTCGTGTGCCTTTAGCTGTCTCAAGGCATAGGCAATAACCTTTCATCGCTGCATGAGCACACAACCTAGCCCCTGATTGGATACATCACAATATACTATAAAGTCTTATGTCCCTTCTGGAAGGGACAAGACACGTGCGCTGCACAAGGCTTGCTTCAGTGTTTGGAACGTTGTTTCTTGTTTCTCTCCCCAGCTAAAAGTTACACCCTTCTGAGTCAGGGCGGTAAGTGGTTTAACGATTCTGTATGAACCTGCGGTAGTAGCCAGCAAGTCCTAAAAATTTGTGGATCTCTGTTGGCGTTCTTGGTGCTGACCAGTTCTTGATTGCCTTGATTTTGAAGGGTTCCACGTGAATTCCTTCTTCGCCGACCACATGCCAAAGGAAATTTACCTTCCTAATCCAAAACTCACACTTTGAGAATTTCGCATAATGCTTTTCCGCTCTTAATGTTTCTAAGACTTGTCTCAAGTGCTGACTATGTTCTTCCTTACTTCGTCAGTAGATAAGTATATCATCTATAGATACTATGACAAATTTGTCTAGGAAGGGATGGCACACCCGATTCATTAGGTCTATGAATACTGTGGGAGTGTTTGTTAGACCGAAGGGCATTACTACAAACTCGTAGTGACCATAACGAGTTCGGAATGCTATTTTGGGAACATCATTTTCATGGACTCGTAATTGGTGATACCCTGATTTAGGTCAATCTTTGAAAAGTAGTTGGCTCCTTGGAGTTGATCAAATAGATCGTCTATCTGTGGAAGAGGGTACCGGTTCTTAATTGTAATCTTGTTTAGTTCGTGGCAATCTATTCACATGCAGAACGATCCATATTTATTTTCACGAGCAGGATCGGTGCTCCCAAGGGTGAAGAGTTTGGTCTGATGAATCTCTTACTGAGTAGTTCATTTAATTGGTTGGATAATTCTTGCATCTCAGCTGGTGCTAGGCGATATGGGGATCTAGCTATGGTGGTAGCTCTAGGAATTAAGTCGATTCGGAACTGCACTTGGCGTTTGGGAGGAACTCCTTGAAGATCTTTGGGAAAGATGTCAGGAAAATCACAGACTTCGGGAATGCTCTCAATGACTTCTACTTCTTGCTTTTCATTAACTACATGAGCCAAGAATGTGTGATATTCCTTGCACATGTATTTTTGGGCTTTGTTACAATAGATGATGCGAAGGTTAGTACTGGGTTTGTCACCGTAGATAATGTGGCTTTCACCACTTGGCAGATTAAGGCGAATAGCATTTTCGTAGCAAAGAATATCAGCAGGATGAGGACTTAACCAATCCATACTGATGATAACGTTGAAGCTTTTTAATGAGATCGAAATAAGGTCAATTTAAAAGGAATAGTCGTTTCGAGTGAGGGTACAACTATGAATATGTCATTAGTTCTTTCTGTTTTCCCGTTTTCTGTCTCGACGGTGTTAGGGTCGAAATATTCTAAAGAGTCGAAGTGTTTGTTTTGTAATTTCGTATGTATTTACTAAGGCACGTGTTCAGTCGAAACTTAATGTTTAGTCCTTAGTATTTTTTGTACTTTCAGAATCCTATAAATAGGGTCCGAATAGAGAGTTTTTCCAATTCTTCTATCTGTTTTGTACTCAAGTTTTGAAAGTAATTGAAGCTAAAACCAGATCATATTTACATAGTGCGTTCATTCTAGATCATTACTTGAATTACTCTAATTTACTTTCGATTACTCATTTGAATTCTTCAACAATTGGTATCAGAGTAGGATTCAAACTGCAATGATCTGATTTTCATCTGAATCCTTCGTTTTTGAGTAAAAAGTTTGTCTCAAAAGGTTCTGCACATTTTGATTCTGAAAATCGTCTTAGATCTACAGTTTTGTTTAGATTATGTGTTCGAATTGTATAACCGAGCGATCGATTTCAAGTTTCTGATCAATTCATTCTTTCAATCTTCAAATTTTCTCAAAGTTTTCTGAAAATTCTCATCCGTACAACAATGGTGAACTTCAACATTAACACGATGACATCATATTCTCATATGCTTGGATCATGAACAAAAATTCCAATGTTGATGCCAGGTTACTACGATCAATGGGTTGATCGTATGGAAGACTATCTCAATGAATTGGAGGAAGAGTTATGTAATTGCATCAAAGGAAATGTTCAATCACCATCGAATGCTCAAATTTTAGGAACATCTGGATCAACTTATGTAGTTGAAGAACAAACAAAAAGAGTAAAAAACAATGAGAAGCGTTGTACGAGAGAACTGAGAGATGGTTTGCGACCTATTGTTTACAACTACATTCGTGGTTATAAAACTGCAAAAGAGATCTGGAATGCTTGGTTGAAGTATTAGGGGATTGAGAAAACGAAAATCAACTCTGTTAAACAATGCTTGGTTGAGCCGAAGGAATTCAGACAGAAAGAGAATGAAAGAATTGAAGTTTATTATGAACGTCTGAATGAGTTGATTTACAGGTGTAATCGCTATAGGATTACAAGGTCTTCCATGGAGTTCAATCTTACATTCGTTATGGGTGTTCTTAAGGAACAGAGGAGTGTAAGTGTAACACCCGATTCCTGGTACGCAGTTTGTTCAAGCATTCTTGTGTTTTTCTCTGGGACTCGACGAGTTGGAGGCCCAACTCGTCGAGTAGAGTCGAGATCTACGGACAATTTAAGTGACCTACTCGACGAGTCGGAAGACTCACTCGACGAGTAGGTGTTGTTTGGGTAAAACCCTAAATTGAGGGTTTGTATCCTATTAAACACCTTATCTCAGCCTCCATCGTCCCATACACTCCAAAAGACATCTTATCGAAACCTTAGCCATTTTTGTGTGTTCCAAGGCCATTTTGGTGCTTTTTGGTGGATTGTAAAGCTTGAGAAGAGGAAAGGAGCTTGTAAGGCTAAGGGGAAACAAGAATATCCAGAGTTTGGAGCTCATTTTCAGCTTATTGGAGGTATGAAGTTGAACCTTTTCCTATAGATCTTGATTTTGGGCCTCTTCCTTCATCTTTCTAAGCCCTAGAGAGGTTGTATTCAGGATTTAGTGTTGGAAGTCAATGTATGCTTTAGATCCAGGTCTATTGGGGGGGGTTTTATGGCACAAAGGTGCCTAATTTGATGCCATGAACACCCCATGCACCTTAGAGGCCATCTTTTATGGCTTTTTTGGCCAAAGACCCCTTGCATGCATACCAAGTTTGGAACTTTACATGTAAAATGGACATTAGGTGGGCAAATCTATGGTTTTGGTGTGTTAAGCCCCACTAAAATTAACTGTATAATTTTGCACAAGGAGGGACTCGGCGAGTCACTTGGGTGACTCGGCGAGTCGAGACGCTTTTCCCCAGAAAACATATTCTAGAATAGTTTTTGTTTAGTGAAAGGAACGCTTAGCCAGCTAGGGGGTTTGCCTTGGACATGGAAGTCATTGGAATCGACGAGTGCTAGAATAGATTCGACGAGTCCTAGGCAATCTCTCAACCTTTAAAGATAGACTCGATGAGTTGTTCATACAACTCGACGAGTCAGATGAAGATGGTCCTGATGGGTTAAATGAAGGAGAACCCATCGAGTTCTTGCTAGACTCGACGAGTGAAGTTGGGGTTGGATCGGGTTAATGGGGTTTGGACTCGACGAGTTGGTAGACCAACTCGGCGAGTCAAGTCAACTGGGTGTTGACTTTAACCAATGTTGTCGTTGCCTGGTTTTGGTATTGACCCGGGTTAGGGTTGTATGTTCTGTTTGATGTCTTGGGGGTTGTCGTGTAGGGATTGAGGAGTCGAGAAGAGCCAACCTTCACCCCAAGAACAGTTCAGACAATACACGACATCGAGGTAACTTACTTTATAGTAGAAGTGGGTCTAAGGCACAAGGCCGACCCACTAGTAATTGTTAGTTGGGATGATTATCTTTGTGATAATTGTCGAGTCTGTTGTTGTTGGATATGTGAGTATGCTAGATTTCTAGATATGTGAGTATGTTAGTTTGCTAGTTGCCACGTTATATGAGATAGTACCAATAGAAGGGGACTAGTCCCCGATTTGGTCGCTAGGACCAATGGGTAGGTCGGACACCCCAAATATGTCTGACATCATGATTATGATATGATATTGTGTGTTAGTAGTAGGGGAAATAGTCCTCGTATATGGTTGAGATAGACCGGAGGGTAGGTCAGCACCCCAGAATGGCTTGACATGGGTAGGTCAGCACCCCAAAATGGATTCACATTGGTAGGTCAGCACCCCAGAATGGCTTGACATGGGTAGGTCAGCACCCCAGAATGGCTTGACATGGGTAGTTCAGCACCCCAGAATGGATTGACATGGGTAGGACGGGCGCCCCAGAACTGCCTGGCAGTATGTATGCTATGTGATTGTATGGTATGTATTATGATGGGGGAACTCTCTAATCTTTGTTCTTACAGTTTTAGTTTCTGGTTTTAGGTACTTCTTCGTCTAAGGGGAAGGAGTCGGTGGTATAGGAGCGCATCACACACATGATTTCCGCTTTGAGTTTTCTGGGATTGTACTCTAATATTTGGTTACTTCAAGATGATTTGGTTTGAAACATGATATTATGGTTTTATGTATTGACATGATCTTGGCAATGTTTTGATAAACAAATTTATAAATCACTTAATTCAAGAAACGAAATTTTTGGCCTCAAATTTTGGGATGTTATAGCAAGCGTGATGGTGAAGAATCAACAAAGCTTCGATACTCATTGTTGAATGATGTTTATAATCAGCTGAAAACTCACGAAAGTGAAGTAAATTAAATGGTGGAAGAGTCGATACTAAGCTTGGGAGGTCCATTGGCTCTTGTTTTCAACGTATCTGAGGTTGAGACTTTTGAGAAAAAGGATTTGGACGAAGAAGGTTTTATCATGAAATTTGATGATGAGGCAGTTGCTTTTTACTCAAACAATCGAGTGAAAAAGTTTTTCAAGAAACCATTTAATCCAAAGATGAATCATAGTGAAGTAAAGGGAAACTATGTGAGCAAGTCTGGTACTGATGAAAAGAAAAAGTTTGAGAAAAATGATGAGAAGGCAAAAGAGTCAAAGCCTGAAAAGAAGCTTAAGGAGACTTAGGTGTTGATTGTCATTATCGCAATAGAGTTAATCATTTTGCTAATGATTGTATGCTTCATAAGAAAGAGGAGAAAAAGAATAGGGTCAAGGACGAAGCCTATTATGTTGAAAGATCGGAAGAAGATCGTGCGAAGACGAAGGGGTTATCGTTGGTTACTCAAGGCAAAGGTGAGGAGGATGGAACTTCTCAGATCTGGTCTTTAGGATCCGATGATGAAGAAATGCGAAATCCAATTCATGGAGCTATGTTTGCACAGTTTGAGGAGGATGAGAATGAAAAGATGACTGGTCATTGTTTAAGGAGTACATCTAGAGACAAATCACCAATGACCACAATGGTACGTTCTATTCTTCAATATTTTAATATTACTCTACAAGCTTACGATTCTGAGATAGTTGCATTTGATGACATTGTTACTTATTTCGATACTATTGTTGTGTCAGCTAGTAATGAAGCCACGAAATTAAGTACTCAACTGCTAGAGACTCAAAAACTTCTAGATTCGAAACGTAGTAGGGTAGAGTACTTAGAATTACAAATAAAAAATGTCAATAATGATAGAGAGAATTTGGATAGAGATGTAAGGATGTTGCTTGTACAAAGAAACATATATTGTAATTCAGCTAAATGTCTTTATGCTAAATTGACTGCTTTGCATCATTAGAGTGATATTAATAAAGAACAACATAGGAAATTATTACCTTTTCTTACTTTTGAGAGAGAGAAGGTTGATATTTTGTCTTATGGTTGTGAACAAACGGTAGCAGACTTTAACAAGGTGATTGATGATAGATTTGCTTGTGGTATTGTTAAGATAGATGATTTTCTAAATGCTGATCAACTTGTTGAGATTATGAATGAAAGTTTGACAAAAAGTGAACAACTCAAAATTTTAAAAAGAACTGAGAATTCGAAACTTGACTCTCAATCTAATTTTGCTGATATCGAAGACAATTCTGATTGTTTTAGCGAAATCAGTGAAATTGAGGAGGAGGAAAGTGTCGATTGTTCTCAGTTATCAATCATTAATGTCACATCTAAGTCAAAACGTAAAGAAATTTATAATGATTCGATGGTTGAGGATGACACTGATAGACATTCTAATTCAAAAGTCTTTGATTTTGATGATGTGGAGGTACTAGACAGTCAAACTGATGATAGTGAAGCCGAGAATGAAAATGATGTATCTACCAATTTGGAAAAAGAAAAGAATGCTTCTAATGAAACAAAAATTCCACGAATTGTTGTTGATCAAGTGTTTGTAGACACTGAAAATTTCGACAAAGTGATGTCTGACAAAGGTGCTCACTATTTGGAAACCAACACAGTGGTTTATCCGAA